>NC_137620.1:39526641-39584141 GCF_963280865.1 Gymnoscopelus braueri | reverse complement strand
GAACATGCATTGTCAGGTCAGGATACAAAGTTTGTGGTTAAAATAATAGACAGGGCTCTGTTATTTTATAGGAGGGTAAGTTGAAATGACGCCCCCTGGTGGTCCTATCTCACAGTAAAAACAACGAGATAGGGGTTTTATCTCTCCATGGGTGGAAATAAAAGCCATTAAAATGAGTTTAAAGTGGTTTATCTCTGCCAGAGGGGTGGGACACTGACGTGAGATAATCTTGCGGAGGATAAAGTAATTCCATGGGAAAAAAATAATAAAAGCAAATCAGCTTCCAGAGATAATTATTATTAATGGGGTGTGTGTGTGTGTGTGTGTGTGTGTGTGTGTGTGTGTGTGTGTGTGTGTGTGTGTGTGTGTGTGTGTGTGTGTGTGTGTGTGTGTGTGTGTGTGTGTGCGTGCGTGCGTGTGTTGGTTGTGGAAATTGGAATACATTTTAGAAGATTGTTTCAATACAAAAGATGCTAATAATATGACAATAATTCCTATGAAATATAATAATGATAAATAGGGAAAGGGATGGAAGAAGATGGAAGAAGGAAAGGTGGACAGGGTCCAGTTGCCTCGGAAAGCAACAGGAGTCTTGAGTCTGACACCGATCTGGATGTCGGGCCAGAGTTTTAACTAAAACTAAGATGAGAGAACATATCACTTCAGTCTCAGCAACACTGCATTATTGGCTCCCGGTTGTTTTTAGGATTGATTTTAAAATGATTTTACTTAAGCTCTTAATGGGCTGGCACCCTCCAACCTCTAATCTATGACCTCCTGCCTAGATAGGTTCCAAACCACCCCCTCAGGCCTTCTAGTGCTGGCCTACTCGAAGTGCCTAAAATCATATATAAAAAACACGGTGAAGCAGCATTCTGCTTCTTCGGGCCGACGGCTTGGAATAAACTCCCATTGATTACACCTAAGACAGGCACCCTCTGTGGACAGCTTTAAAGCACAGCTCAAGACACATTTCTTCACTCTTGCTTTTAGTTGATTTGTTTTCTAAATCTCTGTGTTGTTATTCATGTCTTCACTGTTTTGCTTGATTCACTGCCTTTTTGCTTTGGCCATTACCATAATAGGCTACCATATTTTTTTTGCCATTACTTTAATGCTATTATTTTAAACAGTTTTAATGTTGTTTTTTCTTTTTCTCCTCTTTTTGCGTTATTGTTAAAGTATTACTGCTTTTCTGTAAAGCACTTCTACTTAATTTGTTTTATAGTTTTTTGCTCAGTAAAGCACTTTGAGCTGCATTCATGTCAAGGGTGCTATATAAATAAAGTTTATTATTATTAATAAGAACCTGTGTCAGTGTCCTAACAAAGCAAGAGGGTCGACTGGAGAAGTGGTGACAAATATTTATCTCAAATAACATTATAAACAGTGGCCAAGTTACTAAAAAAGTAAAGTAAAAGTAAGTTACAGTTATAGTTACTAGTTCCTAGTAATAGTTACTAGCTACTGCTCTAAAAAGGTAACTAGTTAGTTACTTTACTTAAACATAATAATACATTAAAAAAAACAGCCAACCTAAAAGTACTACAGCCAACAAAACAAAACAATGGGGGGCTTTTGGAGGAGCTGAGACCGGAGAGCGAGCCGCTTGGAGCAAACAGCATAAAAAAGTAAAACTTGACTGTAAAAGTACCTTAACTGTTGACTGCCTATCTGTTCTGTTATTGGATGGACCGTCCCCTCGGGCTATGAGAGGGAAACCATGACTATGCTGTCTGGGAGATGGGATCTAAAAAAAACAGCAGTGCCGTCACAGAGTTTAAAGGGATGTTTTAGAGCCGACGAAACTTACTGAGAGCTCATATCATAAAATGTAAACATAAAGTGAAAGTGTCCCATTCTGAATAACAGTGATACAAGCCACTGAAGCAACACATTAAAATAATGTAATAAACAGCTCATATATGAGAAATACAGCATCTAATATAAAACATGACATGCAGGAGTAGCGAACGAGTGAGCAGGAATTGGAACGTGGCTCAGTCCAGCCGGCTTGATTCCTCCGGACTCACATATAATCCTCTCCTCCTCGCTCGGAGGCGGGACTACTGCGCGAGTGGAGTGGAGCGAGTGTGGAAGTTGGGGTATTGGAACTTGGCTAATGTCTTGGTGGCGACAGTGCCGGTGCTGGAAAGCGAGACTTTCCGGTGGGCGATGCGACCTGTGAGATGCTGACGCCGGTCAGTTGCTCCACCACGGCGGGCAGCCTGGACATGATGTCCAGGACCTCTCCTGCCAGCTTGGATGCTCCCACCTCCGAATTGCCGCTGGACACCATGGTAATCTTCTTGGCATTGGACAGTGGCTTGCTGATCTCCTCTGCAATCAGAGGTAGTGTCTTTAGCAGCATGTCAACCATGGCTCCCTCCTGGTACTGCTTGAAGGCTTCTGCCTTCTTGGCCATCTGCTGTGCCTCAGCACGACCTTTAGCCTCTATGGAAAACGCCTCCGCCTCGCCTCTCAATCGGATGGACTCAGCTTCCGCCTCTGCCTGCATGATGAGCCGCAGACGCTGAGCCTCAGCCAGTTTCTCCAGCCTGTATCTCTCGGCGTCGGCTGGCTTCTTCACCTGGGCCTCCAGCTCCTTCTCCCTGCGGGCTACCTCCTGGTCCTGTAGGACGATCTGCTGGGTCCGTTCCACCACCACCACCTCCATCTTCTCCTCCTCTATTCGCTGCTTGGTCTTAGCCACCTGGAGCTGGTAGGCCATCTCTGACTCTGCCTTCTTGGTGTTCACCTCCACGTCGTATGTTGCCTTCTTCAGCTCAAAGTCTCTCCGGGCCTTAGCCATCTCGATCTCGTTCTTATACTGTGCAGACACCTTCTCCTGCATGGCGTGAGCCTCGCTGATGGCGGCATCTCTTCTGCACAGTGCCTCTCCGATCCTGGCGTCCCTCTGCACCTGGGCTGTCCTGGCCTTACCCAGGGAGAGCAGGTAGCCGTGGTCGTCGTGGACGTCTTTGAGCGTGTAGCTGACCACTCCGATGCCCATGTTCACCAGGTCAGAGGATGCCACCTTGAACACCTGCTCTGAGAACTTCATACGATCCTTGTAGATCTCCTCCACGGTCAAATGGGCAATGATGGCTCTCTGGTGTCCCTCCAATGTCTCCAGAGCAATCGTGCCGATCTCTGCCTCCGACCTTCCCATGAACATCTGACAAGCGGTGGCCAACATGTCCTGGTTCTGTCCCTGGATCTTCACCTGTGCGATGCCAGTGACAGAGATGGGCACTCCGTGGCGGGTGTACACGTTGTCACTCTTCACGTTCAAAGTCAGAGTGTTCAGAGTGATCTTCTGGACCATCTGAACGAATGGAAGGACAAACACTCTGCCTCCGGCAATAATCAAGGGAGGAGAGCGATTGAAACCGGATACAACCATGGCTTCATTGGGACCACAAGTGTGGAACATCTTGACCTCTACCTGAATTGGTGGTGATTTGATTTATATGACTGAAAAATAGCTTTGGGAGATAAGCTCGCTTTACTTCACTTTGGTTGAGACAAGGCCCGTTGCAGTGATAATCGATTAGAACTTAACCAAGATGTCTTTGGTGGAAGCTAGAGACAGTACCGTTGGCTAGTGTGCAAGTTCTGGATTCTGGATTTCTTCTATATCAAAAGAGGGTTGGTTGCTGTGACACTCCAAGCTTCGCTGATCCAAAGTGAAGTCTGAGACTGCGTTTGTACATATTATACCCATGTCTCTAAACTCCACATGCCTGTGTCATCCTGCTGATGTCACAAAGACTCAGCTGGTATGAATCTGATGTCAGTACCCATTGTAATAGAACCATGAGGCAATGTCTATGATGTAAGTACTGTACTATGACATCAATACTATGAAGTCTGTACTGCGACGTCAATGAAGCAATTTCTAACTGGTTGGAATAACGTGTTCCTTCCATGTGCTACGTCCAACCAGGGAAACTCTCCCCTGTCAGGTGACAAGAAGGTCAGTTGGCTCTCATGCATTGAAGGAGGCATGAGCTCGGCCTTGGCCTCCCTATGTTGACGGATTACATAGACAATTGGCACTGGGTGTGAAAAAATGGGGTTACAAAATCGTGGGATAAAAAAATAAATAAATAAAGCAATTTCAGAAATCTCCATATTTGGGCATTTCAAGAGACAGACTCACAGAAAGACAAACAGACAGATACAGAGATTCCTGGAATTTATCTTTAGACACAAGATTAGTGCAGTACCTGTTATCACAGTAGGGCTGCAAATATCAATTATCTTGTGGTTATTCTATTGATTACTTTTTCGATTATATATGTATCTATGACATAGACCTACCGTCTTCTCGTGGACAGTCCACAGTCGTTTGAGTCGTCAACAAGTCCAAGGAGTTTGACTCAGGCCGGGTGTGACTATTAGTATTGATACCTTTACTTAAGTAAAACATTTTCTTTTAGAATACAGCAATGTCTACAAATAGCCACTAGATGGCGACATGGCCCACATTAAGAAGAGAGCCCAAGAGAGAGAAACTTTGTGTTACCTCTGTGGTAATGTTAAGTTTGTAATTAAATGTGCAATTAAAATGAGTATGTGATTATGAAGATGGAACACTACTCGCTAACCTTCACCACTCAGACACACACTCACATAAGTTTGTTTTGTAAGTTTGTTTGGAGGTGAATAACTAATTGGCGTGTCTCAGTAGAGAGAGCTGAGCTCATTATGAAAACCAAGTCATCCCTGGAGCCAGCCATATCTTAAGAGAAACACATTCTACTCAAAGTGGAGCAGCAAGTTGCCAACTTAAGTCATTGAGTGCTGCACACAGCGTCGGGGGGTGTAGTTGTGTATAATCTGGCAGCAGGTGTGAAGTATTTGTAAAAGTTCCAAGACAAAATCTAAGTAGTGTTCCCTGAGCTACTAGATGAATAGACATGGAAGTAGTGTGCTCAGGCTGGGAGACAATTACTACTGGCGTTATTCTAAATAAGTGACAAACCTTTTCATTTCAAAGACCCCCAGTTTGATATGCATTATTAGGCCACAGACCACCATAGGATATTTTATACATCTCTGGGACCCCAATCTACCAGTGGTGGAAGAAGTACTCAAGATAGTTTAAGTAAAAGTAGCAATACCACAATGTAGAAATACTCTGGTACAAGTAATAGGCCTCTGTTCAAAATGTTACTTGAGTAAAAGTGCCAAAGTATTGGCATCGAAATATACTTAAAGTACCAAAAGTAAAAGTACTAAAATGTTTTGAAAATAGCCTACAGTATGTATAGAATAGGGCTGATGTATGTTTTATGATATAATGACCTATATCTGCAAAGTAACTATAGTAACTAAAGTTTTCAAATAATTGTAGTGGAGTAAAAGTACAATATTTGCCTCTGAGATGTAGTGGAGTAGAAGTAAAAGTAGTGAAAATTGGTGTGAAGTAAAATTACCTCAAAATTGTACTTAAAGGTTGGGTAAGTGATTTGCGTTGGTTAAAATAATTGTTAAATAGCTCTATATTCTGATAGTAGGCTACTCATTGCTATAGAGTGTTTGTTCAGTATTAGGAGTCTCCTTGTCTCTCCACCTCTTTATTAAACAGAAAATGCATTTTCGTTTCAGTTTCAGTTTCATTTCCAATTCTATCCAACCAGGACAGAGAACTCAATCAGGATACAGATTAAACAAGTGAAATTGGAAGTGATGACACTAAGAAATGAGCAGGCAAAATTGGAACTGGAACACTATACAAATTAAGCTTAAAAATGGGTACTTTCTCCTGATTGGCTGAGATTTTTTTTAGAAGTAAAAGTATTGGAAATTGGAAATACTCAAGTAAAGTACAAATACCTCAAAATTGTACTTAAGTACAGTAGGCTACTTAAGTAAATGATACTTAGATACTTTCCACCACTGGTCACAAGACATACCTACCCTGTCAAAGGCCATCCTACAGGGCACAGTAGAGGGAAAGCGGAGAAGAGGCAAGATGAGAAAGTCCTGGATGGAAAACATCAAGGAATGGACCGGCTGCAGCTTCCAAACCCCTGCTTCCTACAGCAGAAGATGGAGAGCGCTGGAGATCCCTGACTGACCCCTACAGCCCCCCTAGGCCATGGGATGAGTGAGTGAGAAGGGACCATCTGGACCCCTGGTTAAGAAACCGTGTTATAACTTAAAAACATCATGCATGCGTTAAGTGACATCTCACAGCTTAAAAAAGACCTCCTTTAATTTACACGTCTTGCTTTGTGACTGTCATTAGATTATTTCACAGATTAACCACTTTCCACATGGTATCCCTACTTTGGGCATGTCGTTATAGTCAAAGATGTCATTATAGTCGAGATCCCATTTGGATCTCAAAGATCCACATGGGAACTGCGTGGCTCCAATGTGGATCTCGGACTTTATGTCTCAGCCTGTGACGTCAGTCACATATGACCTAAAATAATAATATTATTATTTGGTCCGAGGGGTGTTTTTGCCGGACCCAGGGGGTCTGGCTTACATGAGGCTTTGTACCTGTTTCGTCCATACATGGGCATGGTCACTTTGTCCTTAGGCCCCAGCCATAAAAGTCTGTCCCCCTTTCGTCCATATACATGGGCATGTTTTGTACCTGTTTTCTCCATACATGGGCAAAAAACAGGTTTTGTCAGACACAGCAGGCTGACACGTCATGTGAAGTCTGGGTCTGGCAGAACCAGGTCTCCTGGTCTTGTTTGTCACCGTATGTGTGCACATACGCGAAGTTTGTCCTCTGCATTTACCCATTCTATAACTACTAGGAGCAGTGAGCAGCCATTAGTACGGCGCTCTGGGAGCAGTTAGGGCAGGGATCTTCAACAGGGGGTCCGGGACCCCCAGGGGGTCCTCAGAGTTACTACAGGGGAGCCGCCAAATCTTTGTGTGATTTCTTTTTTTTACATTAACCACTTTAACCCTAGAATCCTTATTCTGAGGGGAACATTAGCCGAAAATAGCAGATCTACAAGCCCACAACGCCTCGCGCTGCGAGGCGTTGTGGCCTTGTAGAGCGGCTATTTTCGGCAAAGAGGTTTGGTGTACAAGTTTTCTAAGTATTGAGTGTTTAAGTGGCTAACTGTCTGAAAATATACATTAACATGAATCCAACTCAACAAAACACAATGTGCTGTCAAACAAGTCTATGAAGCCTGGTATGAAATCTATGAAAAAAGTTTAATTTGCAACACAATTTTATACAACATGTAGTGGGGGTCCGTGCCCAGCTTCATCTCTCTCTCAGCTAAGGGGTCCTTGGCCTGAAAAACGTTGAAGACCCCTGAGTTAGGGGTTAGGTGTCATGCTCAGGGACTTCAACACATTGCTGACGCCTGGAATCAAACCTAGCTTGGGGACCTTTGGCTTCCCAGGCGGGCTCTCTAACCATTCAGCCATGGTCGCCCCCATATCACATCTGATGTACGGTATGACTCCAATTTTGGCCAAGGTTTCAGATCCCCAAAATATTTCCAAAAATGTAAAGATGTGTGAGGCCTATTTGGAGTATGCATAAGAAATGTGGAGCTTATCAGTCCAGCGGTTTGTGAGATAGCTCCTGACACAGACGCACACGCACGCACGTACATGTGTGCGACGTGCATGCATGCAATTTCTTCTACTTTAGAAAAATTATCTAAAAAGAGAAAAAGTCTAAAATAGATAAAGCCACGCTCTCTAACTTTCATGTCCTGCTCGGGATTTGAACCTGCTTTCCTCCATGCAAGTGTAGAAATGTTTACCACTGAGTCAACAGAGCCTGCTTGCTCAGGGGATAAATACAGTTTTGACCTTCAGGTAGTAGGAGGCCCTACCACTTGTCAACTATATGCTCCTGCCAGACCAGATGTTGAAAATGGTTCAGTCCAGGTCAAGCCTGCCCTGTGAGAGAAACATCAGTGCTGTCAGAGGAAGAATGAACGTCAACAGGAAATGCTTGGCTTGTTCTCTGATGTACATTTAACCCGTTAAGACCGGGAACGCATCCGTGTTCATTTTTTGATTTCTTTGGCTATTCAAAAATAGCCGATATGCAAGCTTGTGGCACGGCACCGAGCGCCGCGCTATGAGCTTGTAGATCTGATTTAAAAAAAAATTTTTTTAACTCAAATCTTTGCTTCTAGGGGTTCTACAAATGTCTTCTAAATCCTAACAGGTTTTAAAAAAAATTATTTACGTATTTTGCTATAAGCAGTGGTTCTCAAACATTTTCATGTCAAGGACCCCCAAAACTATATGTATTTGGCTGCGGACCCCCCATCTCAAAATATTTTGTTCCAGGGACCCCCAGAAGCAAAGATTTGAGTAACAAACGTTCCCTTTAAAAACATAACTCATATTCAAAGATTTGCACACATTTTCACGATTTAAATGAGCTTGTATATCTGCTATTTTTGAATAGCCAATGAATCTAGAAATTACACAGATGCGTTCCCGCATTGAATGGGTTAAAACAAACACTCATATGTGCCAGCACGAAAAAAGAAAAAAAAACAGCGCATTTCCCCCTTTACGTATAAAAACAAAGAAACTGAACTGGAAAACATGTTGTAGGTTTTGAATCAGAGGAAACAGCAGGATTGCTGATAAGTAGAGCTATCAAAACCATTGGCACCGAAAGGTTTTCATCCAGGGAACCAAACAAAGTTATCTTTAAAAAAAATAGCGATTATACATGGAACATGGAGCAGAATTTCATGCAGACTTCACTAGACAACCTACAGTAGTATTGTTGTAACTTGTGGCAGTCGGGCACTGTATCCCTGAAAGCTGATTAAAAATAAATTTTAATAATAGGGAGCTCCCCAAGGTGATAAAAGAAGAGACATTTCTTTAGAGGAGAAGGAATTCTGTTAAAGAGCTTTTTGAGATGCAAAGTGTATAAATCCACGTCTGAGCTTTAGCTGTCTGAGCTGTTAGTGAGCATATTACAGCTGAGGCTCAGACCTACTGCTGGCACCTCGGGATCGAGTCTGGTTCATGACCATAATCATCGTCGAAACTTCTTGTCTCCATATCTTTTTTAAACTTTGTTTTTTTTTTCTCGTAAATTCTACTTGATCATACTACAGCGTCACACAAAAGCATAAAAAGTAAAAGATCCTCAAGCTCGAAACGTGGCGTGAAGCGACGGATCTGCTACTTTTACTATTTTTCAATTTGAATCCTGAAATGTAACAGTTTTGGACTTACGAAGTTTCCACTCGACGGACAAGATATATTTCCTGTCTCTATTTTGTCCTCAAAAGTCAGGGTGTTGAGCTGCAATTCAGAATAGTGAATAAATGTTTTTTGTTGTTTTTTTTTACCAATGTTGACCACTATACTAGGCCCGCCAAAAAATCTCCCCCGAAATGTTCACCCCAGATTAGGGACGATATAGGGTTCAAGTGTTTTTTGGGTTTTTCTGGCTCTATTACAGTAGATAGTACAGTGACGAGTATCAGGAAACAGGGAGAGGTGCGCAGCAAAGGTCATCGGGATCAGGAATCGAACCCACGACTCGCTGTCAGGCTTGCATTGGAGTTTACATGTGTTGTGCGCCTTAACTGACTAGAACGTCAGTGCCCCAGTTAAAGTGGTTTTAATACAGTAATACAACTGTGGTGGTTGGAGACGGTCTCCCTGCCATTTAGAACCTGTGTGTTTGGGTAGGAACACGACTGGTTGACCAATAATACTGCCTGAAGCTCAAAGGGCAATATCTCCCCTGCCCAAGCGGGCATTCCGATCAGCAGTATGAATATCAGCCCTCGCACAGAAAACCAAACCGTCAAATCCTGGGTAAGAGTGATCTTGGGGCACCCGCTGGCCTAACGGTCCAGGCACGTACCACATAATGCGGGTTCGAGTCCCGTTCCCGATGACCTTTGCTGCATATCTCCCCGTCACTCGCTCTCTCTTTCCTGTCCATCTTCACTGCAGAAAAGCCCCCAAAAAAGAAAAAGTCTGATCTTATACAGACCGCAGCTTTAATGAAAAACACTAGAAAAGTATAAACAAACTACTTTTCAAACAATTGACCTACGCTTTCACCCGCTTGAAAAATAAATCAGTCATAAAATGAGCTTACATCACAGACAACCAATCAGAATGGAGTAAAACAACAAAGCACCTATTTTTTTTAAGCATGAAAAATAATTTATTTATAATGATATAATAATTTCATCACATTGGTAATATATAGCTGCAAGGGGGGGGGGTTGTTTTGTTTCTGTGTGGCCCCTCCCTCCGTGCTACAGATTACACTGTTAGATAGGGGCGAGGGGGGGACAGAGGTTATTCAATACATACATGGAATATTCCTTTAAATATGTCTTCTTCAACAAGGAATAACAAAAATAGAATAATTCCCAGAACTCTGTCTGCATCTCTCTCTTTCTCCATAATGTCTCTCGTATCTCTCTTTACAAGCCTTCCATATTCAAGTCCTCGAGGGCTTATATCAAATAGACTTTGCTCATACTTTGTGTTTGTTTTAACCTCCCGGGGGTGTATCGGGTGAGACGGGGCTGCCCACATACTTTAGTTTAGGATGACCCGGTGTGCATCTCACAGTTTTGACAACCCACTGTAAAAGTCTGTTTTTTCTGTGACTGAGCAGACGCCACCCAACCTGGCACTCAAGAGGAAGTTAAAACAAACACTATGAACTGCAAAAAAAAGCTCATTCTCTGCAGCCATCATAATGTTTTTCTAAGGGGGGTGGGGGGGGTATAGGGGCACATAATTGGACCGCGTTTAATCAGGTCTTTCAGGATGGGAATGCTGGCCTAGGATCAGTGCCTAGAACAACTGGAGAACGGTCCTACTACTCAAGGTGAAAGCTATTCTAGGCCAGAGTTCCCATTTCACATTACTTACACTGTACCTGTAAAATGCACACAGGCCTACAGCATACATTTATATGTATCCAGGCTCATAATAAATGTGTACCATTAGCATCTTTAAAGCTACTTTGTGGATAATTGTAATTTCTACGCAGATTAGTTGAATTCACAACAGCGCTGACCACTGCTGTGGTCGACATTGGTTGAGCAATAATTTGGAAATGACCTTCAGAAATAATGACGTGCGGTCGATATAAGCGTGATACTACTTCGCTGTACCACTGTGTCTCACTCACACGCCGAAAATAGCCGATCTACAAGCTCACCACGCGACGCATCCGTGACACGTCGTGGGCTTGCAAATCGTCTATTTTCGCCACGCAACACCGGGAGCATAATAAGGCCTTTTTTACATACCGGGGACCATAGCAAAAAACGCAAGCGATCCGAAACTGCGTCTGTGAATATTTCACATCAAACTATTCATAATAGTTGAAGCCTCCTTCATAAAGGCTGATGCTTTTTTTAATCCACGTTGGAAAAATCAACCTTGTTCAGTCAAAAAAGAAAAGAAAACATCTCTTTATCAGTGCGTAATAAGTTACATTCTGTGTGAATGTACTTATGACACAAAGAACACTTTGAAAAAAAAAAATCACATGGAGGAGAAAAACTGCTCCCGGCGTGTGAGGACCTTAAAGTTGGAATGAGTGTGTGCCTGGAACAGTGCAAATAAAGCACTGGGAAATCAAGCCCCATGCATAATATAATATGCAGTGTTCCAGCTCTGTGGTGTTCTGTTCTGACCAGGCCAAACAAACCAACGCTCACAGCCACCCAAGAGGATTTATAACAGATAGCCTAATGCTAGTGGTTCTCAAACGTTTTCATTTTCCAGGACCCCCAGGTTTACTATGCAATAAGGCCATGGACCCCCGTAACTCTGAGAGCGTACAAATGGAACCAAATGGACCCGTAAGGGTCCATTTGGTTCCATTTGTACGCTCTCAGAGTTACCCAATCATTTAGCAGGGGGGACCCTCTGGAACCCTCTCGAGGACCCCTGGGGGTCCCCGGACCCCACTTTGAGAACCACTGGCCTAATGCAGTGTTTCTCAAACATTTTTATGTCATTAGACCTCCCACAAACTGGGGGTCCAATGACCACGTCACCACGGACCGCCCCATAACTCTGAGAGTGTACAAACGCCCCTCTTACGGGACCATTTTGGCTCCTATAACTAATTATTTAGCTGGGGACCCCTGGAACCCATGCAAGGGGGTCCCCCCCCAGGGCCCCAGTTAGTTTGAGAACCACCGGCCCAAGGGGTTTTGCGATGATTCGTTATGCATTTTCTTTTGTCACATATTGTCTTAATTAAAGAACTTGCATTGGGAATGACAACACAGGATTTGTAACCGCTGTAATAAAGCAGCTTAGTCAACCTCGAGATAAAACCATAAAATGTTGTGCTCTGTCGGGCTTTGGAGAACATTTAATGCTCTGAACGGAACATTATTACCAATGTTCTTTGTGGGCCAAGCTCAATAAAAACAGTTTTTGAAACGCAGTGTGCGGAGAGCCCTCTTGACTCTCCTCTGTTTGTTTGTTTCGTCTCCTAGCAACAGGCTTGCTATTCCCGCCGTTTGGTGTGTGACTGTGAAATCAAAAGAGGTTCTTAATTAATATAACTTTTAATAACTGTACTCGCTCTGTCGCTCGCTCGCTCGCTCGCTATCTCTCCGTTACACCGTGTTGTCTCGTTCTCCCTCTCTTTCAGCCATCTGCCCAGAACTTCCTTTAATCACGCCCCTGGGACACGGGGCGAGTGAGAGAGCGAGGGAAGAAGCTTTTAAAGTGATTATGTGAGTCATACACAAGCTGGAGAGGAGAGGAGAGGAGAGGAGAGGAGGAAAAGAGTAATAGAGCGTCTTTTTTTTACCCTGGTAATCCCCACATTGAGTGGAAGTAGACTTCGATTTTAGTGATTAAGAATTCCCTCATACGTACAGTACATAGATATGAAAATAAAGCAGACCCTCAACTTTTAAAAAAACAGCAGATCTACAAGCTCGCAGAGCTAACAAGCTTGTGGATCGTCTGTTTTCGAACAGCCAAAGTAAACTAGGGCAGTGGTTCTCAAACCAATATCTCTGAGAGTTATTGGTTAACACATACAAATACGACCAAATGGACCCGTAAGGGTCCATTTGGTCGTATTTGTATGTTTTAACCCCGCCCCTCCCGTTTGTATGCGAGAGCTGGCGAAAACTTCTGGGAACTCAGATTATGTTTTAACCAATGTGTTCCATGTGTACACTCTCAAAGTTACAGACCTGTAAGGGTCCATTTAGAAGACCCTCAAGGAACCCTGAGGGTCCCTGATGGACCCAACTTGAAAGAACCACTGAAATAGGGCTTAAAGGGATAGTTCACCCCCAAAATGTTTTTTTTTCTATCGATTAGTCACCCCATGGAGACTTGAATTCATGTCAATAATTTGATGACCGGCAGTGGTTCCAGTAGGAGACTTAAAGTGTCAACTTTGAGTCTCCTACCGGATACATTAGTATCTTTCCGCCGGTCATCAAATTATTGGCTTAGGAATGTGACAAAAACAAAAAAAAAACTTCATGAATTCAATGCTTCATGGGGTGACTAATCGATTTAAAAAAAAAGTCATTTTGGGGTTGAACTATCCCTTTAAGTGGTTCATGTCTATTCTTCGCTCAACTACTTGAAATATCCAGCGACTGCTTTGACTTACTCTCTCATATTGTCCAGTTATGTGCCACGGAGAGCAGGACGTACGTTGGCGTCCGTTCCAACCAATCCCTACGCCAGGTGACGTCACTAACATCAACAGCTGGCATGGAGTGTGTTGTGTGTGTGTGTGTGTGTGTGTGTGTGTGGTTTGGAACGACCCTGCCATACACTGCAGGCCCTCCGCCATGCAGAACATGGCCTGTAGGGGGTGCCAAGTCTCAAAAGAAAATAAGGGTGTGTGTGTATCTGTGTATAATAATACCAAGGCAGCTGAATACAAAAAAAAAAAATACAAAAAAAAAATAAGAACACAGGTGAGGCGTCAAAGCGTGAGGCCCCATGATCAGTATACAAGGCAAACGAACACAGAGTTTCATAGCTTCATTTTTTTTTTTCATTCACTAAATATTTAAAACAAGCGTCACTTGACTAGTCGTCATAAATGGGGATAATTTATGGTTTTTTATTTGTTCTTCGTGTCCCTCTCCCTCGTTGTTTTTTGTTCTCAGGATGATGGAATACCTGCAGGGTTGTTCTTGTTGTAAGAAGAGAGCTGTGAGGGTTGTTTTCTCTATCTTTCTCTCTCTCCCTCTCTCTCTCAAGCTGTCATACTGTGCGCCATTCCACCTTTTCGTCACCGGGGGGAGCTCTGACTCAGTAGCACCTCGGTTTGTTTGCTGATTGGGAGTCAGACGAGCCCCCCCTCCCCCCCCCCCCCCCCTCCTTCCTCCTCCACCGTCCAACCCGAGGCAGAAAGAGAGCCAGTTGGTTCTGAACTGGCTCTCTTAAATTGTAATCCTTTGGAATCTGGTTGGATGGGCGTTACAGAGCCAGTCGGGTCGGCGTGGTCCAGGTCAAACTTCACAGGTTGTCCGTTGTTGTTGGGGAAAAAAAGCGAGGTCCTTTAACGGCAAAACGGACTCAAACGCCCGTCTGTCTGCCATTAGTAAATGTTTGTGTATGTCCATCCCTCTTCACGCACGCGCACGCACACGCACACGCACACGCACACGCACACGCACACACACACACACACACACGCACACGCACACACGCACACGCACACGCACACAATGCAGATGAACGTGGACAGAAAGAGAAAAAGACTGAATAAATTAAATAAGTAAGATCTGTTTCCCCGCCCATTGGCGCCCTCGAGTCGAATGGAGAAAAGGATGTGTGTGTGTGTGTGTGTGTGTGTGTGTGTGTGTGTGTGTGTGTGTGTGTGTGTGTGTGTGTGTGTGTGTGTGTGTGTGTGTGTGGTTAATATTCAATGCATTGACATTCACACTGTGTCTCAGTCTGCCAAGCTCAGATGCATAGAGTGAATGCAGAGAGAGAGAGACAGGGGGGGAGAGAGAGAGAGAGAGAGAGAGAGAGAGAGAGAGAGAGAGAGAGAGAGAGAGAGAGAGAGAGAGAGAGAGAGAGAGAAGGTTAAGGTGGGTTAGTGGGGGAGGGGTGGGGGGGAGGAGAGGAGGAAAGGAGGGAGGGAGAGGTTAAAGAAAAGGATGGCATGAGTGCAGCAAGAAAAGAGAGATGGTTGAACGACAGAGAGGGAGGGGGAGAGAGAGAGAGAGAGAGAGAGAGAGAGAGAGAGAGAGAGAGAGAGAGAGAGAGAGAGAGAGAGAGAGACTGTGCTTGCAGTTGCGGGGAGTAGAGAAGAAAAGATGAGATGAGACATGAATGAATGAGAGAATTATGACACAGACATTGCGAGGAAAATGAGATTGCAGTACACAGTGAAATAGAGGGGAAATATGGAAATGTGTGAAGGCAGAGTCAATCTGTGCTTTGTGAAAGGAGAGAGCAATATATATTCCATGACGATCAACAAGCTCACAAACGCGTTGTGATGCTTGTAGATGGCTATTTTCTGAATTAAAAAAAGAATCTGTTCTTTATTCAAATCGATCATTTTGTTCTGTTGAATCGATTCATTCGATTAACAGTTGCTCTCTTTACAGTATACTGTATATATACAGTATTTGAGCGAGTGTTAGAGCGGTGATGAGGACCGAGGAAACAAGATGAGATGATTGGTAATAATGACTAGTAGCAGTGCAGGCTACAGCGCCCCCATCAGGGACAACAAGCTACTACGTCTAGTGGAGGACTCCCATAAACAGAGGGAACCAACCAAGGGGGGCTTTGCTCTCGCAATGTCTGCAATGTCTGCATGCACTACTAATGGAGAAATACATAAATATATTCTGTCTCTTTTTCTCTCTCTCACACACACACACACACACACACACACACACACACACACACACACACACACACACACACACACACACACACACACACACACACACACACACACACACACACACACACACACACACACACACACACACACACACACACACACACACACACACACACACACACAGGTCCCCCTCTGGGTCTGTTAACAGTATCTAACAGTCCATTTTGGTCCCGACACCAGAGACCGTTTTGAATATAAACCCTGTTTCATTTTAACCATGTCTGCTTCATACTCTCCATGTGGAAAACTCCACAGGCATGATCCCATCTGCGTGCACGCACACACACACACACACAGTCATACAGGCACACACACACAGGTTTGGGTAGGTCCGTATGACGCGTGGGGTTCCTTGTATATTCCATGGCATTGATCCCTTAGTGAGTGAATGTGAGTGCGTGTGTGTGTGTGTGTGTGCGTGTGTGTGTGTGTGTGTGTGTGTGTGTGTGTGTGTGTGTGTGTGTTTGTGTGTGTGAACTGTGATGATGACGATGTAGGCAGTTCGTACTCTCTGCTCTGTACACTGTCTGTAATGGGACATTATGGTAGGTCCACATCATAGGTCCATTGTTACATTGGATATGCCTTTGTACACGATACATAAAGTACAATCCGAGGGCAAAACAAAGACTAAAGTTTAAATTGTCATATAGTGTATGTAACAAAACAAAAATATGATATTTCTTCTTGTATATCCGACACGATCGAGCAAAAAAAAAAAAAAAAAACGGATTCCGTGAAAAACAAACGGCCTCCTCCGACGCCACAAGGAAATGAAAGTGCTTTCAGTTCTAAATGTTGTTCATCGGCTGGCTACCGTCTCCTGCGACCAGAAACTCCATGTGGAATGTGTCAGCAACGTCCTCCTTTACGCGTCCTTCCTTATAACGCCACGGGGCTAAACGTGTCGCACGCTCGTGATTCGTCCTAGGCTGAAAAGAAAACAAACTCAGCCCGGTCTTCAAGATATCTGTCTTGTACTTATACAGTACGTCGAATGAACCCGAAGTCATCGTCCCCCCGTAAATATAATGGTGGTGTTGTTGTTGTGGTATCGTATTTACCACAGGCAGGAAAACAGAAACGGATTATTTCCTTGGATTTTGTGGGGCGCGTTGCGTCGTGTCTTAGGTGCCACTTGGTGGCACGTTAAGTACACAGCTAGAAGTCACAAGTCTGTGTGTTACCAAAAAGGTCATCTTGGTACTGCCATGGGTACAATGACAATGGTGCTTCACGACTCGGTGAGCCAAACCGTTCAGTCCATTCGGTATAGCTTATCGTCTTAAGTCACTCTGTTTTGGCTCATTTTGTTCATTTACAGGCCCTATACTGTACGTATAGCTCAAATAAGACTCACCAAGGTACTTCAGTGGGTCTGAAGTAATTCAGATTCCGTCATCAGGGCATCGCACACATTCAGAAGAAGTCAGGAGTAAAGAATACCCCTCCACATCCTTCCTGCCCCCCATATACATCACACTGTACATCCATCCATCCATCCAATCCATCAAATCCATCGATTTATCCCTCCATCCATCGATTTATCCCTCCATCCATGGATTTATCTCTCCATCCGGATCTTCATCCTCTCTGAGTCTCCTTGTAGTAGCTCAGAGGAACTGTACAACGCAGTGTGGAGAAGACAACCGAAAGGTTTCTCCCGTCTTCATTTTTAAATGAAACAGAAACATTGTGTACTCTCCACACATGGGATAGGAACACTGTGTACTCTCCACACATGGGATAGGAACCGCGTTGACAGAAAGGACAAAAAAAAGTATCATTCCAACGTCGGACACACACACACACACACACACATACAGAGAGACTGTTTCGTCCAGAAAAGTAAGCTCCAATACGATTGGACAGCTCATATGGTCTTTCAGCGGTTGAAGCCATCCGGTTGGACGTTTTAGTCGGAAGTACCCAGCCCCGGCTTGGGATGGGAGTAGGGGTGGGGTGGTACGGGGGGCTGGGTGTGTGTGTGTGTGTGTGTGTATGTGCTGGGGGCGGGGGGGTCAGATTGTAGAATCGGTCAGATGGTCGGGTAGTTTGGACGATAGTCAAAGTTTCCGTTGGAAGTTCTCCCCGTCCCGTTTGTCTCAGTGGTCGTTGGGCGCGCCGTTCCCGGACGCGGCGGCCTCACTCCCTTCCTCGTTCGCCGTGGGCGACGGGGGCGTCGCCGCGGTGAACTCGGTGACCCGGCGCGCCAGAGGGTTTGTGCTTTTCAGGAGCTCCATGGCGGAGACTCTGGCGCCTCCGCTGGAGGCCTTGCTGCCTTTCTTCTGCAGGAGGGCGATGAAGTTCTCGTTCCGCGAGCTCGACCTCTGGCCGCCGCTGCCGGCGCTGCCCAGCGTCATCGTTCGGAGGTCGCCACCGCTGGCGCTGTGCTTGACCGGCGACGTCAGGCTCTGCCGGCTGCCGTACGAGTCTGTGGGCTCCTTACGACCCAGGACTTTTCTCTTGGACCTGGAGGAGAGGAGAGAAGAGGAGAGTAGTTCAGCCTTCACAGCTCTCACTTCCTTTTGTTCCTTTTAAAAAATATCTAAATGAAAGAAAGATGACATAAGAGCAGTTTTCTGTCAAAGAAACAGGATTTCGGGCAAATCTCATGGAAATACTTTTCGATTTGTTTTGTCCTTACATGGAGCAGCATTTTATCCTTTCACAACACAGCAGTGTCAGATAAGTTGTAAACACTCATCGACCACTTGAATCCTATAGCGTCACTATTCTGGGGGTGAACATTCAACGAAAATAGCCTAACTACAAGCTCACAACACGATCCCTTGCCAAACGTTGGAGCTTGTAGATCTGCTGTTTCTTGGCGAAGACATGTGGTGAAGAGGGAAACCCTGGCCCTGGGGGACCCCGGTCAAAGCCTATACGATTTCAGTGGTTGTTAAATGCTACGACTACGACTATTGTCCAATACAAACACTAAGTAAATAAGTTCCACCAGAAAACAAGATGAGGGAAGACAGGAACAGAGAGAGAGAGTTGTTTTTAAAGATGATGACACAAAGCTTTTAATGAATTTTAATCAATGCATGCTTTGTATTCAGTCCCTCTAGCAGGGGAGTCAAAGTTTGACTGAGGTGTTCTTATTCTAACAACAACCTGTGGGACTCAGACAGCCGGAAAAGAAAAGAAGGAGACTCCTTCTTTTCTTCTCTTTCACCTTGGTTATCCTTCCCTCTTTCTTCTCTTTGTTCTATTCTATTTCAAGCATCCTGCCAGGTATCCAAGCTGAACACTTGTTGCTTAGAGACTAGCTTCCACGTGACTCACTCTGCGTGCACGCAATAGTGTAAAGTAACTAAGAACATTTACTCAAGTACTGTACAATTTTGAGGTATTTTTACTTTACAATTTCCAATGTTCTACAATTTTACTTCTACTCCACAACATCTCAAAGGCAAATATTGTACTTTTACTCCACTATAATTATTTGAAAACTTTAGTTACTGTACTAGTACCACCACTTCAGACCTATACTCTTTGGCAATTTGAAAATAGCCGATCTACAAGCTCACAACGGTGTCGCTTTGTGACACGTTGTGAGCTTGTAGATCTGCTATTTTCAAAGGATTTTTTATACATTTGAAATCTTGTGAAATGTGTGTGTGTGTGTGTGTGTGTGTGTGTGTGTGTGTGTGTGTGTGTGTGTGTGTGTGTGTGTGTGTGTGTGTGTGTGTGTGTGTGTGTGTTTCTGTGTGTGTGTGTGTGTGTGTGTGTGTGTGTGTGTGTGTGTGTGTGTGTGTGTGTGTGTGTGTGTGTGTGTGTGTGTGTGTGTGTGTGAGAGGTTCACACCTGTGTATAATGGTGAACAGGTCTTCGGTGGTGTGGAGTGTGGGAGTGTGGGCCAGCAAGACGCCGTCCGTTTCCTCGGCGATGTGGAGTTGTGTCTTCTCATTGGACGCCGTATTGTTCTCCTCCGCAGTGTCTTCTTCAGCACAGCCAATAGCTGCTCAACATATGAAAGGCAGGAAGGTTACTGGTTAGATATAAAGCTTAGTATATATATGGTGGTTAGTGGTGGACTCAACTCCCGGCACTCGAGTCAAAGTATAGATACTTCTGATGAAATATTACTCAACTAAAAGTGAAAGTTGCTCTGACAAAATTCTAGCCTGGCATTGGCCAGACTGATAACGTGGATTCACTCTCACGTTCCTCCGGTATCAGTCTGGACTGAGGGAGCGAGTATGAGAAATCAGAAAATGATTTTGATGCTTTTCACTGTTGTACGGACAGCAGTCGAAACGCAATCACTGATTGGCCCGATCATTTTCTGATTTCTCATACTCGCTCCCGGGCCGAAGTCCAGACTGATACCGGGGAGGAACGAGAGAGTGAATCCATGTTATCAGTCTGGCCAATGCCAGGCTACCAAAATTCGACTTGAGTTCAAGTACTGGAGAACTACTTTTATATTATATGTTTTTATTATATATATATATCTTTTTTGAATACTCAAGAATTCAAAATGACATGCTTTTAAAAATACATAGTATTCGAAATACAGTACATTTTGTTTTTGATGTCAAAAGTCTATGGACTTCAGACGGAACCAGTACAGCCACACACCACTCCTCATAAATGACACTGCAGTGGAGATAGTGAGTAGCACCAAGTTCCTGGGGGTACAGATCACAGACATCCCTCTCATCCTCACTACATTCTACAGGGGAACTATAAAGAGATCATCCTGACCAACTGCATCTCTGTCTGGTCTGGAAGCTGCAATGCATCAGACTGGAAATCTGTGCAGAGAGTGGTGAGGACAGCAGGACACTGCTCACAACCGCTGTCTGATGAGGGCCAATAACATCAGGACAGACCCTATACAACCCACATCATGGACCGTTCACTCTGTTGCCATTCTGGCAAAAGGTTCCGCAGCATCCGGAGCAGAACAGACAGATTTAGACAGAATTTCTTTCCCCAAGCCATCAGACTTGTGAACTCTAAAAGAGTGAAATAGTCTTCCCTACAAGTACAATATCCCCTAACCTTTCTCCTATATGATGCTAGGGACACCTTGTTTCTGTGTCTTTATGAACTGACTGTGATTTATAAAATGAATTAAAAACACATTCAAGTGGAATGGTTATTTATTGTGAAAAACATACCAGTGAAAGATTATATCTCTGCTGTCGGGCAGAAACCAGCTATGTCTAAAATATTAACTTGGCGCTCTTTCGATATTTGAAAAACCCTCACACAGACGTAAAGGGTGTTCAATAGCACCAATTTATTACCAAAAATATATATATATATATATTGAAAAATGGATAGCTGGTTTCTGACAGACAGCGACGATATAAAAAATGACTTGAGTTTAATTGGAAAAAGTTACAAAGGATTTTTAAAGTAAGTTCTAGATACAGTAGCAGCTTTAACTAACAGCCTGATGTGCTTCAAAGCTTTCATCTGATCCAGTTTCAGAAGCATCAGCCTTGTTAAACTGCAGACCCTGAGAAATGAAATGCAGAGACCGTGGAGGGAATTCATTCAGCCTTCACAGCTCTCACTGTGTTCCTTTTAAAAATATCTAAATGAAAGAAAGATGACATAAGAGCGTTTTCTGTCAAAGAAACTGGTTTTCGGACAAATCTCATGGAAACACTTTTCAATTTGTTTTGTCCTCCACGGAGCAGCATTTTATCCTTTCACAACACAGCAGTGTCAGATAAGTTGTAAACCCTAATCGACCACTTGAATCCTAGCGTCCCTATTCTGGGGGTGAACATTCAACGAAAATAGTTTAACTACAAGCTCACAACACCATGCCTTACAGGCTTACAAAACGTTGGAGCTTGAAGATCTGCTGTTTTTGGCGAGAGGGAAACCCAGTGTAGAGCTCTGGCCCTGGAGGACCCCGGTCAAAGTCTATAAGGTTTCAGTGGTTATAAACTCATTAAGACCTGAGGCCGATTCTACAAATGCCTTCTAAATCAGTAGTTCTCAAACTTTCAAGATTTTTCAAAAATATTCAAAAATAGCAGATTACTTGACTTTTTGAATAGCCAACGCAAAAATCTAAATTGACCCAGATGCTGTCCCGGTTTGAATGACTATGGTCCAATACAAACACTAAGTAAATACAAATCAACAATTGTATGTGCCAGAATCTTCTTCAGTTAAACATAGACAAAACTGAAGTAATAATTTTTCAACTCAAGAAAGAATGATTAAAAGTCAGCACCTTCAATCTGTAATGTAAAAAAAACTAAAACTCAACCAAAGCCACAAATCTTGTAGTCATGGACTCAGATCTGAATTACAACAGCCACATTGACACAATTTACAAAGGCAGCCGACTATCACCCAGTGTTGATTTCGTCGACAAAATGTTCGTCTACTACCTTTTTTCAGTGACGAAAACGAAATAAAAACGAAATAAATACTAATCTATGTTGACTAAAACTAGGACTAAATATATTGACAATTTCGTCAACAAATAAAAACTACACTAAAATGTTAGTGAGGGACAAGTGGAGAAGAGATCCAGTAGAAATAAGTCAAGTGCAGTAATGTTATGTTTGGTTGCGTGTAAAATCAGCCATTACGACGCCATCAACGCACCCACCAAAACACATTTTAGTCAACTAAATCAACTGTAGATTTAGTCGACTAAAATCTGATGATATTTAGTCGACTAAAACATTTCAGGTGACTAAAATATGACTAAAACTAAATGGAACTTTATTCAAAAGACTATGACTAAAACTAAATCAAAATTTGCTGTTAAAATCAACACTGCTATCACCTTAAGAAAAGGCTTATGTTTCAGCAGGATTGATAAAAACGTGTCCATGCAATCTTCAGTAGACTGGACTACTGTAATGGAGTCTTCACAGGTCTGGTCTCCCTAAAAAATCGATCAGACGAAACGCCTGCCAGTTGATTCAGAACACTGCTGCTCCAGTCCAATAATACAGAGAAAGTGGATCATATCACACTAGATCTTTACACTGGCTCCCTGTGTGTCAAACAATGGATTTCAAACTACTATACTGTTGGTTTATAAAGCATTGAATGGTTTTTAGGGCCAAAATACATTTCTTCATCTGGTGCTACATCATGAACCTGTCAGACTTCGCTGGTTGTCTGGGACAGGTCTGCTTTCTATCCCTAGATAGATCCCTACAGTACTCACATATTTTACTAAAGTAAAAGTATCAATACTGCAATGTAGAAATACTGTACTCTGTTACAAGTAAAAGTCCAGAATTCAAATTTCAAAATGTACTTAAAGGTTTAATGACATTCACTTTTACACCACATTCAAAGTCTTTGTCCTGGTCCTTCAAAAGTGTACAAAAAGTTTTAAGTGAAAATTCCATTCCAGTGATCCATGGCAGGTGTTTTTCTCTCACATTTCTAAAGCCTTTTCAACTGCAACGAAAAAAGAAATCTTTGCCTGCGGGTGTCGCTGGTGAGGGATTTTGCCTGTCAATCATCGCCTCTGCTCCGCCCCCCTCAAAGGAAAGGATAGGGGAGGGGAGGGGCGAGGAGGAGAGTGGGCGGGATTAATCGACTGTGACCTCACTGTCGAAGGGCCAAGCTCAGATTACTTTTCAGCCTAATTATTCAGAAAACCCCAGACCACAGAAAATCCACTGAATGTTCTAAGTTCAGGTTTTTTGGGTGTAATTGAGGTCATAAAACCCCAAATAAAACATTGAAAATAAAAAAAGTGAAAATGAATGTCATGATACCTTTAAAGTACCAAAAGTAGAAAGTACTCATTATGCAGAACGTCTCATTTCACAAGTTTTCAAATGTATAAAATGTACAAAAAATCTTTTGAAAATAGCAGATCTACAAGCTCGATGCGACGCATTGTCAGCTTGTAGATCGGCTATTTTCAAATGGCAGAAATGTATATAGGGCTGAAGTGGGTAATGTATGTTTTGTAATAATAATCTAAATCTGCAAAGTAACTAGTACCTAAGTTTTCAAATAATTGTAGTGGAGTCAAAGTAGAAGTAAAAGTACAGAAAATTGCAAATACTCCAGTACAGTAAAAAATACCTCAAAATTGTACTTGAGTAAATGTACTTAGTTACTTTCCACCACTGACTACAGGTGGAGAAGCAGTGTTCAGTTTAATGCTCCACATATCTGGAACAAACTCTCAGAAAACAGAAGTTCTGCTACAACTCTCAGTTCTATTAAATGAAAGCTAAATAATGTTCTGTTTGCTACTGCCTTTTACTCAGGTTTTCTTTTATAATTTCTTCTGCACTGCAACTTTATTCTCTTATCTTTCCGCTTTATTTAAACTTCTTTCTATAATTGTATTCTAATGAGCTTTTCTAAAGTGTTTTCTAATTTCTTAATGCTTGATGTCCTCATGCCAAGCACTTAGAATTGCCTTGTTGTTGAAAGGTGCGATACAAATACACTTGGCTTGCCTTATAAGTTATTTGATTAAAGTGATGAATCATTGGATTAAACTAATGAAATACATCTACTCTCACAGCTCTCGGCTACAATTTCTTTTTACATTTGTTTGCGTATTTTTTTTCCCGAAGGTACTGGACCCTCCAGCTCCAAACGTGTGACCAACCAGAGGACTAGCCGGATTCTAACCCACAACTTGTAATCGAAGATAACTAAGTACATGTACATAAGTACAATTTTGAGTTACTTTTTACTTTAATAAAGTATTTCCAATTTGCATTACCTTTACTTCTACTCCACTACATCTCAGAGGCAAATATTGTACTTTTACTCCGCTACAATTATTTGAAAACTTTAGTTACTAGTTACTTTGCAGATATACATTTTTATATTATAAAACATACATTAACCACTTTAGCCCTATTTTATACATAGGCTCCCCGCATCGCATCGCGACGCGTTGTGAGCTTGTAGATCTGCTATTTTCAAACATTAGTAGGCCTGCTTTTACTTTTGGTACATTAAGTATATTTTTCTTTTACTCATTAACATTTTGAACACAGGCCTTTTACTTGTAACAGAGTATTTTTATCTTGTGGTATTGCTACTTTTACTTAACTCTCTCAGTGCCACGACCCGAGATATCCCGAGTTTTTCCCGAGTACCCTCCGTGCCAGCACGAGAAATCCCGAGTTTTTACTTTTGACTGTGGTCGCGCTATACTGTTTATTTTTCATGATCACTTTCGCTTCCTGACTCCTTCAGACTCATTGGGTTCCGGTTTCATGGCGCAGATTCCGTTTCCGGTTCTAATTTTTTTCCCGCGATCATTTTTGGCCAGAATAGGGAAAGTCACGGTTTTTCACACGGTATAAAAAACAAACGGAGAGGTCCACATCTACTCTCTTTGGTCTGGGTGACGATCAGTCATCGTAGTCGTGTATCACATCGTAATTTAGCCCGATCAACGATTGTCAAAAATGTCAACATCCGGTTATGACCGGATGTGACGTGAGCCTGTTTGGGAGGGGGCGAGTGAGCCAGCGAGGTCATCAATGTGTCGATTTGTTGCTCTCTACTGGTAGAACTGTATTATGGGTTTAAAAACCCAATCAGATCATTTATTTGAATGAAAAATTACAAAATTACAAAATAAAAAAAAACGCAAATTGCTGGCACTGGGGGAGTACTTTATGAAAATACTCTTGGCACTGAAAGAGTTAAAGAAGTAGTTCACTCAAAAAATGACTTATGTTCTATCAATTACACACCCCATGAAGCATTGAATTCCTGGATTTCTTTCTGTTTTTGTCGCATTCCTGAGCCAATTATTAGATTTCCGGCGGAAAAATGCTAATGTCTCCGGTAGGAGACTCACAGGAGACTCTTTGAGTCTCCTACTGGAAATAAAATCAAATCATTGGCTCAGGAATGCGTCAAAAACAAAGAAATCTCCATGAATTCAAGGCTTCATGGGGTGTGTAATTGATAGAAAATAAGTAATTTTTTGGGTGAACTACTCCTTTAAGTACAATATCTGCGTACTTCTTCCACCACTGCTTGTGATACACACAACGGCGCGCCGTACCTGCGCCGTTCCCCGTGTCGGCCGCTAGCTTCCCGTCCGAGATCTCCGGGAGCGAGGAGTCCTGCAGAGACGACTGGAGCGACGAGTCCTTGGAACTGTCCTCGTCCCCTGTCCCCACTAGGTGGTTGTCCTCTCTCCCCTCCGGACCACCGGGGGCGCTGCTGCAGGGGATGGGGATCTCCTCTGGAATCTCTGGCGAGAACGCTCCTCCTCCCACCGGAGAGCGGAGGCCCACGGGACTGTCCAGATAGGACGGTGGTCTGTCCACGCCGCCGTTGGAGGCGGCGGGAGGAGGAAGGGGGGAGGACGAGTGGACAGAGGACGGCAGGAGGAGAACACTGGGCTTCTTGGGGACGGGAGGAGGAACCTGGAGAGAGAGAGAGAGAGAGAGAGAGAGAGAAAGAAAGAAAGACAGAAAGATGGTATGGTCATTAAGCAGTACTTTTAATCCTGACTAGATATCTCTTGCATTATTTTCATATTTTCAGGCCGTTTAGGTGAATGACAGACAAGTATCTGAAGATTCAGAATCTCCTTAACGTGCGCAGCAAATGCATCTGTTGCGTAGGCGTTCATTTGTGGAATTCATATATTTACAGCCTCAAATAACATATTTCTTTAAGGACGATGACTAGCTGTGCTTTGATGCAAAATAACATGGTGTGAACAGTTATATTGCAGAATGCAGACAAAATTTAAAAAAGATAAACTCACCTTGGGTTTCTTCTTGTCCGACAGCTCTGCCAGACAGGATATAGTCATCCTGGAGGGGAGGGTCTTGCTCTTATCCTGCAGCTCGGGGGCCTCCTGGCTGCTACAGGGCGAGGGGAGCGACCCTCCGTCCGGGGGCCCGAGAAGAAGATGGAGCTCCGTCTCCGGGTCGAACTCGGGCTCCATCCCGGGGTCCTCCAGCAGAGGCTGGGGGTCGGGCAGAGGAGGGAGATCGTAGAAGGACTGAGACGCCGGGAGGAGGAAGGGGAAATCGTAGGGCGGGGGGATTTGCGGGGCGCCGCCGCCTCCGACGGGAGAAGCGGCGTCCTGCGATACGGACGGACCGGCGGGCGACTGCGGCGGAGGTTTCTTGGCTTTGGGCTTCCTCATGACCTTGTAGATGTTGCCCAGGGGCACGGGCCGGTCCACGGGCGAGCCCGGCGGCGATTCGGGGCCGAGAGGAGGGGAGGCGGAGGAGGAGGGCGAGGGAGACTTGAGGAGGAGGTTGAGCGGGCGCTTGGGCAGCGGCGGCTTGACGGCCACGGGGGGTTTGGGTTTCGGGGCGGTCGGAGGCGGGTGCGGCGGCGGCGGCGGCGCGGGCGAGCCGCCGCGGTGCCCCGCCTCGACCGGGTAGTCGCCTCCTCCTCCTCCTCCTCGGCCGCCGAGCTTCTCCTCTTCCTCGATGGTGTCCGACGCGCCGTCGGGGCAGTCGTCCAGGTCGCCGCGCGAGACGGAGCGCAGGCGCAGCACCGTCTTCAGCTCGTTCTGGGTGACCACGACGACGGGCTGCTGTGCCGCCTGCGAGGGGTTGTTGCCGATCTTGCCGGGTTTCGCCGCCGTCGAGGTGTCCGAGTGCCGCCGGCCCGCCTTCTGCTTGTTGGGCCGGAGCGACGACGGGTCCGCCGGGAGGAGGAGGGCGTTCGCCGGGATCTCGCAGGAGAGCCGCGACCGCGCCGCGGGGTCCTTGGGCGACGGCAGCGACGACTTCCTCTCCGGGATCTTGGGACGCATCTTGCAGCCCAACGTCCCCGCCATTCCCATCGGAACCCCCGTTCCTCCCGACACCTGATTGTAGGGCTGTGTCAACGTTACAAATTTAAGTTGACGATTAATTGTAACTCAAACAATTGCGATAAACGGTTTAACCCTTTAAGAAGAGTTTTTTTTTAAGTTTTGACATTTTGAAAAAAAAAAAAAAAAAAATCATAGCGCAGCACTCGGTGCCGCGCTATGAGCTTGTATATCTGCTATTTTTGAATAGCATAAAAAAATCTAAAAATGATACAAATGCTTCTTCAGGTCTTAATGGGTTAATTGTGTGTTTCATGAACATATTGGAACATTATGAAGCTAAGGGTCTTCAACGTTTTCAGGCCAAGGTCCCCCTATAGCTGAGAGAGAGATGAAGCAGGCCCCCCCCCCCCCCCCCCCTATATTATATAAAATTGTGTTTCAGACTTCTTTTATTTTTTTACTTGGTCTGCTCTTTTTTCCCTCTACACCAAAGCTCTTTGCCAAAAAATAGCAGATCTACAAACTCACAGCGCCTCATAGTGCGAGGCGTTGTGAGCTTTTAGATCTGCTATTTTTGGCTAAAGTTCTCCTCAGAAAAGGGATGCTAGGGTTCAAGTGGTTAATGTAAAAAAAAAAAAACATATCACACAAAGATTTGGCGGACCCCCTGTAGTAACTCTGAGGACCCCCTAGGGGTCTCGGACCCCCTGTTAAAGACCCCTGATTTAAAGGCTTTGTAATAAGAAAAATTGCACAGGACAGATATGACAAATACCTGAAACATACAAAGAAATTATTGACATATTTAATAATTTCATACATGTAAAAAAAAAGCAGAAATAGGTGATCTACAAGCTCTCGTGGCGCGTTGTAAGCTTGTGGATCTACTAATTCTACTTTTTTAATATATGAAAATGTGTGAAAATCTTTCAACATGGAAACGATTATGACGATTATGCAAAAATAATTGTGATTATCTCAAATAATTGTGATTATCTCAAATAATTGCGATCAGACGATGATGTAATAATTGTGACGGGCCGCCTATACCTGATTGGGCGGAACGGTGGGCGTGGGGGTCTCCGACTGGCTGGAGTATCCGCTGGACGGAGACATGAGCCCCGGAGGCTTGAAGGGCGAGGAGGCCTTTATGGTGACTCCTCCTCCGTCGGCCTCCATCATGGAGGAGAGCTGGGAGGGGGAGGCGGCTCTGGAGGTGGAAGGAGAATCCAACAGAGACTCGGAGCTCCCTCTGACCTTCAGACACTCTATCACCGTGGTGCCCGTGGCCGTGCTGGAGCCTGACAGAGACCTGAGGGACGAGAGACATGGAGAGGAATATGGAACGTAAATGCAATGAAATGAAATGGAAAGGAATCCATAGAATTGGAGAGAAGACAAGAGAGGAGACTTTAACCCATTAACACGAACGCGAACCTATTTAAAGCCGCCGCGTGCCAATCGCGTAGATCTACGCGAACCGCCTGTTCGCGTTGATATCACCAAAAGTGCACTTTCGGAATTGTTTGATCCATTTCCGGTTCCGGTTTGACCACCGGAAACAGAATTATTTGGGATCCGGTTTTGCCGATCCCGTCGGCCCTCGTTCTAATGACGAAACTGAAACTCCATTTTCTCCTTGTAGTTTTTTCTCCTCGCATATCACTGTTTAACGTAAACCGTTCTAACTACAACAATGGAGCTCCGTTTGACACGTGTTTTTTTCTGGTAGACGCAGGGAGATCTGGGCGATGTTTACAAACAGTGCAGAGCTCAATCTTAAGGATTTTAACAAGGTCTATGGCGACGTGAAAAAAACAAAAGACCTGAAGCCGATTCTACAAATGTCTAAAAAAAAAAAAATGTTTTCAAGATTTTTCAAAAATAGCAGATCTACAAGCTCATAGTGCGGCACTCGGTGCCGCGCTATGAGCTTGTATATCTGCTATTTTTGAATAGCCAAAGAAATCTAAAGTGACACAAAATTTTTTTGGGTCATTTCATCGTCTACTCAGGCTTTTGTGAACTTCCCAGACAGTTTTTAAGTTGCTTGATTCAGTATTTAGAATAGATATTTGATATTTATTAGACACGCCCCCTTCCTATACAAACCCATTGTAACTTCAAACTCTCACATTTTTAACATGTTAGGATTCATCAAGAACACCCGTCCTTGGTTCTGGTGACTCATACTTCCCTCCTAATACGTGAGGGGGCCGTGTTTTTTCGATTACTTTTTTCATTTATTTAATAAAAAAAAGATTTGGAAAATTAAAAATGAAAAAAAATAAATGAACAAATGAATCGAAAAAACACGGTCCCCCTCACGTATTAGGAGGGAAGTATGAGTCACCAGAACCAAGGACGGTGTTCTTGATGAATCTAACATGGTTAAAATGGAGGTTGAAGTTACAATGGGTTTGTATAGGAAGGGGGCGTGTCTGATAACATTTATATCAAATATCTACATACTGAATCAAGCAACTTAAAAACTGCCTTGGGTGTTCACAAAAGTCTGAGTAGAAGATAACATGACCCACATTTTTTTTAAAGTAATTGAGCCCTCACAAATATCTGAGCAATGTTGCGCAATGATGCTCTGTTTGTCATATGTATCGATGCCTTTCCTCTCTATTCTCTTCCCTCTTCTAACTCTTCCTGTAACTGTAGTGTTGAGAGCAAAGGATTTCTGAAATATTAGGACTCTGAATGTGTACCCATCACCTTGCATTGCTTGTTTTGGTGTCCCTGAAGAGGGAACCAGAATGAACACCAGACCAAAAAATACACAGTTTAATTTGCCTCTTTCATTGCTCATGGCCGAATCCTCCTCTCCGTTTACCCCCTTCAAACACATCCTTGCGGGATTTAATGTCATTCTAGAAACTATTAAATTTGCTGTCCGTGGCTCTGTTGAAAACTTTTGAAAAACAAACATTGGCAGCCTCTCATCTCTCACTTTGAAGCACTACAAACAATCTCACTGGATTAGAATGCCAGACACACACACTTAAGTGTATAAACCAAATCAAGTGTATTTTTTGAAGGTGTGGGTAATTGGTTTATGCTGGATCACAACTCATGAGGCGCATGACGCACCATTTGAGGCTGAGTCAACATGCTGTGCACTCATTTTCTCTATTACTTTTCTCTTTTTTCTTTCTTTTCCTTCTCGTCTTCTTTTTATCAATTTATTTTTCTGCTTTTTTGTTTTTGTGTGTGAGTACGTAGGGGGGTATTTGGGAGCAGGGGGAAAGCTGGAGGGGATGTTTTAAAAGTAATAATAAAAAACCCACAAGAATGCACTGACCAATATGATATTGCTGGTAAATCTACCAGTAAATGTATCTATGTGATGTACCTCTATACAATTGTAGAATCATTTAATAAAAAAAAGAACACACAAATCTTCTCTTATGGGGCTCCCTGACACAAAACCTTTTCAGATGGGGGTCCACGGCCAAACACATATCAATGTGGGGGTCCTTGACATGAAAATGTTTGAGAACCACTGCAGTAGATACAGTAGATAGAGACAGACAGACAGACAGACAGACAGACAGACTCAGATCAACAGATACCATGCAGTATCAGCATCCTACCTGTAGGGGTCGTTCTTCCACTCGCCTAGCTGCCAGTGAGCAGGGAAGGTGATCTCTGCCTCGCCGTCTCTCTCGGGACCCTGGACCTCCAGGCTGGGGGGACCCTCGCTGCCGCTGTGACCCTGCTCCCCTTCACCCAGGCTGGGCTTGGGTAAGCAGGCCGAGCTGGGCAGCAGGAAATCGGGCTGGAAGTCCGGGAAGTGGTCCCTGGGTATATGGAGGCTCTTGGGCCGTCCGTCCCTGTAAAACATTGACGCGTATAAAGCTCTTAGTTGGAACGGTGTAGTGCTGTATTTGAACTCTTTGTGGTACAAGTCTGATCTGAACTTATAACCTTAAAACCTATATATTTCTTTACTCTGTACTCGGTCTCTCCATCCTTCCCTCTCCTCTTCCAACCACAACATTTAGTTTTCATTTCACATCGAAAATTCAGATGAGAAAAACTAAAGACGACTGCTACTATTGGTACGGTTCTTTAATCAATAATAATAATAATATCTGGAATTTATATAGCGCTTTTCTAAGTACTCAAAGACGCTTTACATGTGTGTGGGGGGGCCAGGGGAGAGGACAAAACAGAAAATAACTCATTTACTTCAAAGATGCTATACTTTCTTTAACCCATTCGACATACAACGAATAGTGAAAATAACTGATCTACTGTACAAGCACACAACGTGTTACATCACGACCCGTTGTGAGCTTGTAGATCATCTATTTTCGCTATTTTAGAACATTTTAGAAAATTGCAGATTTTTGAAAGTTCAACATTTTGAAAAAATGTTGAACGTTACTGAAAAGTTTCTAAAAACACACGTGTGTGTGTGTGTGTGTGTGCGTGTGTGTGTGTGTGTGTGTGTGTGTGTGTCTGTACCTCCATCCGTGGTGGATGTGTCCCTCGGCGTCCCCCAGGTTCTTCATCAGGGAGACGCTGCGTACCGGGGGCGGCGGCTTGCGCTTGGACTTCTTCAGCGAGATGGAGCGCGAGCGCACCCGGTGGAGGCGCCCGCCGCCGCCGCCGCCGCCGTCGCCGCTGTAGTCCGACACCGTCGTCACGGAGACCGTGTCGGCGTTGCTGGCGCTGTCCTCGGAGCTCCCGCTCGGGTACAGCAGGGCGTAGCTCTCCCCCGAGGAGCCCAGGAAGTGGTGGTGGTGGTGGGGATACTGGTGGCCGTGGAGGAGGTGGTGGTGGTGGTGGTCTTGGGGGTCCGCCAGGGCGTTCCCGTTCCCCGTGGAGGAGGAGGAGGGCGTACCGTTGCTGCCCAGAACGCCGGCGTCGTCGACGAAGAACCCCGGGGAGTCGGTGGGCGTGGACAGCGAGCGCTCGCGGAACTTGAAGGCCTGGGCCGCCGCGATGGAGCGCGCCGAACGCTCCCTCCCCCGCCCGCCGTCCCCCGTCCCTCCTCCCCCTCCTCCTCCCCTCCCTCCGTCCGAGGCCGCCGCCCCCTCCGTCTCGCTCCGCCTCGCCACTATGGCGAACGTGCAGGAGCCGCCCGAGCTGGAGCCCGACTGTCCTCCGCCCCCCACGATGCTGTGCTGCTTGGGGGGGACGGCGGGCGGGCCTTTGTTGACGCTGTAGCTGTAGGCCTCGTTCCAGCCCCCCGGGGAGAAGGTGGAGCCCTTGGGTCCGTTCCAGGACGGAGGCGGCGTGTTGGAGCACAGCATCCCCGAGTGGTCCATGATGATGGCTCCTCCTGTCTGCTCCAGATGCTGCTCCAAGCTGGGAGCTATATGAGAGAGAGAGAGAAACCGCTTATCTCCTTATTCTAACTTTTTGTGTTTTTTTGTAAATTAACAACCTACTTGATCATACAACAGCGTTACAAAAAAGCATCAAAAGTAGCAGATCTACAAGCTCGAAACGCGGCGCGGAGCGACGAGTTTCGAGCTTGTAGATCTGCTACTTTTGATGTTTTTTTATTTGAATCCTGAAAAGTGACGGTATTGGACAAAAGAGGTTTCCACCCGACAGAGACTAAATAGTTTATAGCAGTGGTTCTCAAACTTTTTCATGTCAAGGACCCCAAAAATGATATATTGTTTTTGTTGTAGACCCCCTGTCTCAAAAAATATTTTGAGCAAGGAATTTTCAAAAATAGCAGATCTACAAGCTCATAGCGCTTCACTTGCAGATCTGCTATTTATTAATAGCCAAAGTATAAAACATGGTTAAAGTGGTTAAAATGATTGTGACGCAATATTAACTAGTTTTGCTGGGGACCCCCTGGTATCCCTCCCTGGACCCCACTTTGAGAACCAATGGTTTATAGCACTGTCTGAAATGTGTGTGTGTGGCTGAGAAGGAGGACGGTGAGGAACAGTGAGTAATGCAAGAAGTAGTGGTGGCTGAAGGTGAAGGAGTTCAAATATCTGGACTCAACAAAATTCAAAGTAATGGGAGAGTGTGGAAGGAGAGGTGAAGAGGAGAGAGAGTACAGGCAAGGTGGAACGGATGGAGGAACGTGTCAGGAGTGATGATTTGTGACAGAAGGGAACCAGCAAGAGTGAAGAGGGAATATTTATAAGACGGTATCGAGACCAAGCCATGCTGGCTTGGAAACGGTGGCACTGACACAAAAAATAATAAATGAAATAAAAAATAGGTTGAAGATGGTTTGGACATGTGCGGAGGAGGCATGAGGGGTACATTGGGAGAAGGATGCTGAAGATGGAGCTGCCAGTAGGCATGTAATGATTTATCGTAAATCGATTCAAATTAGGGGTGTGCCGATTTCATGAAACGATACGATATTGGGCTCACGACATCGATACGATATCGATACGATACGATATATGGCACTTTTTTATTATGAAAATATATGGGGGGGGAAGCAAATACAAACAAATATTTCTGTTTTGCATTATTCAGACATGCAAACTTGTAGCTTTTCAGCTACAATAGCCGTTTTAAATCCAAATAGGGCAATAGTGTGACACCTGATCCGAAAAAAAACATGTTGTCACCCTTTTCACCTCGGGGCTGTTTGCATGCCTGATTATTATTATTGTTTTTTTTCTCCAAAATGATACATATCGTCACGAAAACGTATCGCGATATATCGCGGGACGATATATCGGCACACCCCTAATTCAAATCGATTCAAACTGGTGACAATTTAAATAGATTTAATAAAAAAAGGTCTGTCATTTGCTACTGTATTGAAAAGAGGATAAGAGAAAACACAGTATTGTTAAAAAAAATTATAATAATACTGGATTTGTGTCAGAGAAATATTTGTCTGGAAAATCATTTTGTGTTTTTAAAAAAATGGAAAAATCGTATCGTCAACCTAGTATCGTGATTGGAATCGTATCGTGAGTTGTGTGAATCGTTACATGCCTAGCTACCAGGTGTCCAGAAAATCTGAAACAGTAGTTATTTACAATATTCACTAGATTACAAAATCTCTTTGACACAGGCAAGAGGAGAAGAGGAGGAAGGCCAAAGAGGAGGTTCATATGGATGAGGTGAGAGCGAGAGACATGCAGGAGGCTGGAGGGACAGAGGAAGATGCAGAGAACAGAAGCAGATGGGAACAGATGGCGACCCCCTGATAGGAATTAGCCGAAAGAAGAATAACAAGAATTAAGGTTCCATTTAGACCACTGGTTGGTCCTTGGACCTGAAGTTGAGAACCAGTCGTTTGTTTGGTTCTCAAAGTGGGGTCCGAGGACCCCCATGGGTCCTTAACCACTTTCCTTAACCAGCTTGTAGGTCTGCTATGTTAAAAAATCTTTTCAAAAATCTAAAATCATTTTTAACACAACTCTTCTATTCCGGGGGTCTCTGGCACAAAAATATTTTCGCGCAATTCGCAGCCAAAAACATGATTTTGGGAGTCCTTGACATGAAAATGTTTGAGAAACACTGGTTTAATAGAGTGATACAGGGATGAAGTAATTTTGTAAGCCAACCAATGGAATTTTGGAATTGGCTTTTGGATTAAAAAAAAATAAGCCCTGTAGCAAACAAAGGCTTATGATATCAACATGTTTTGTTCACTAATATAATCTCCACAAATTGACACACTTCTTACAATTGTTTAAGCGCACAGGCAATTGTAAGCAAAAAAAACAACAACAACAAAACAGCTTCAAAATTCACGGATGAGATGCACGCCCTACTTTGGCTATTTGAAAATAAACAGATCCATTAGCTCTCAACGTGTCGTGACATGAAACACTTTAGGATAGAGGACTAGAATAGGGATGTCGGGGTTAATGTGGTTAATGGGGAATCATTTATTTATGGTGTAAAACAGACATTAAAGTGCCTTTAAGGCTTAATGTTAACCACACACATAATGTTCTGCATTAATAAAAAACACATCTGGCACTGGAGCCCATTGCTGATGGCCAAAACACACCAAACACACTCTCAATTAATTCCTCATACATAGCTACACGCATGTACGTGCATACACACGCACGCACGCGCGCACACACACACAACACAAATAATTCTCAACATAACACCATAATAAACCAATGTTTCTCACGTATCTGTTACGTACGTATTGCGCAATAATGTAGTTTCATAACAAATACTAAGTGTATGGAAAATATGAAATTTGCAAGCATGAAATGTAGTGTATTAGATTCCCCATGGCATGCAGTATATTTGTGCATAGTGTGGAGGCCTTTGCACTACTGGTGTGCTATAGTAGTAGACGGCCACATAAATCAAGTACGCCCTCTTCCTCTATTAGGGTGGCTTGATGACATTTTTACATATTTTTTTAAACCATAAGCCTGAAGCTGAAAAGTGGCAGATCTACCAGCTCACAGGCATAACTCTAACGCCTAAACCCTAACTTTTACAATTAAATCCTAAAAACCATAAAACAACAATTTCTCTTGTGCGGACCAGGAACATGGCCCTCACAATGTCTATTTCTGAAATTATACTGTTATATTTGTATAGACAAATTTAGGCAAATTTTGATAGTCTTTTGAATAACATTCCATTTAGTTGTATTCATATTTTAATCATAGTTTTTTGTCCAGTTTTAGTCGACAAAATCTACAGTTGATTTAGTCAACTAAAATATATTTTGCTGGTGCCTTGATGGCGTCGTAATGACTGATTTTACACTTGGTTGCATGCTGAAAAAATAGCCGATGTACAAGCTCACAACGCGTCGCGCTGCGACGCGTTGTGAGCTTGTAGATCGGCTATTTTCAGAGCGCAACACCAGAGCGCAACCAAACATAAAATGTCTTTTAGTTCTACTGGATCTCTTCTCCACTAGTCCCTCACTAACATATTAGTCTAGTTTTTATTTGTTGACGAAATTGTCAATATATTTAGTCTTAGTCTTAGTCATCATAGCTTAGTTTTTATTTAGTTTTCGTCAGTAACAAAAGGTAGTCGACCAACATTTTTCGTCATAGTTTTAGTCGACAAAATCAACACTGACACACACACACACACACACAAACACAAACACACACACACACACACACACACACACACACACACACACACACACACACACACACACACACACACACACAGAGGGTGTGGCCCATACCTGCGTCGAGGTCGGAGTGCGTCTTCCTCAGGGGGAGGTGCTGGTGGGGGGTGTCTGACACCAGCTCCAGGGAGTGGGGCTGCGAGGGACACGACTCCCCCAGAGAGGAGGAGCACTGGAGGAGGTCTACGCCCAGGAACCTGCCACCTCCCTCACCACCACCTGGAGAGGAGAGGAGAGGAGGAGAAGATGAGGAGAGTGAGGAGGAGGGGGAAGTGGAACATATTCCAATCAACACAAATTCAATATATAGTAGAAACCTTGTATCTCCATATTTTAACTTCTTGTGTTTTTCGTAAATTAACGCCCCTCTTGATCATATTACAGCGTCACACAAAAGCATCAAAAGTAGCAGATCTATAAGCTCGTAGCTTGTAGATCTGCTACTTTTGCTATTTTTGAATTTTAATCCTGAAAAGTAACAGTTTTGGACATATGAGGTTTCCACCCGACAGAGACAATATTATAGATGCTGTCGGGTAGAAACCATGTATCTCCATATTTAAACGTATTAATCTTTTTCCCGTAAATTAATGTCCTACTTCATTATACAACGATGTCGCACAAAAGTAGAGGTTTAAAAAAACACAGGACATGATGTTAGAGATCCACTTAAACCCCTATCTATATGGTTGACCGTATAGACCCTCAGGGCTCTATGCTAGTGTTTTCGGTTTTCTGTTGATTGTGGGTAAAGCTTTCGCTTCACGGACCCCCTGGGTGACCCCTGTTTCATATCGTCTGTGATGACATTATTTGTGTAACACACTGTCAGTTCTTGTCTCTGACACGTGACAGTCTAAGTATAGTCTTGTAGTTGTCAATACTGTTCAGCTGTCGGCACGTGTTCAACACATTATGTCAAACTGGACGGACTGGTCTCTGTTTCTTGTTGAGTTTAAACAAATCCATTTAAACTCCACTCCGTATGCCATTTGCCTCGTCAAGATCTCCTCCCGGGCGTTTCTAAAGTCACCCGGAGAGACCGGCTCTTTAGGTTTTTCAGATCGACGCGACAACACGCCTAGACATGTAATCCTTAGCTGCCCTTGTTGACACTGTTATGTCGTTATGCTGAGACCCGGTGCGTCTAAGAATGAACTCACACACCATCTCTAATGTGACAGATACTGAGGGGGTGTGCCGAAGCACTTAGAAATGAAAGCTTTCTGCCCTGAAACGGCCTCGTCTTCATATTATGCACATTTGATGATAATAATAATACCTTTTATTTATGTTGCACTTTACATTTGAAACGAATGCTATAGTACAGAATAGAAACATGAACATAAAAAACAACACATCTAAAAAAAGAAAAGTCTAAGAAAAAAAAACATTTAACTCATTGAGTGCCATTCACGTGTTTCACGTGTTTTACCGCTATGGTGCAACGTGCCAATCACGTGTTTCACGTGTTTTTGAAAAAAAAAAAAAGATTTGTTCAGAACCCAAGATATCATTATCTGAAGATAATGCAAAAATATGGCCCATTGGCTGTAAAACCAGAAATGCTAAACAAATGCTTTGCTAAAAAATATAATCTTTAGTCCTCTCCTGAAAGCCTTTATGCCTGGGTGACAGCCGTGGTCGGAGGCTGAGGCATTATGTTTCAGGGTTGTCCGTCTGTCTATATACAGTAAGTCCATCCAACTGTCCATCTCAACCTTGTGAACGCAGTATCAAGTGAATGACTTGAGGGCCATTTCATGACATTTGGCACAAAACCTCTTAATTCAGCACATTCTCTGACCCGTGGCGGCAAACGGGCGACGTGCTCGGAAAGTCAGAGGGTTGACGTGAAGCCACTTCATTCAAAAGGTGTCAGAAAAAGTTGCGTATTTCTGTGCGTGTTACAGAGCCAGCAACAACGAATACATGTTCTGTGCATCTGTAGGTGGGAAAAAAAGAGAGTGGAACCTCTATTGATGTGACTGGCCCTGGACTCTAAAGGATGACTCCAACCCCAAAGTGTTATTGTTTAGTCCCCTGAGGTGAATTTCTCTCATTAATCAATGGCATCGCCGGCTGTCACAATCATATCCGACTTCAGTATAAACCATGAAAGGGAAAAATAGGTCTGTTGTCCTCTCGGCGGGGGAAATGATAAACAGCACTGTTCTTTTCTGTGGCTGTGATTTATTGGGTGTTTGTCCTTATCGGTGGTGATATCTGCTCTCGCCATCCGTCTAAGGATTGGCCTGTCGGGTCCGGCTGACATTATGCCGGGTTTTATTTACTCGTTTGTCTGTCCAGTTCGAGCGGCTCACTTCCTGCCCTGTCCGTTTTGCTCTCTCACCCTCTGCTCCCAGGATCTCACTTCCTCTGCTCTGGTAAATGTGACTGTCTGTCACTCTGTCTCTGTCAGCATATCTGAAAGGCTGCAGCCAAACAAACAAAAGCTATTTTTTTTGGGCTTTGGCAGGTCAGTAAGGACAAAACGGTGTCATTGCGGAGCAAAAGAACTTCGGCAGTGGTAAGAATCACCGTTCCAGTTCGACTAAAACGATGACGAAAAATGTTCGTCAACTACCTTTTTTCACTGATGAAAACTAAATAAAAACTAAGCTATGATGACTAAAACTAAGACTAAATATATTGACAATTTTGTCAATAAATAAAAACTAGACTAAAATGTTAGTGAGGGACGAGTGGAGAAGTAATTTTGGATATTAAAGTAATTTTATGTTTGGTTGTGCTCGGGTGTTGCTCTCTGAAAATAGCAGATCTACGAGCTCAAGTGAGCTTGTAGATCGGCTATTTTCAGCATGCAACCAAGTGTAAAATCAGTCATTACGACTCCATCAAGGCACCGTCAAAATACATTTTAGTCGACTAAATCAACTGTAGATTTAGCCGACTATAATCTTATGATATTTAGTCGACTAAAACTAGACAAAAACTAAAACATTTCAGACGACTAAAATATGACTAAAACTAAATGGAATTTTATTTCAAAAGACTATGACTAAAACTAAATCAAAATGTGCTGTCAAAATCAACACTGCTGCACGGTATGCAGTGAATACAGTCTAACGGACAGAACCCAGAGGGAAGCCGTGTCAAGTATATGAAACAGTTTCTGTCCTCACCAAAATGTGTTTGGTTGGGGGAAGCCTGTAGCCTAGTATACCATCCCGGTCGCGGAATTCACATTTCAATTTGTATTCAGAAGACAACATGAAATGTGAATTCCACGACCGGGATGGTTTACCAGGGCTAGGGGGAACCCCAAAAAAACATGTGGCTTTATTTATTATTTGTAGTGTGCTGCAGGCTCTCCACCAGTTTCAGTCACCGACTAATTGTCTGTTCAAAACATTCTTAGTGCGTCACTTTGTGCTGCACTGCGATCTTGTACATCTGCTATTTTTGATATATTTTTTTTAAATCATGAAATTGTTAACTTTTTTAACACAAATCTTCTCTTCGGGCACGCTCCCACCGCACTTTTATTTTACCTCTGGGGCGGAATCTGCCAATGCTTTGTCAATGCAAATGCGTGGATTCTTGGAAAAAATGTGCAAGACTCCATGAATCCACGCATTTGCATTGACAAAGCATTGGCAGATTCCGCCCCAGAGGTAAAATAAAAGTGCGGTGGGAGCGTGCCCTTCTGGGGGTTCCTGACATGACACGAGATGGGGGTCAAATATATATATATATCAATTTGGGGGTCCTTGACACAAATAAGTTTGAGAACTACTTATTTAGAAGGCATTTGTAGAATCGGCCTCAGGTCTTAATGGGTTAATATTTAAGAAAATATTTAACATGACAGTATTTCTCTACATATATTCTATAGTTGTGGGGAGGCGGGGTAGGGTTTTCGGTCCTTGAGAATTGTTCAAAAACATGCTAGTCCAGACTAGAGCTCCAAAAAACACATGTGGAAACACTGCTCTAACAGCAGACCACACATAACAAGGGGCCTATTAGTGTGGCTCCCCCGCCAGCCATTCTACATTCCCGTCTCTGTCCCCGCGTCGCCTCCCAGCGCATGAATAATAATCACACCAAAACACATGCATTATACAGCGTTACATTGCAAAACGCTTTGACTCAAACTGTCGGGGAAGGCGCCGCGACTCTTGCTTCGTCACACATTTCTCCCCAGCAGATTCCTACGAGGACATTAACCCATTAAGACCGGGAACGCAACCGTGTCATTTTTAGATTTCTTGGGCTATTCAAAAAATAGCAGATCTACAAGCTCGAGATCAAGCTTGTAGATCTGCTTCTTTTTTTTTTTTGTGAAAAGTTGTGCAAATCTTTGAATATATATATATTTTTCTATAACACATTTTAACTCAAATCTTTGCTTCTGGAATAACATAGTTTGAGATGGGGGTCCGCGACCAAATACATGTAATTTAGGGTTTGAAAACCACTGATATAGCAACAAGTTTAAAAAAAAAAACTGTTAGGATTTAGAAGACATTTGTAGAATCCCCCAGAAGCAAAGATTTGAGTTACAAATGTTTGCTTTAAAAATATATATTAAAGATTTGCACAAATTTTCTAGATTTTTCTAAAATAGCAGATCTTCAAGCTCATAGAGCGGCACTCGGTGCCACACTATATGAGCTTGTAGATCTGCTATTTTTGAATAGCCCAAAGACATCTAAAATGACACAGTATGCGTTCCCGGCTTTAATGGGTTAAAGTCAGAAGAAAGAAACCCCTTCCCCTCCAGACCATAGCTGTACAAATGCAGCTACTACTAAGTTTCGAAGTCGTCTCGATGGCCCGTTATGCTACAAATCTGTCCGCTAACAAAAAATGGTTCATTTCAGTCTTGTTTGTGTTTTGCAGCGTACAACAACAACAACAACAACAGGTGCTTCCCTGTAGGTTGAACAGCATATTGAGCCAACAACAACGAGGTTCATTGGAATGAAACCTTGACTGTGTGCCAAATGGGGCTTTTTAGCTAATTAGGGAAGAATTACTGTCCTCTCGTTTGTTACGCCTGTACTGTGGAGAAAGGACCATAGTGGAGTAGTCTACTCTGTACTGATTGTATTGTATGTGTATTAGTTTGTTGCTGTCGGGCAGAAACCTCTAATCTCCATATTCGAACTTTGGTTTTTTCGTACATTAATGCCCTACTACAACGTCACATAAAAGCATCAAAAGTCGCAGATCTGCAACTTTTGATACTTTTGAATTTGACCTGAAAAGTAACAGTTTTGGATACATATGAGGTTTCCACCCGACAGAGACGATTTCATGTCTGTCTGTCTGTCTGTCTGTCTGTCTGTCTGTCTGTCTGTCTGCCTGTCTGTCTGTCTGTCCGTCCGTCTGCCTACCGCAGCAGTTCACTGAGTTTCTGTCCATCTGCCTTACTGCCTTTTTAATTGAATGGCTGCTGTGAGTGTGGTTTTGTTCACACACTAGTATTTCCCTATGCACATAAATAAATCAGTGGCTTTTGCCTATCTGGAGTCCTTCACTGGAGGCAGAGCGGCTATTAAAAACAGTCAGCCTCTCTGTCTGTGGTCCATTTGTCCCTGCACTGGCTTGTCTCTGCCTGGATGTATAATGCAGCAATTCCCAACATGTGGGCCTGTGACGACAGTGGGCCTCCCCCCAAAAGAATGGCCAAAACACTAAGATTTGAATGATAATATCACATTAATAATTATGAATAAATGTAAATGTAAAAAATAAAGGTCATGGTGTGAATATTTTTTTTAAATCTTGAAAGTGTTGGAAAATGTTGAATAATCATTTATTATTTTAATACTCAAATCTTCTCTTCTGGAGGTCTGCGGCCAAATACATTTGGGGGTCCTTAGCACGAAAAAGTTTGGGGAACCACTTGATGTAATGTACTGTATGTCTATCTATACTTCCTGTCTATCTTGCGTCATCCCATAGCCAATACCACTTGTGCAAGGACGCACTGTGATTGGCCAGTAGCCACTTTGAGTGGCAGTTGGGGCAAACGATCACCCCAAAACATGATTTACGATTCTGTGCCAATAATAATAATAATAATAATAATGGATTTTATTTATAACGCACTTTACATTTACAAGAAATCTCAGAGTGCTACAGAAGTTTCTCAAATTCGATACCAACAGCACAATACAATTTAAGATTTTGTTCACCACAAAAATCATGTGCTTTACAAAAGGTCTGTCACCAAAGCATATTGTTCAAATACAGTCTGCAGGTTGCACAATCTTTCTCAGAAACCCGGGACACTCAAACGGCGCTGACTCGGCTCAAGCGAACTTCGCAACGTTCGGCACAGCGAATCGCTCTCTTTAGCTCGCTCTGCAAAAAACATTGTCCGCAGTTGTTGTAGACGAGAGACAGTTCCGCATTCGTCACAAACGCGGGCGTGGTTATACTGTAGCACAAGCGGTATAGGCTTTGGTATGTCGCGTCCATCCCCCCCCTCTCTCTCTCTCTGTCTGTCTGCTTATTATGCTGTGGTAGGCATGCAGACAGTGCTTTGCGTCCTTGCTTTGCCCCTGTGCTTCCATTAATAAAACACATATCCATCACATTGGCCGTGTTCAGCACTAGACATGGAGTGATGACTCACTCACTGTAATGGTGCCATTCAGTCCCATCCATTCAGCATCAATAGAAACCATTTTCAAAAGATATGCTACCATCTGGAGCTCCCTCCATCTCCTCATCAGGGTTATTACAGTTTGGAATGTTTAAATTTTTTACTTCATATTTTTTCTTTCAGTTTTAATGAGTTATTAACCTATTAACTCATTCCCTGCCAGACTTATTTCTGGCTGTGTTTGCCCACTGCCAGCGATTTAGTGTTTTTTATAACTTTTAAAAAATGCACAATTATTTTGTTTTCATTATGATCGCAAGTCCAATCGTTTCTAAACACACCCGCGATCCGTGCACGCCGCTCAGACAACAAACATTCCGACCGAGGCGGAGTCTCTCTCCTTCAGCCCAGTGTAAAAACCCCATGTATCGCCATTAACGGTCGATTCGACTACAAATGCCTTCTAAATCAGTTAGTTCCCCAAAAAAAAATATTTAACCACAGACCCCCCCATCTGAAAATGTTTTGCGCCAGGGACCCCCACAAGAGAAGATTTGTTTTGTTCAAGATTTTTCAAAAATTGTTCAGAAATAGCAAAATATGGATAAAAGAATTAAAATGATTGTGATACCATATTAAAACCAAATAGCTGGGGACCCCCTGGAACCTCCTCAAGGACCCCTGGTTTGAGAACCACTGCCCTTCATCATCATTCAAGAGAGTCACGCAAAAGCAGTGAAAACGGCAGATCTGTGAGCTTGTAGATTGGCTATTTCCACTACAGTACTTTACAAAAGCAAAATGAATGATCTTGGACATATAAGGTTTCCACCTGACAGCAACGATAATAAATAGTGTGTTGCAGACAGTAGTCGGTTTCACTGATTGCAGTGGTGGAAAAAGTATAACAATGTTTTACTTAAGTAAAAGTAACGATACTGCAATGTAGAAATACTCTGTTACAAGTAAATGTCCTGTATTCAAAATTTCACTTGAGTAGAAGTACAAAAGTATTGGCATCGAAAGTAGAAAGTACACATTATGCAGAATGTCCCATTTCAAATCCCAAGTTCAAAATGTATGATAATCTTATGAAAATAGCAGATCTACAAGCTCACAATGCGCATTGTGAGCTTGTAGATCTGCTATTTTCAAAGGGCCGAAATATATATAGGGCTGAAGTGGTTAATGCATGTTTTGTGATAATAATCAAAAATCTACAAAGTAACTAGTAACTAAAGTTTTCAAATAATTGAAGTGGAGTAAAAGTACAACATTTGCCTCTGAGATGTAGTGGAGTAGAAGTAAAAGTACTGAAAATTGGAAATACTGAAGAAAGTAAAAATACCTCAACATTGTACTTAAGTACAGTACTTGAGTAAATGTACCTAGTTACTTTACAACACTGACTGATTGAAACAATTAATCCCTCTCTCTCTCTCTCTCCCTCTCCCTCTGTGTCTGTCACCCTGGACAATCCGTCTCTCCCAGGAGGATTTTCACGTGGATCTGGCTCAACAATGGACCCCAAAAGGATTTGTCCCGGTGATGTGGAGACCCTGTTTAAACTCACATTCCAGGGGAGAGCCAAAGAATCACGTTCAAAGCCACCGCCCCCAGGGATTACCGACCAAGGTTGGAGCTCCATTGATATTCACCACGCTGTGTGGAATCCCTCTTTTCTGTCTGTCTGTGTAATCTCTCTCTACTATTGCTTTATACGGATACATTCACAGTCACACAGTGAGTTACCTGTCCTGTCTGTCTGTCTGCCTGTCTGTGTGTCTCTGAGTTTGTCTGCTATCTTGACTACTTAAGCCCTATATACTTCCGTCGCATGACAATTGTGAAAATAGACAAGTTCACAATGCATTGTGAGCTTGTGAGCTTGTGTGTGTGTGTGTGTGTGTGTGTGTGTGTGTGTGGTGTGGTGTGTGTGTGTGTCTGGAGCTAATCTCACAAACCGCCGGACTGATCAGCACACATCAGACCAGTTAGGCCATTGGTTCTCAAAGTGGGGTCCGGGGGACCCCGAGGGGTCCCTTGAGGGAGTTCCCAGGGGGTCCCCAGCAAAATGATATATAGTTAGGAACCAAATTGACCCTTACAGGTCTGTAACTCAGAGAGTGTACAAATGGACCCTAACGGGTCCATTTGGTTTCCATTTGTACACTCTCAGAGTTACATTAACATTGATTTTACAATATAAATTGGATCCCAGAGATAGAAATCCCATTAAATAGGGGTCCGTAGCCTAATACATGTCAAACTGGGGGTCCTTGAAATTAAAATGGTTGAAAATCACTGCTAGAGTCGTAAACAATCTTCTCTTGTGGGGGTCTTTAGCATATATTTTCAAATGGGGGTCCCGTGGGCTAATAAGTGTCAATTTGGGGGTCCTTGACATGAAAAAGTTTGAGAACCACTGAGTTAGGCCACAGAAGTAACTCCACTATTTCTTTCCACATAATTATGTTTTATACTTTTGGCAATATTTAACTTTACGATGGAAGTCAAGGGGACTATTTTACATTTTAACAGGTTTTAAAAATGTGCCCAAATACACCAAGGTTAATGGAGCCAACTCGGATACTTCTTTTTTCTCTGGGTGTATTATTTCAAACAATCAAGCCTGTCCGTCCGTCCCGTCCGTCCGTCTGTAGCCCAATTTATACTTCGTCACACACAACGGAGTCGTGCAATGAAAACTGACGATTTACAAGCTCACTGTCTGTCTGTCTGTCTGTCTGTCTGTCTGTCTGTCTGTCTGTCTGTCTGTCTGGCGGCACGATGGCTTTGTTTTTAAATCTCTCTCGTCCATTGATAAATATTAAGATATTGGCACTGAAGCTATATGATGAGCCATTAAGACCCGATAAGGCCCGATTCTACAAACGCCCTCTAAACCAGTAAGTTCTCTAAAATCGTTCGTGCCAAGGACCACAAAAATTATATGTATTTGACTGCAGACACACCCCGTATCTGACTGCAGACCACCCCATATCTGAAAACGTTTTGTGCCAGCGACTCCCCCCCCCCCACCTCAGAGGAGAAGATTTGTGTAAAAAAATGTTCACTTTTCACGATTTTAAAAAAAATAGCAGATGTACAAGCTCGCAGTGCGGCACGAAGTGACACGCTGTGAGCTTGTACATCTGCTATTTTTTGAGAACCACTATTCTAAAATCCCAAGAGTTTTAACGGGTTAAGGGACTGGTGTGCGTTGCCCTCCTCTGAACTCTGTCCTTTCTGTCCGTCATCCTGATATGGACGGAATGACACATGTAGGCCAACAGACGTGTGAAGATAACGTGGAGAGACGCGGCCAACGGTCATTAACAACAAAACCAGGGCTGGCTGTAGCTGGTCCAGTGTGCTCTCTGTACTGGTTCTGTCCACGTTCCCATGGCTGGCCCCATTATAATACCCAGATCAGAGGGAGAGACAGCAAGAGAGAGAGAAGAGAGAGAGAGAGGAGAGAGAGAGAGAGAGAGAGAGAGAGAGAGAGAGAGAAGAGGGACAAAATGTTCTTTCATTATCCTTTGTTGTCCAAACTCCCTTCTCTCCGTTTCTGTATACCGTCCGTCCGTCCGTCCGTCTGTCTGTCTGTGTGTCACGTAGGGTTGGGACTCGTTAGGATTTTAACGGTTCCGATTCCCTCTTAACGATTCCGGTTCCTAACGATTCCGGTTCCTAACGATTCCAATTCCCGATTCCTAATATTCTTTCTTTTTCTGACATCCATTATACTTATAATATACAAGTACATAATAGACTCAAATTCAATGATACAAATGCCCCACACACACACACTTTGGCGTGATGTCAACACAGTCTCTAGCAGCATGCACACAGCTGAGCCAAATGAAGACAGATGAGAACCGCTTGCGGGAACCTTTAATGCCAAATACGATGGAACCGGTTTCGGTTCTCAAATCTCGGAACCGGGTTGGAAAAAAGAACCGGTTCCCGGGTCCCAACCCTATGTGTCTGTCTGTCTGTCTGTCTGTCTGTCTGTCTGTCTGTCTGTCTGTCTGTCTGTCTGTCGTTTCAGTCTTCCCTCAATCCTTCTACTGTCTTTTCCTCTAAGCCCACTGGCCGTGTGATTTGTTCTATAACTCAAACAAGAAGTACATTAGTCTATAACAGACTCTCTCTCTCTCTCCTCTGCCAGTGTTTTTTTTTAGAGAGAAGGGAGGCAAGAAAAGTGGCTGGTCGCCATGGCAACAGCTAGCGCCGGGTGCTTAGGCTACCTGTTTGCTGTTCTAGTGATGGAGAGAGAGAGGAGAGACTCTCACTCGTTCTCAGCCTCCCCTGTTTCAGTATTGTTGCTCTCGTATTCCATGTGGTGCTTTCTTCTTTTTCTTCCATATCTCTCTCTCCTCCTCTCTCTCTCTCTCTCTCTCCTCTCTCTCTCTCTCTTCTCTCCGTCTCTCTCTCTCTCTCTCTCTCTCTCTCTCTCCTCTCTCTCTCTCTTCTCTCTCTCTCCTCTCTCCTCTCTCTCTCTCTCTCTCTCTCCTCTCTCTCTCTCTCTCTCTCTCTCTCTCTCTCTCTCTCTCCTCATGGCAAGTCCCGTACTAGAATGCCACAAGTATACAGCAACATGGCTGACTTTCTACTGCTACACAGAGAGAGAGAGAGAGGGAGAGGGGGAAGACAAAGTGATCAACATGTGATGGATAGACAGATGCAGCACTAACAGAGAGCAGGTGTGCAGGGGGGACGTCGAGATATGAAATTAACAAGATAGCAGGGGATGGAGAGAGAGAGAGAGAGAGAGGGGGAGGGAAAGGATGGAGAGAAACGAGGAGGCGAAAAGATGGAACGAAAGAGGGAGTGAGGAGGGAGAGACAGAGGAGAGAAGAGAGGAGAGAGAGACAGAGAAGAGAGGAGAGAGAGAGAGAGAGAAAGAGGACATGAGAAATGGCGAGACGAAGGCAGAGACTCCCAGTGACAAAGCAGTTGCTATGCCAGAAACCAGTGGGATCACACACACAGACAGACACACCACACACACACACACACACACACACACACACACACACACACACACACAAAAGTAAACAACGCAGAGGAGCAGAGCAGGCCTGTCAGTATGATGTTGGAAAAGATGACCACAGCATAGAAAAGATGACCACAGCATACTAACAAGCCTGTCAGAACAGACACATGCACACACACACACACACACACACACACACGCGCACACACACACACAGACTGCTGATGCAGAGTGTAAGCCGTGCAGAAACATGGTGTTTCTGCCTTTAAGCTAAAAGCGGTCTCAGCTGGGACTGTGTGTCTGACAAAACACCAACATGCTTTCTGACACCAGCTGCTAATGTCAAGCAGCAGAGATGATGTTAGCTACCAGTTTTAAAGCTCAGCCCTATGTAGCCTATTAGCATAATATCATATTTCTGCAGAATGCTTCCGAATGGCTTTTTGGCCCATTATTCTCCCCAAATTTAGTCGTCATGCCACTTAATTCCTCCTCCTCACACACATTTCTGTGTGTTGTCATCACCTCCCAGCGAGGAGCCCCCGCCGGGAGGGCGTAGAGCCTCCGTTCCTATACTCCTCCCGCCCAACACTCCCTGCTGACAGGTGCCGCCCCAGCCCGTAGGACTACGTGCGGTGACAAATATCTCCCTCCTCCCCCGGCTTCCCTCCCCCGAACACGGGCCAATTGTGTTCGTGTAGACGCTCGATAAAGCCGGATTTGAACCCCCGGAATACGCGGTGGTGGGGCAGGTACTTTATCCCTGAACCACCCGAGGCCGAGGCAGTGGTGGAAAAAGTACTCAAATGGTTTAACTTAAGTAAAACTATCAATACTGCAATGTAAAAGTACTCCGTTACGAGTAAAAGTCCGGAATTCAAAATTGACTTGAGTAAAAGTACCAAAGTATTGGTATCAAAATGTACTTAAAGTACCAAAAGTTAAAATACTAAAATGTTTGAAAATAGCAGATCTACAAGCTCACAACGCGTCGCGATGCGACGCGTTGTGAGCTTGTAGATCTGCTATTTTCAAATAGCCTAGGTATAAAATAGGGCTGAAGTGGTTAATGTATGTTTTATAATGTAATGTAATTTATATCTGCAAAGTAACTAGTAACTAAAGTGTTCAAATAATTGTAGTGGAGTAAAAGTACAATATTTGCCTCTGAGATGTAGTGGAGTAGAAGTAATAGACCATATTCACACGGCGGCCATGTTTCTATGAAGTCAATGAAAGTAGCCACCCCGGGTGGCGGCACTTTCAATGTTAAATTCCAATATGGCCGCCGTGTGAATATGGTCTATAGTATAGACAATTGGAAATACTCCAGTAAAGTCAAAGTACCTCAAAATTGTACTTAAGTACAGTACTTGAGTAAATGTACTTAGTTAATTTACACCACTGCCCGAGGGCCTGGGGAATTTCACTTTTAAAAAAACTATTCTGACATTTGTGCGCAGCACCTCACATCACAGTTGCTTGATTCAATATGATGTAGTCTAGTGGGAAGAAGGGTGTTTGATGCACCCCCCACCCCCCCCCCCCCCCCCCGGATATATACTTCTGATGTTTCCTGACTGGACAAAATGTGCTGAAAATGAGGAGCTATGTTAAAAAGTTGTCAAAATGTCCCATCTACCATTTTTATGCAAATTGGTGCCGCCATTATCGAAAAATCTAATTTTCCCTCAGCCATCTCAGCCAATATTGCACTTAACTGAACAAACAAGGTGTCTGGAGGGTCAAGGATAATTAATGAAACTATTCTTAAAGTGATCACACAGTACTGTGGGCATGCTGGTGTGCATATCAGTGCTGCTATTACAATATAATCACATTTGTTACCAATTATTATTATGCCAATCTGTTTAGCCATCTGTAAAATAAATGCTTACAATTAGTTTTCTTCACCAATGTGTTCATAAAGATGTCTACTAATACCTTTCAATTAGTTCCAACCCAACTCCTCTGGGAAACTTAGTGGGAGCCAATCAAAGTTGCGGTACCTACAGTAGAGGGCCTGGCCAAAACAATAGAAATTGTTACTGTATATGAGCTTGTGGGATGTCTAATTCTGGGTTTGTGGGGGTGCTGAATCCATTCCAACTACTATTTTTTAGACTCCATTAGTTATTTTATTATGTTAATATGTTTAGCAATGTAATGTTGCATAAATGAGTCCTGTAAGTCATTGATTCTCAAAGTGGGGTCCGGGGGACCCCCAGGGGTTCCAGAGAGTCCCCAGTAAAATGTGTTAACCCTTTAAGACCTGGAACGCATCTGTGTCACTTCTTGATTATGATTATGTTACACCTTTGGCTATTTTAGAAAAATCGTGAAAATGTGTGCAAATCTTTGAATATAAATTGTTTTAAAGCGAACATTTTAACTCAAATCTTTGCTTCTGGGGGTCCCTGGAACCAAACATTTTGAGATGGGGGTCGGCGGCCAAATACATATCATTTTGGGGGTCCTTGATATGAAAAAGCTTGAGCACCACTGATATAGAAACATATGTTTTTCAGAAAACTGTTAGAAGACATTTGTAGAATCGGCTTCAGGTCTCAATGGGTTAATATAGAATCACAATAATTTTAACCTTTTATACTTTGGCTCGTGAATATTTTGCAGACCTTTGAATATATATATATATATATATTTTTTTAAGCGAACATTTGTAACTCAAATCTTTGCTTCTTGGTTGTCCCTGGAACAAAATATTTTTAGATGGGGGTCCACCGCGGCCAAAATACATATCATTTTGGGGGTCCTTGACATGAAAAGGTTTGAGAACCACTGCTGTAAGCTGCAATATTGCAACAGAGATCTGGAGGTCTATAATCATTACATCTGCAGATGGGGGCGGTTTTTACCAACAATCATGGTTTTCGCTCTTTATGGTCCATTATACTGCTCTGCAAAAACCCCAGAGCAATAACCAGGACTACTGGAGCACATTATATCCTGTCAACAGGAAAATTACTGTTGTCACAGAAGTGGTGAGATTATGGTCCATTTTAGACATTGCAGGGTTTCTTTTTGTTTGTTTGTTTGTATGAAAAGTAAACTCTACCCATTGAGGTTTGAAACTGCATTGTTTAATGGCTTTCAAGTCCTTCAAGTCCTGAAGATAAACAAAGCATGTGTGAGCATCTAAAGCGGTGCTTTTCAAGCACAGGTTTTTGTGTCCGGTGTAGCTCAAGTCAGTCGCCTTTTTGGACCACAAGGTCATGGGTTCGATCCCGGGCTCAGCGTATGAGTAGCATGTGCACAAAGCACACCAAGGAGTATAAGTCAAAATCCCTAAGGCACACCTGTACTCAAAAGGTCACAGTGACCTTGACCTTTTGACCACCTGCTTCTAATCAGTTCATCTTCGAGTCCAATTGGACTGAGATGTCGCATTCACGAGAATGGGACTTATGTACATACGGACGGACGGACGGACAGATGCACATACATACTGTACCAATGTATGGCCGTACAGACTGACAGACAGACAGACAACCTGAGAACTTAATAAGAGGTAGGGGGTCCCTGCTCCATCTCCCCATCAACTTGGGGGTCCCTGGCCTGACCGCGTTGAAGACCCCTGCTCTAGAGAGTTCTAATGCCTTGAATTCATGGAGATTTTTTTGTTTTTGTTGCATTCCTAGCTAATAATTTGATGACCGGGGGACTCTCCTTCTGAGTCCTCTATTGACCGGTCATCAAATTATTAGCTCAGGAATGCGACAAAAAAATAAAATTCTCCATGAATTGAAGGCTTCTTGGGGTGTGTAATTGATTGAAAATATGTTGATTGTTTTGGGTGAACTACTCCTTTAAGTGGCTAACTCACGAGAGTGCGTGTTTGTGTGTGTGTGTGTGCGTGTGTGTGTGTGTGTGTGTGTGTGTGTGTGTGCGCGCCGTGTGCGTGTGTGCTCGCGCGTACTACGTTACCTGTGACGTCCAGCGGTATCAGGTGGGCGGGCGTCCGTCTTCCCAGGTGCCAGCGAGGCTTGTCCGCTACAGGGGGTCCCGTGGTGGGGGTGGTGGCGCTGCTGCTGCCGCTGTTGTTACTGCTCCATGCCACCGGGGGGCGGTGGTCCGACCCACAGGGGGAGGGGGAAGGGGAGGGAGACGGGTTGGCGACGCCCCTCAGCCCGAACACGGAGGAGGCGGTCTCATCGTCGTAGAGCTGTTTGGACGCGGGCTGAAAGAGAGAGAAAGAGGAGCAATCAGGTCAACGTTATCCCAGTAAGACCGGGAAAACATTGTCATTTTTTTATTTCTTTGGCTATTCAAAAATAGCAGATCTACAAGCTCATAGCGCGGCACCGAGTGCAAGATTCAATATTTTTCAAAAAGTGCAAGAATCTTGCACCGAGTGCAAGATTCAAGATTTTTCAAAAAATAGAAGATCTACAAGCTCATAGTGCGGCACTTGGTGCCACACTATGAGCTTGTAGATCTGCTATTTTCGGTGTGTGGCATGCTTCCATAGAAGACATGCTGGCTTCTATGGAAATCCAAATGACCGAAATCAGTTGTTGCGACAGACAGAAGGACTTATTAACATGGACAAAGGGAGACAGGGGACAGTAGAGGGGACAGGACAGGACAGGACAGGAAACAGACGGTTAGCTATAACCGTAGCTCTGTAAACCTAAAGGTGTCCGATATTTTATCCACAAAGCTGTTTAGTTTCCGGCTCTAAAAAGGGACAACTGAGTTCAGATGAGACGAGAGGGATGGTATAGTATAGAACAGTGGTTCTCAAACTTTTTCATGTCAAGGACCCCCAAATTGACACTTATTAGCCCGTGGACCCCCATTTGAAAAGATATGCCAGGGACCCCAATAAGAGAAGATTTTGACGGCTCTAGCTGTAAAAATGTTAATATCAAGGACCCCCAGTTTGACATGCATTAGGCTACGGACCCCCATTTAATGGCATTTCTATCCCTGGGACCCCAATTTATATAGTCAAATCAAAGTTAATTTAACTCTGAGTCTGAGAGTGTACAAATGGAACCAAATGGACCCATTAGGGTCCATTTGGTTCCATTTGTACACTCTCAAAGTTACAGACCCATCAGGGTCCATTTGGTTCCTATCCATCATTAAGTTGGGGACCCCCTGGAACCCCCTCAAGTACCACTGGGGGTCCCCGGACCCCACTTTGAGAACCAATGGTATAGAAGATGTTAAAGAGGAGAACGATAATGATTTAGAAAAGATGAGCCATAACTCAAAATATCTGCTCGCTTGGCTCAATTGGATGCTTTTAAAGTTTGGAGATGACAACTGCAGGGTGAGAGAGTAAGCTGATATTGCACTTACAACGCCTGCCATCTGTCAAGAGTTATGCAGAAAAAGGCACATCCCCGTCAAATTAACAAGCCACGAGAAAAAGCAGTACAACATTAGACCAGTGGAAATCACAGTCACTGCGATGTCAATTCATTCTAGAATTCCAGCTATAGTGGTAAAACAGCCGTCATGCAACAAAATAGATCTAGAATCTGTTAAAAACCCAGCAGAATGCAACGCACAGCAAAGCACAAACATCCTATCAGCCAAATTACTCTGGAATTAGAAAAGAAAACAGCCATAAGTAAGTAGGGTCGGAGAGGCTTGTTGTCAGTATCGGCCAAGAACGCGCGGGAGTATCCCCGTTACAATGCGCTAGACCCCCTAGGGCATTGGTTCTCAAAGTTGGATCCGGGGACCCCCAGGGGTACTTGAGGCGGTTCCAGGGGGTCCCCAGCTAAATGATGGATAGGAACCAAATGGACCCTTATGGTTCTGTAACTCTGAGAGTGTACAAATGGAACCAAATGGACCCTAACGGGTCCATTTGGTTTCATTTGTACACTCTCAGAGTTACATTAACATTGATTTTATAATATAAATTGGGGTCCCAGAGGTATAAATGCCATTAAATGGGGGTCCGTAGCCTAATGCATGTCAAACTGGGGGTCCTTGAAATTAAAATGATTGAGAATCACTGCTAGAGAGCCGTAAAAACCTTCTCTTATTGGGGTCCCTGATGGCTTATCTTTTCAAATGGGGGTCCGTGGGCTAATAAGTGTCAATTTGGGGGTCCTTGACATGAAAAAGTTTGAGAACCACTGCCCTAGGGAGATGGATTGCTGAGGTGGAGCGCCACACCTATACCATCGTTCAGCTCCCAGTAGAGCTTATACCACACGACTTGCCGCACCGAGGCCGTGCTACTCATACACTGAGGTTGGCGGTGCCTGGGATCGAACCCTGGGCTATACCCAGACACTAATTGACACTAATTGCAGGGCACGGTCTAATAAAAATCCTCCCAGAATGATGTGTGAGGGACAGAATACAGCCATGTTCTTGTATCATCCTAGGACTTCATTAAAGTGATGGCCGAATACGGCCATGGTCTGGTAACATCATCCTAAAAACTCAGCCAGAGCCTGCAGAATCCAGCAATGAGGTCTGGTAAATTCATCCTAGTATTCAGCTACAGCCAGTGGAACTCATCCCACAACTATAGCTATATAAGTGCACTGTATAGTTTTATGGAGGCTATAGCCTATTACATGGAGCGACAGTCATTTGACAGCTCTGCAGAGCAAAAGGCCTTCAGGTCCACAGACACAGTGCACCAAGAAATCGCCTCGGCGCTCCTTCTGCTTTCCTCATTAGAGAGAGCAGTGGTGGAAAAAGTACTCAAATGTTTTACTTTAAGTAAAAGTATCAATACTGCAAACTCCGGAATTCAAAGTTCACTTGAGTAATAGAACAAAAGTAATGGCATCAAAATGTGCTTAAAGTACCAAAAGTAAAAGTACTAAAATGTTTGAAAGTAGCGGATCTACAAGCTCACGATTGTGACGCGTTGTGAGCTTGTAGATCGGATATTTTCAAATAGCCTAGGTATAAAATAGGGCTAAAGTGGTTAATGTATGTTTTATAATGTAATAATTTATATCTGCAAAGTAACTAGTAACTAAAGTTTTCAAATAATTGTAGTGGAGTAAAAGTAAAAGTATAGACAATTGGGAATACTCCAGTAAAGTAAAAGCACCTAAAGATTTTACATAAGTACAATGTACACTTGAGTAAATGTACTTAGTTACTTTACACCACTGAGAGAGAGAGAGATAGATAGATAGATAGATAGATAGATAGATAGATAGATAGATAGATAGATAGATAGATAGATAGATAGATAGATAGATAGAGAGATAGAGAGATAGAGAGAGAGAGAGAGAGAGAGAGAGAGAGAGAGAGGAAACTGAGAGAGGTTCGGATGAGTGGAGAGAGTTGGCTACAACCTTAAGTCCAAAATAGGACTTTGTTCATTTGACACAAAAGGTGCTTAGATGCTGCCAAGAATGAGAAAATGGTGATTTAATTCAGAGCAGAGGAGCAGAACTATATAGCACTGTGGGAAGAAGATGGAGGAGAGGTGTGGGCAGTGCATTAACTAACGGATAAAAGAGGGAAAGAGTCGACGGGGCAGAAAGGGAGTGTGTGTGTGTATAGGCCAGTGGTTCCCAAAACTTTTTTAGCTCAAGTAAAGACCCCAAAAGAGACATTGTGTTTGTCCGGGACCCTCACAACTCACAACATTTGGAAAATGATGGAATTGTTTTTTAATTTATGAAAAGTTTTTTTGTTTAAACTTTTTTTCATTTTTTGAAATATATATATATATATATGTATTTATTTTTTTATGTAGGAAACTCACGACCCATAAAAAAATGTATCCGTGACCCAAACATTGGTCCCGACCCACTGCTTGGGAAACAGTGGTGTAGGCTATGTGTGTGTGAGCGAGCGAGCGCGCAAGTACACTTTGATACCAATACTTTTGTACTTTTACTCAAGCAAACTTTTAATACCTTACATTTACTTGTAACAGAGTATTTCTACACTGCAGTACTGATACTTTTACTTAAGTAAAACATTTGAGTGCTTTTTCCACCACTGATGAATGGAAATACTCCAGTAAACCATGCATGCATGCAGCATGTGTGTGTGTGTGTGTGTGTGTGCATGTGTTTACCAGGAAGATGAAGTCAGGTCTCTTGTTGCAAAGGGACACAGGCGAGCGGCTGAGCGATGTGGAGACGTCGTCTGAACTCTGTGAGGACGGGTGTCTGAACGTCTGGCCCGTTAGCTTGGTGTCGTACAGCTGCTCCTCAAAGTCTGCACACGCACACACACACACACACACACACACACACACACACACACACACACACACACACACACACACACACACCATGCACAGACACACCACACACACACACACAAAGAAAAGATCTTTGTTAGACTTGACTTACAGTAAAAGCTTTGCCACATTAAATAACGCCCACACACACACAACATGACATGCGACAAAACCAGCATGCAATTTGCATACAACCACACAGACACCAAAACAACAAGCCAAAACACCCCCCCCCCCCCCCCCACACACACACACACACACACACACACACACACACACACACACACAGGTGCGCACAGTACACATTTTGGCACACACACACAGGTACGTGTTTTTGCCCACAGTCGCACACAAGAGAAAAACATAAATAAATGAGTCAGAGCTACAGTAGTGTGAGTCTTCAAGTGTCTGCGGCACACACACACACACACACACACACACACACACACACACACACACACACACAGGGCAGAGATGTCATTTGCATGGTGGAGAGAGCAGAGCGTTGCCAGACCCTGCAGTCTCTCCACTCTGTCTCATGTGACAAACCTTGCAGCGCTGCTTCAGTTGTCTGTTAATCCTCTGCTACGCACAGCCATCATTGCTCCTCTACCTCTCTCTCTGTCTCTCTTTCTCTCTCTCTCCCCTACTACTTCACTGTGTACTTTTCTCCTCTCTCTCTCTGTCTTTCTCTTCGCCTCGCTCTCTGTGTCACTCACTCTGTTACTTACTGGTTCCCTCTCTCTCTGCTGTGCTCCGCTCTCTCTCTCTCTGCGCTGCTGTGTCCCATTGGCTCATTCTACTCTCTCTCTCTGGCAGCTCACAGGACTCTCCCTCAGGCCATTGTAAACAGATTCCACACACACACACACACACACACACACACACACACACACACACACACACACACACACACACACACACACACACACACACACACACTCCCCCTTACTAGCCATTCCTTTGCCCCAATACCCATTCCCCGCCCCCCTTTCTCCATGCACTCAAAC
>NC_137620.1:39517445-39524945 GCF_963280865.1 Gymnoscopelus braueri | reverse complement strand
TTGATATGTATTTGGCCACGGAGCCCATTCTGAAAAGGTTTTGTGCCAGGCACCAACAGAAGAGAAGATTTATGCTAAACAAAATTCAAAATTGTTCAAAATGTTTGATATTCTTCCAAAAAAATAGCAGTTCCCAGAATTTTGTCCAAACAGCATGCTAAGCAAAATCAGGGAATGTTAAGCAAAACCCCCATAGGGATACACTATCAAAAAATAAGCAACACATTGACATATTAGTGTGAATTAGCAGATATAATATCACAAGTATTTGAGCCTATATGCCAGACTCTGATCAAAAGGTGGAGGCTGGGGTGGAGGAGGCAGCTAAGCAGCAGTGAAGCAGGCAGCAAGACAAGCAGAGACTTATAGTGAATGCAAAGCCGTATTTAAAGGGACCTCCTTGTTAAGGCGTGAGCTCTGATTGGAGTATGAATGTGTGACGTAATGACCAGCAGAGCATGTCAATGGGGAATAGGAGACTAGCTGATGTTCACATCAGCTGACTGACAGACGATTATACAGCTGAGGCGTGAAAGACTTCCGTGTCCTGCATGAACTAACGCTATGCTTCATATGTACAAGCTCGCAGCGCGGCACAAAGTGACTCGCTGTGAGCTTGTAGATCTGCTTGTAGATCTGCGCGAAGCGACGCGTTTTGAGCTTGTAGATCTGCTACTTTTGCCATGTTTGAATTTTGCCTGAAAAGTTACAGTTTCTGTCCGACAGAGACGATATATAACAGCAGTCCCAGGTTTCTAAAAGTAGCATCTTCTGTAAACCCAGGACTACAGTTATGCACAGAGCCTAATAGAGTTTAGTTCAAAAACTACCAGTTTCGAATGACCATAAGTCTGCACATTAAGCTTCTGTGGGTGTTTGTTGTGTTTGTTTTTCTACCAGAGCAGCACTTTTTTAATGTCCAATTGTCCATCCATATGGAGGGATTTTTGCTGCGTGATGATGTCTGCTACTTTTTCATAGATATATTTGTGAGCCCTTATACACCCTAATTAAGGTAAGGCTGGGAGACATAAAAATCCCACTCGACGTCAGGAGACAACGGCAGTCATTTTCAAGCTGTTAATTTGCGGCGGTATAGGCAGACACACACAGACAGCTGTGCATGAAAGAAATAATGAGTCATTCTTTAAGAAAAATAAGATAGCTACCCCTTCCACCTACTGTATTATGAGAGAGTGTCAGAGAGAGAGAGAGAGAGAGCTGAAAAGAAGCTGGGATTTAAGCCCTGAGAACTACTGGTGCGTGGAGAAGACAAGACAAATGAATATAACAACGTTTGGAACTAAAACTTTCATAAAAGTTTTAAATGAAAAACGAGTCGTGACGACCAGAAAGGCTGCAGTATACTCGTCTCGGATTTTTTTTTTGCCGTGGTCATAATAGCAACATTACGTGATTGTGGAGAAAAAGAAACAAACACATTAACATTTGCAAAGTTCGTTTCGACACTTCTTGCACCTCCAAGATTTACTAGCTGAAAACCACGGCAAGGAGACAACAAAAGTGAAGGTCATGTGTGACTGGTTAGAACTTCAAGGTGTTCGGGGGTTATTTTGTTTCATTTACGCAATCTGATCCAGAGAAGATAACAAAAAAACTGTTAAAATAATAAATACAGTCGGTTAGGAGGATGGTTTTTGAAAGGAGAGAGGGTGAGTTCCGCAGAGAGGGGGGGGGGGCGGAAACTGAGAAGACCCCGTCACCCCCAGGCAGTGCAGAATTAACGGAAGGGCTTTAGGTGCTGAAGCACAAACGGCTGGGGGGGGGGGCAGCGAAACGGGTCGTAGCACCGGGCACCACGAAGGGTTAATGCAGCCCTGCAGACAGGTAGGGAGGGGGGGGGGGACTGGGTTGTTGAGGGCCTTGTAGGTGGTGAGTAGAATTTTTAAACATAATTGACCCGGAGTCCGTGAAGGTCAGGTATAAATGCGATTTTGTCCACAGAGAACCTGCGTGTTTGGTATCGTCAAAGACAAAGTTATTTATTTTTAAGTACTGTATGCTGGTCAGCTTCCAGGGTCAACGCTTTCTTTCCTCTTTCGCTCTCCATCTCTTCCCCCCCCCCCCGTCTCCCTCTTCCTTCATCTTACCCCCGACTCTCTATCTTGCCCTCCCCTGTCTCTCTCGCTGTACATCTCAGTTTCTCTTACCAGTTTACCTCTCTTTACCCTGTCTGCAGTGCACCATCTCTCTCTCTCTCTCTCTCTCTCTCTCTCTCTCTCTCTCTCTCTCTCTCTCTCTTCTCTCTCTCTCTCTCTCTCTCTCTCTCTCTCTCTCTCTCTCTCTCTCTCTCTCTCTCTCTCTCTCTCTCTCTCTCTCTCTCTCTCTCTCTCTCTCTCTCTCTCTCTCTCTTATACAGACTACCCCTGGCTCGACCTTCTGTTAAATCAATCGGGCGGGCGGAGGGGTCTGAGTTGAATGAGTTGAAGTTCAGACGACAGAGCAGTGAATCTGACTTTGAAACTCTAGCTCACACAGCACAAATCCCCAGTGTTAACTAAACTGGAAGGGGGTGTAAAAACACACTTTAATTGTGTACAGTGGATGCTCAGAGGACACAGTAAACAAGCTGCATTATCCCTTCATCTGGGCATTCCATCTCTCTCTCTCTCTCTCTCTCTCTCCCCCTCCCTCTCTCTTTCCATCTTTCCAGTGGTGTAAAGTAATTAAGTACATTTACTCAAGTACTGTACTTAAGTACACTTTTGAGTAAATGTTACTTTACAGGAGTATTTCCCATTTTCAATACTTTTACTTCTACTCCACTACTTCTCAAAGCAAAGCAACTTGATCTAGTAACTTACTTTATTAGTTACTAGATTATTATCACAAAACATACATTAACCACTTCAGCCCTACATTTGAAAATATCCAATCTACAAGCTCACAATGCGTCGCATCTGCTATTTTCAAAAGATTTGCATGCATTATGAACTTGTGAAATGGGACATTCTGCTAAATGAGTACTACTACTTTCAGTATATGTTGATGCCAATACTTTTGTACTTTTACTCAAGCAAATTTCAATTACCGGATTTTTTACTTAAATATTAGTATTTCTAACTGCAGTATTGATACTTTTACTTACTGTAAGTAAAGGATGCGAGTACTTTTTTCCACCACTGCATCTTTCCCTCTCTAATGATCTGACTGTCTTCTGGTTCTCCGATACCTCTCTCTCTCTCTCTCTCTCTCTCATATATATCTTCTTCTACAGTAGTCTACCTCCATATTTCTCACCCTCTGTCACCCTCCATCTTTTTCCAAACCCTGCAGGCTATAGCATCGCCATGCAAAAAGAAACATCTGACGCGTCAGCCCGGGTTGTTAAAAAAATGTGACACCATGACGCAACCGACGAGCGCCGTTGCTACGAGCTCACACACAATTAGCGTGATAGCGTTAAATCATGACTCAAGCCGCTTAATGAGCGCGTGTTATGGATACAAATGGTGTCATTTTCCAAAAACAAGTTCAAGGACAAGTTGAAAGGGAGTGTTACACCATGTCGTTCTCAAACTTTTTTCCGGATCAGGGCACCACTTGAAAATCTCTAAAGTATTCATGACCCACCCATCTGAACAGTTAAAAGGATAGTTAAACCAGTGTTGCCAGACTCTGCGAGAGAAACAAGCAACCAGGTCTAGGAAAACCAGCCCAAAAGAAGCGACTATGAGCCTCATGAGCACTTTAACATATACAGTATCAGCTATTTGAAAATAGCAGATCTACATGCTCATAACGCGTCGCAATGCGACGCGTTATGATCTTGTAGATCGGCTATTTTCAATTAAAATCTTGCCGGGAAATTATAATAAGCAGATCTGGCAACCCTGAGTTCAACGGCAGCGGCTCTGGTAGGAGACTCAAGAGTGTCAACTTTGAGTCTCCTATCGGAGACATTAGCATCTTTCCGCCGGCCATCCAATTATTGGCTCAGGAATGCGACACAAACAAAAAAATCTCCATGAATTCAAGGCTTCATGGGGTGTGTAATTGATAGGATCAGCATACGATATTGGCACACAATAAAGTATATCGTTCAGGCTTAACACAGCCTAGCTAGAGTAATATAATCCATTTTAGGAAAACAAAAACGATGACCTGAAGACATATAACAAATTGCTGTCACTGAATTAAAGATCACCCAATTAGATCATTCCAAAAACTGTAGATATTTTGATAACCAACTAAAAACTTTCTAAAGTGCCATCACAGCAAAACCCTGTGCTAGTTTAAAGTGCATCCATTAATTTAACTAAAGAGCTTATAAATGGACCCTTATAAACTGTATAGGTGCAATTTGCTTAAGGTCTGATGCTATCTATAATTTTGTAAATGGATGAGTCCCTTATTCTTGTAATATTTTCAATTTCTCATCTACGAAGGGCTCTCTAAGTGTTGATGAGACTAAATTAGCTTCAAATACCACTTCCTTCAGAAACTATTAGGCACTTTATTTCATAAAAACACTCGACTTAATGAAACAGGGTCCCGGGGTTATTATTTGTATTCACAGGAGGGTGTTAACATTTCCTTCGCCGGGATTAGAAAGAACAGTCCGTATTGCACTGCTAAAAACAATTGATTATAAAATGGCACCCAGCTGCAGAAACACCACCATCAGCCAATTAGTGAAAAATAAGTCAACAAAAGCCAAAAGTGGGGAAGTCGCTGCTGTGTCCCAAGAACTGCTATGTCAGCTATAGTGGAAACTAAGGGCTACCATACATTCATTTGACATAGGTACCCAGCCTTAAACACAAGGAGAGAGATACATCGCAAGCTGTGCGGTGGAAAATAATATTATATAAGACAGCCAGGTGCGCTCAAAACTATAGGTTACGAACGTAACCCCGGTTATTTGAAAAGCACGAGCGAGATGTCTCGCCTATAAATAACAAGATATTGCCAGCTGTTTGCCAACTTTTACAGTATTATGCTACAGTATGAACGGCATCATTATACCGTCTCTGTCGGGGTGGAAACCTCATTATGTCCAAAAATGCTACTTTTCAGGATTCAAATTCAAAAGTAGCAGATCCGCAAGCTTGAAAGGCGGCGTGAAGCGACGCGTTTCGAGCTTGCAGATCTGCTACTTTTGATGCTTTTGTGTGACGCTGTAGTATGATCAAGTAGGGTGCTAATTTACGAAAAGACACACAAAGTTAGCATATGGAGATAAGAGGTTTCTGCCCGACAGCAACGATATGCTGCAGCTACAGTATGAACTGCATTATTATCCACTATAGTGCAGTAAAACTTATCAGAGCACTTAGTCCAGAGCACAACCTCCGTGGTGGTGGGCAGGCACTGCGACACCCAAGGGCCCTGGTCAATGCATTTCAATGAGAAGGCGGGACTGGAGTGTCCGTGCACAGCCTACGTTCAGGCTACACTCATTAACATGGAGCGGAAGAAAATCTTGCATCCGTGCGCTTATGCACACCTGGCGGGTATCTAGCGCCACAGCGCGAGCCCAGTGCTGCTGTTGGCTGTGCAGAGTTTTTCAAGTGCTGGTTCTTGATCCAAAAAGGTGGGCTGCCACAAAATCTAAACCAGTGGTTCTCAAACTCTTTCATGTCAAGGACCCCCAAAATGATATGTATTGGGCCGCGGACTCCCATCTCAAAATATGTTGTTCCAGGGACCCCCCAGAAGCAAAGATTTGAGTTACAAATGTTCGCTTTAAAAATATATATTCAAAGGTTTGCACACATTTTCACGATTATTTTTTTTTTGCAGATCTACAAGCTCATAGTGCGGCACTCGGTGCCGCACTATGAGCTTGAATATCTCCTATTTTTGAATAGCCAAAGTATGAAAGGTTAAAATTATCGTGATGCCATATTAACACATTTTGCTGGGGACCCCCTGGAACCCCACCACGGACCCCTGGGGGTCCCCGGACCCCACTTTGAGAACCAATGATCTAAACGAATCGTTATTCATATAGCTGAACATCTCGAGCCAACCAAATCCTTCTCAAATAAAATACAGTAACAATAACAATATATCCTGCAAGCTGCTAGATTATTCTGCACATAGGAATCAGGTGGAACTTTCGTCAGGGTTAAGGGTGATTTATACTTGGCTGTACGACCGGTGTCACACGCTGAAAATAGCCGACCTACAGGCTATTTCAGGGCATGAGACAACGTCATATGACGGACTTCAAATGAAGTTCTGCCTTGTCCACTATACCGCCGGCAAAACAGACTGTGTCAGCACAAAAAAACTAAAAACAGCGCGTCCCTCAACAACGTGACTCCTGCTATTAGAAGAAACTGCACTGGTAGAGCAGTGGTGGAAAAAGTATTTAAATGTTTTACTTAAGTAAAAGTAGCAATACTGCAATGTAGAAGTACTCTGTTACAAGTAAAAGTCCGGAATTCAAAATTCACTTGAGTAAAAGTACAAAAGTATTGGTATCAAAATGTACTTAAAGTACCAAAAGTAAAAGTACTAAAATGATTGAAAAAAGCAGATATACAAGGTTACAACGCGTCGCATTGCAACGCGTTGTGAGCTTGTAGATCTGCTATTTTCAAATAGCCTATAGGTAAAAATAGGGCTAAAGTGGTTAATGTATGTTTTATAATGTAATCTGCAAAGTAACTAGTAACTAAAGTTGTCAAATAATTGTAGTGGAGTAAAAGTACAATATTTGCCTCTGAGATGTAGTGGAGTAGAAGTAAAAGTATAGACAATTGGAAATAATCCAGTAAAGTAAAAGTGCCTCAAAGTTGTACTTAAGTACAGTACTTGAGTAAAATCCGTGGCAGTATGCATACCGCAAAAACAGATCCACCGACGACGCTATTGCCATGGCTCTCCACACCGTCCTCTCGCACATGGACAACAAGCTGCTGAAGGACAAATATGTACGTATGCTGTTCGTGGACTACAGCTCAGCATTCAACACAATTGTCCCAGCAATACTTGACAAAAAGCTCAGAGACCTAGGGCTACACCCAAGCATGTGCGACTGGATACAGGACTTCTTGTCCAACCGACATCAGGTGGTGAGAATGGGCAGCATCACATCCGACCCCCTGACCCTCAACACCGGAGCACCCCAGGGATGCGTGCTGAGCCCTCTCCTCTACTCCCTGTACACGTATGACTGCACAGCCACACATGTCTCCAACACCATCATAAAGTACGCGGACGACACGACAGTGATAGGCCGAATCGTCAACAACGACGAGTCTATAGAGAGGAGATCAACTCACTGGCACTCTGGTGCCGGGAGAACAACCTCTCTCTTAACGTCGACAAGACCAAAGAACTGATCGTGGACTTCAGGAGGCCGCGGAGAGACCATGCGCCCATCCTCATCGACGGTGCTGCAGTGGAAAGGGTCAGCGAGTTCAAGTTCCTCGGAGTACACATCGAGGAGGACCTCAAATGGGAGACGCACTCCACACACGTGAGGAAAAAGGCTCAGCAGCGACTGTACTGGCTCCGCCGCCTGAA
>NC_137620.1:39497445-39512445 GCF_963280865.1 Gymnoscopelus braueri | reverse complement strand
TCGCCACTAAATACAGGCCATAGAGAAGTCCACATCCATGTACAATGGTTACTGGGCAGAATATACCAGTGAAGGAGTATATAAAAAATAACTTTTGTTCAATTGGAAAAGAAAGTATGAATTTATCTGGTTTAAGTGCATGTTAGTGTCCATCTCTCTGACATTCCTTTTTTAAATTATTATTTGTAAAACATGTTGATAGATCTATAAATATGTATCAATCTGATGAAGATATATTTCATTTGTATGTGCTTGTTCATATTTGCTACCCCTGCCTCTTGTGTGTCAGTTTTGGTTGAACATCCTGGGTCCCTCAGGCACAGTGCCTGCAACTGTTTATGTCTGATGGGCTAGTTCTGGTAAGTCAATAATATTAGATAGTAGGTTAATCTCGGATTGTTCACAGTTTTGATGTCACGGTGAACTTGGTTGCCAGGGAAACGAAGCAAGATGGCCACAGCTGGCGCTCACGTGATGGCGGAAGGCGTTAACCCACATTATGTGTATAAAACTATGTATCTCTGTTTAAAACTTCAGAAGAATATATCTGGAACCATGCTTTTCCGACGCTTGTAAGATCTCTTCCCTGGAATAAACCCAAATCCTATTATAATGAGAAGTTTCCTCCGTTTATTGATGTAATTAATTCACATCTGACCGATAGATATGGACCAGTATTTGCTAGGGAGATATAAAGCTATCGCATGTTAAAATAGTGAAAATAGCAGATCTACAAGCTCACAACGTGGTGCGTCTCGATGCGTTGTGAGCTTGTAGATCTGCTATTTTCACTTCTTTCATTCGACAGTCTTGGTATGACAAAGTAGGGTGTTAGTTTACGAAAACACATAAAAGGTTGAAATATACGAGACACGACAATTGATCCATCCCCATGGTGGGGGGCTTTAATGACTGACTGACTGGTTGTTTTATGGTGAGGGTCCGCTGCTGGGGTGGTCTTGACCTAGACAAGTCCAGACTTGACAGTTAGCGCCCCAGTTTTTAGGAGGATAGAGAGAGCCATGGGAACCCAGCTCGGGAGGTCTCAATCCAATTATTGTTGCCCCCCTCCTCAGTTTCCATATCCAACACATCCGTGTTTCCTTGCTGCTCCCGCACCGAGGGGCTCGAGGACAAGCGGGCCGGCGGTATGTATACCGGAATCCTCCCGGGGAGCGGAGGACAGTGGTGGTAAAAGTACTCAAATATTTTACTTAAGTAAAAGTATCAATACTGCAATGTGGAAATACTCTGAAAGTAAAAGTCTGGAATTCAAAATTTACTTGGGTAAAAGTACAAAAGTATTTGTATCAAAATGTACTTAAAGTACCAAAAATAGAAAGTACTCACTATGCAGAATGCCCCATTTCACAATTTTTCAAATGTATAAAATATCTTTTGAAAATAGCAGATCTACAAGCTCACAATGCGTCGCGATGCGACGCATTGTGAGCTTGTAAATCGGCTATTTTCAAATAGCCGAAATGTATACAAAACTAAAGTGGTCAATGTATGTTTTGTATAATAATCAAAATAAATCAATTAAAAGTAACTAGTAACTAAAATGTTCTAATAATTGTAGTGGAGTAAAAGTACAATATTTGCTTCTGAGATGTAGTAGAGTAGAAGTAGAAGTACTGAAAATACTCCAGAAAGTAAAAATACCTCAAAATTAGTAATTCATTAATAAGTACAGTACTTGAGTAAATGTACTTAGTTACTTTCCACCACTGGCGGAGGAGGGGTATAGGGCGAGCGCGGCGGCGGTCCATTCATATTATGTTTACAGCCATTTCAAACTACGGCTCCACAGAGAATGAATTGGAAAAGAAACAAAATGAGTAGCATATAGAGGAGGAGTGTAATTTTTTATTTATAATGTTTTTACTGGAGATGAGGGTATATTTTCTGGCTCAAAAACAAGGCTACAATACTCGGTCGCTTATCAGGCAATACCAGCACTTTTGCTGCCAAAGAGGGCATGTGAAAACGGCCTTTCCCATTCCAGCAAGTTATGCTAATCATTTTGATGGAAAAAAATTGGCACTGTAGTGAAAACGTGGCTTAAGTCGGGGTTCAGACACTTGCAAACAGGGCTTAGAGAAGTTGTCAAAAACAAATGTGGAATGGTTACTGGGAAAAAAATATAGCAATTAAAGATATCAAAAATAACTTTTAATTGGAAAAAAGTATGACTTAAAGTGGTTTAAGTGCATGTTAGTGTCCATCCCTCTGATGTCCAAAACCGTTCCTTTTTTTAAATATTTGTAAAACATGTTAAAATAGTGAAAATAGCAGATCTACAAGTTCACAATGCAACAGATATGGCTATGATGAGCGGTGGGGAGCTTTCAGGGGGTTATGTGTCTTCTTGCTCAAGGACACTTCCGACTCGTCCACTGGGCAAGCCAGGGGGTTTGAACCAGCAAGACAGGCTGGACTCTCTACCCACTCGCTACGACCACCTTAATTAGGATATTAGGATTTCTTCTGTTTATATATTAGTACATTAGTATTGATGTGTACATTCAGGCCATTATGCGCAGACGGTTAATCTCTTTCCACCTCGACAAGTCACTGATGAGCACCGGCTGTAAAAAAAGAAAGTTACATAGTGGGCGTTTAAGGTTTAGGTTGGTTATTTCATTTAGCCCCGGTACTGCATCGTAAAGTCAGGTCACTGCATTGGAACACGAGTTAAAGACAAGCCAGCTGGTGGAGGAAGATTATGCTTTCGTTCTCCACCAAAAGCACTTTTAAAGAAGATAACATTGTAGACTTTTAATGCAGAGAGCAGAACCTTTATCTGCCTCAGCCGATCGCATCCACTGTGGACTTCAAAGCATTTGAGGGGTATTTTAAATGCAGACTGGTTATGCTTATTTCACCATAGCAGACACTCGGTTACGGAAAAGCTCTTGTAGGCTCAAGTTAGGAGAGACAACCAACACTTTGATTTGCGTACTGTAACATCAGGCATGTCCATATATGGGCATAAGCATTGACTAACAAGTAACAACGCAAATGTACGCCGACGTCAGTCACGTCCAGTCCATATATGGGCATATCCGTGTGTGACAGCCTGTCACAACTTGTTGGCTACTTTACATAGTATATTGGCTGTGCACTCAAAATATGTTTTTGGGTGGTGTATAAGTGGGGTTGGGACATCTCATTAGTATTAGTTTCCTGCACTGTGATCGGCCCAGCTGGCCCAGTTAGCTGTACTGTGATTGGCTGACTCTATTGGCTGACTCTATTCAGCACTGTGATTGGCTAGCGAGACACATGATGACATTAATAACCTATAAATAAGATTATGGACTTCCAAAAATCCTTTTTTTTGGGAAGTGAGCTTCCATCACTATGATGACCAATAAAGATTATTTTCAATAAATGTATTTCTTTTTTGAAGTGAGCTTCCATCACTATGATGACCACTGTGATGACCACACCGCCCACTTCACACTGGGTGTGATTTTTGGGCGGTGAAACCGCCCCTATATGTGAGGTTTGGACATCGACATTCGCTGCACTGTGATTGGCCACCATTGCACCCACTCCACCTATTGTACCCCCCCAACCCTACGCTGTGATTGGCCACCATTGTACCCCCCTAACCCTGCACCGTGATTGGCCACCATTGTACACTATGGTGGCCAATTCAGGACTATTCAGGACTGTGATTGGCTAGTGAACACATGCCACATGTGCATAGCCCTATAAATAGGACTATGCACTTAAAAAAAAACACATTTATGGGTTTTTTAAAGTTAGGGGTGTACAATGGTTGGTCCACAATATTACTTTTCTTTAAGTGAACTTCCATCACTGTGATGACCACTGTGACCACACCGCCCACTTCACACTGGGTGTGATTTTTTGGGCGGTGAAACCGCCCCTATATATGTGAGGTTTGGACATCAACATCGATTGCACCCCCCCAACCCTGCGCTGTGATTGGCCACCAGTGTACCCCCCTAACCCTGCACCGTGATTGGCCAATCACAGTCTATTCAGGACTGTGATTGGCTAGTGAAACATGACACATGTGCATAGCCCTATAAATAGGACTATGCACTTAAAAAAAAAAACATTTATGTTTTTTTTAAGTTAGGGGTGTACAATGGTTGGTCCACAATATTACTTTTCTTTAAGTGAACTTCCATCACTGTGATGACCACTGTGACCACACCGCCCACTTCACACTGGGTGTGATTTTTATTGTATGTATGAGTTTTCTAATATTTCTTTAAAAAAAAAATATTTCCCAAGATATGTCTTTTTATTAGTGTATACCTTAGGTATATAATATATTTTGAAGCACACATCATGTGAAATGTATTCATTTTCAGTTATTTATTTACTGTATTAGTTTATAATTTACAATGTAGGCATTTAGTAGACACTTCTATCTACAGCCAGGGTGACTTACACGTGTTTATTGAACTCTAGTCAATAAACAAGGTAAATAAACGTATAAATAGAGTGTAGAGAGAACCAGGTAAACAATGAACCTACATCTGCCAGCTTGTACATCTGCTATTTTTGGGAGAAAAAAATAATAATAATCTCGCAAGAACTACTGGTTTAGAAGGCATTTGTAGAATGGGCCTCATGGTGTTAATTGGATAAATCAGAAGTATTGGCTGTATGCAGACAGCTGACCCTTATCTAGCTCTAAGCACTAACCACACAATTGACTTCCATGTCGTTTAACACGATTACACTGGCTGCATCGCAACATCAGCTCTTCCTGTGTGTGTGTCTGTGTGGTGTCTATGTGCGTGCGTGTGTGTGTGTGTGTGCATGTGGGTGGGTGTGTGTGTGTGCATGTGGGTGGTGTGTGTGTGTGTGTGTGTGTGTGTGTGTGTGTGTGTGTGTGTGTGTGTGTGTGTGTGTGTGTGCGTGTCCTATGGCGTTACATCTACACGGCATGTATACGATCATATGAACACACACAAAAGGCTTTCAGTGAGGGCTATTACACACACACACACACAAAAACACACGCGTGTGCGCACGCACACACACACACACACACACACACACACACACATACACACACACACACACACACACACACATACACACACACACACACACACACACACACACACACACACACACCTCTGGCTAACAGTCTGAGCCAGAGTGGCTTAGATGTAAAGATACGAGCACTTGTCAAATGCTGAAGGTGTCAAGTGTGTGTGTGTGTGTGTGTGTGTGTGTGTGTGTGTGTGTGTGTGTGTGTGTGTGTGTGTGTGTGTGTGTGTGTGTGTGTGTGTGTAGGAAAGGAAAGGATAGACTTCATTGTCCCCTGGGGAAATGTGTCATGGATACATACAGCACATACGCTGCTGTTAAAAATACAATGACAACAACATGCAGTACAACCCCACAAATGTATGTGCGTGCATGCGTGCGTGTGCGTGCGTGTGCGTATGAATGCAAAAACACTTCACCATCTAAACGCCCTGAAAGTGATCTAATGTTTGGGAGTCTCAATGATTTGTATATCACGTTACAGTTACACCGCTGCTGACTAAGGTGTTGTGTGAGTCATTTCATGAAGCTGAATGGAAGGTTATCATGGCTGTCTGTTCATGTGTTGGACCGTGAGTCCTGTGGGTCCTTATGAACCATAAACAACATGAGATCATTCCATAAACACTCATCTGAAGGTCCCGTATAAACACCGGGAGAATGATGAATAATTATGCATTCACACTGGTAGATACATAAGATACAAAGACACAAAGCAAAGCAATATCTGTCATCAAGTTGCCACTGTCCACTTTGTCGTTTTGTACAGTAGCTTTGCAGCTGAAGTTGAAGCCAGCTCAACTTGGATTGTAGCTTTTTATCCGTTGTCGCTATAGTAGCAGCTACAAGCGTTGGATGTAGCTTTGTATCTTCATTAGGGGTGGGACGATATATCGATATATCGATATATCGCGATACTTTCTCCCGCGATAAATAATCGATATACTGCCGAAGAATATCGATATAAAAAAAAAATATATATATATATATATCGTTGGTGAATTTTCATGCAATATATCGTGATATCGCAATATATCGATATTTTCAGATATCGTGATATATCGTTGGTGAAATTTCTTGCAATATATATCAAATATCGTGATATCGCAATATATCGAACATCGTCGAATATCGTGATATATATTGTTATCGTGGGCCTAATATCGTGATATATATCGTATCGTGAGGTACCCATATCGTCCCACCCCTAATCTTCATGTCGCTGGCTGACATTGAAAATGAAAGGTAGACGGTAGCTTTGTATATCTGCCCGTGTGAACGCAGCAAAAATATGTTGGCATATATAAATTAAAATAATTACATCAAACGTCTCATGCTGGTTCCACAACGCGTTATGCTGTAAATGTATAGTGCAATAGTAGCAACGATATAGAGACCAGGGGGACTCCAGTCAATTAAGTATAACGTTGCTGTCGGGCAACCCATTATCTACATATTCTAAATGTTTGTGTTATTTAATTAATGCCCTACTTGATCACACTACAGCGTCACACGAAAGTATCAAAAGTAGCAGATCTACAAGCGAAGTGACGCGTTTCAAGCTTGTAGATCTGCAACTTTTGCTATTTTGCTTAAAGTAACAGTTTTATACTGTATAAGTGGTTAAAATTTGCTTTGCAGATCTTATGCAATGGCTTTAGGGCAGTGCTTCATACTGGGACCATGATATTGTTGTTTTCAAAGCCGTGGTGTAAAGATTTATTTGCAGACATTTTCACCGCTTGTCCTAATAGCAACTCCATTGAATTTAGATGTCACCTCGTACCGCCGCACCACAGGGACACGCCGGTGACACCACTCTAATGAACATTAACAAAGTACAACAACGTTTGCCAAAAAGTTCACCACACAGTCACAGGCACACATGATCAGCAGGTGTACTGTATACGTGCAGGTGTGTGTGTGTGTGTGTGCCTGTGTCTGTGTGTGTGTATGTGTGTGTGTGTGTGCGTGTTTATTAGTGTGTATGTGAGAGAGGTGTGTGAGTATGAGTAAGTAGCTGTCAACTAGAGTTGATTACAGAACACACAGGTGTCAGCAGAATCCTCTCCCCAGCTGCTGTGTTCCAGACCTCTGGAGGTGTTGGAAAAACTCCTTAAAGACACAGTCTGTCCCCTTCATTTCACCACTAACTATAAACCCACACCGTCCTTGACCATAACCCATTAAGCCAACCCATTATCACGATTAAAAAAGAAAATAGTAGATGTACAAGCTCATAGCGCGGCACTCGGTGCCGTGCTATGAGCTTGTAGATCTGCTATTTTTCAATAGCCAAAGAAGTCTAAAATGGCACAGATGCGTTCCCGGTCTTAACTCATTCACTGCCAAGGACGACTTATGACGAAACATTATACATTATTTTGTATAATTTTTTAAACATTTTTAAATTCTTCACACAGAACCAGGGGATAACGCGATCCGAAGATGTACTGCTCCATTCACTTCCTGGTTAATTTATTTGGGAAATAACCTGCATCTCGGCTCCTGTGTTTTACTATGTATTTTTGGCGTGGAAGAAGAGTTAAAGGGTTAAGTAAATCGTCGCTGTCGGGTGGAAACCTTGTAAGTCCAAAACGGTTCATTTGTTTATTATTATTAAAAAAAACGATTTAAAACAGTGGAAATAGCCGTTCTACAAGCTCACGAGCTTGTAAATCTGCTATTTTCACGACTTTTGTGAGACCCTGTTTTATGATGAAGTAAGGCATTAATTACAGAAAAAAATATATAGATATATGAGATACACGGTTTCTGCCCGACAACAAAATCCAAGAAAACCACTTCCGAACAACCCTAGCCCGACAAACTAAAGTATTTTTTTAATTACACTTGTTGTTTTTTTACCATTGTAAAACTTTGTTGTCTCATTCATCACATACTGTCCATTGACCAAAAAAAGCTGCGGTAATAAATCTTAGTGTGAAAACACATCTCCTCTCCAACAGATCTCTGTGTAAACAGCGGTGGCAGCAGAGGTGACAATGCTTCAACAAAAGGGGGCCACCGCTGCAATTACAGACCGGGCTGCTGTGCTGTCACAACAACCCAAACAGACCCAATACAAAGTGTGTTTAATTGGGAATGGAGCCAGCAGCCAGCACCGGTTATTCCCTGTGCCAGGTTGACACGCGTTCCAGGAGTATTTACAACTTTTGTGGAGGAAGTCGTGCAAAGTTTTCTCATTCAGTTTGTATGTCTTAAAAGTTCTTAAAGGGATAGAATACTTTTTAGTCACCCCATGGAGACTGGAATTCATGGATACTATTTAGTTTTTGACGCATTCCTAAGCCAATAATTTGATGACCAGCGGACCGGTATAGGCAGCGGTTTCCGGTAAGAAACACAAAGGAGACTCTTTTGTGTCTCCTACCGGAACCGCTGCCGGTCGTCAAATTATTGGCTTAGGAATGCGACAAAAACAACAAAATACCAACGACTAACCAAAAGGTGGTGGGGGCGGGGCTTGAACAATTCGGAACTTGCACACCTACAGTAGTAATGTTCGTACTATGTGGGTTAACCTTTATTTAACCAGGAGAGTCATATTGAGGTATATGAAACCTCTTTTGCAAGTGAGACCTGGCCAAAGTTGTACAACAAAACGATAACAAAAAAGTGCAACAAATTCAACCAAAACATATCAAATACAACTAGAATTCATATCTAACAGTACCACATTCGTACTCTAAATGTAAAAACATGAGCAGGACATGGCCAGCGTGTCCATTATGCGCCTTTTAAAATTCTGTAGTGAGATAATGGTGATCCAATACGAATCATTCCACGACCAATATGGTCCATGGTAAAACTAGCTCATCCTGCCTGCCTCAGCTCTGTGGAAATGGACCCTCGCCTGACCTTTGAATCCCACATGAATCCATTAAGACCGGCATCTGTGTCATTTTAAGATTTATTTCGCTATTTAAAAATAGCAGATATATAAGCTCATAGTGTGCCACCGAGTGCCGCGCTATGAGCTTGTAGATCTGCTATTTTTTTTTATCTTGACAATTTGTGCAAATCTTTGAATATATATATTTTTAAAGTGAAAATGTTTAACTCCACCATTTGCTTCTGGGGGTCCCTGTAACCAAACATTTTGTGATGGTGGTCCGCGGCCAAATACATATCATTTTGGGGGACCTTGACATGGAAAATGTTGGCGATATAGCAACCAAACAACAACACTGTATTTGGCCGCAGACCCCCATCTCAAAATATTTAGTTCCAGGGACCCCCAGAAGCAAAGATTTGAGTTAAAATGTTTGCTTTAAAATAATACATATTAAAAAAAAAATCAATATTTTTCTACAAACTGAGCTTGTAGATCTGCTATTTTTGAATAGCCAAATAAATCCTAAAATGACACAGACGCGTTCCCGGATTGAATGGGTTAAACACCTGTGCAAAACCTCATTCTTCCACCTCAGAAAACACAGCCAGACATAGCCGTCCCACATACACTCTCCCTTCCAGACGCAGAAAAACATGTCCACGCTTTTGTCTCCTCAAGGCTAGACTACTGCGACACACTTCTCATCATCGGGGATCGCTAGTATGAGCATCTATAGACTAGAGCAGCTCCAGTATACATTCAGAACAGTGCTGCTAAAGATCCTGATGAGAGTGTGGAAATAATGAGCATATATATATTACACCCACTCACTCCACTGGCTCCCCATCTTCTCTATGGGACAGAGTACAAGAAAGGTCTCCCGACTTCACCCGAACCCTCCTCCTCCGCTCTGGATATTCCAACACACTACATCCTCTCTCTAGACCAGGGGTCTTCAACAGGGGGTCCGGGACCCCTAGGGGGTCCTCAGAGTTACTACAAGGGGTCCCCCAAATCTTTGTGTGATATGATTATTTGTTTTTACGTTAACCACTTGAACCCTAGTATCCCTTTTCTGAGGAGAACTTTAGCCAAAAATAGCAGATCTACAAGCTCACAACGCCTCGCAGCATCTAAAAAATTGAGCTTGTAGATCGGCTATTTTTAGCAAAGAGTTATTCAGTAGGTGTGTAGAGGGAAAAAATAGCAGCAAAAGTTTATCTGAAACACAATTTTATACAATATAGAGGGGGTCCCTGCTTCATCTCTCTCTCAGCTAGGGGGTCCTTGAAATGAAAACGTTGAAGACCACTGCTCTAGACGAAGCCGTGATGAGGCACTGAGCGTCTATTCTGCGCTGCACGTTCACGGCAAACGTTTTTTAACCACAGAGAGTTGGAATAATTTCCTTGGCCATTTTGAATGAGTGTTTTAGAACAGTGCCTTTTGTTTTCAGCTGGGGGGGGGGGGGGGGGCGGACACCTGCTTTGATAGACACACAGCCTTATCCTCTAGTTCTCAAAGTGGGGTCCGGGGACCCCCAGGGGTCCTTGGGGGGGATACCAGGGGGTCCCCAGCAAAATTAGTTAATAAAGTGTCACAATCATTTTAACCACTTTATTCATATTTTATACTTTGGCTATTCAAAAATAGCAGATATACAAGCTCATAGCGCGGCGCTTGCAGATGTGCTACTTTTAGAAAAATCTTGAACATTTTTGCAAATATTTTTTTGTTTTTGTTTTAAAGGCGAACATTTTGAACTCAAATCTTTGCTCCTGGGGATCCCTGGCACAACATATTTTCAGGTGGGGGTCCGCGGCCAAATACATAATCAATTTGGGGGTCCTTGACATGAAAAAGTTTGAGAATCACTGCTCTGGGCCAATTATAAGCATGAATTTATTTGTTAGCTTGTGATAAACCGACGCCAACGTTGTTATTGCTTTTTTTCCTCCAGACAGAGTGTATATTCACTCTCTCCTCACTCTCACGGGGAGTGACAACCGTACAGTATTTTAGCTGCACTTATTAATCATCATAACATTTATTATTAAATACGCTCGGCTCCACTCTCTTGCCACTGCCCTTGAACAAGGTGCTGGCGTTACGACTGGAGTTGGTCCCTAGAGGGCGCTGCACTGTGGCTGCTCACTGCTAGTAGTAGTTTAAATGTGTCCTGTGACACATTTAATGTCCCCGAGGGCATAATGAAGTTTGAAATATAGTGCGTGTCCACTGTTGAGGAGAAGGAAGAGTTTAAATATTAAACCTAGAGTTACGTTTTAGACTTACAGATAAAGCTACAATCCGTAGGTTTTTATGTCCGCTGTCTCTCTCTACGATGTCGTACTACAATAAAGATGGCGGCGCTATTGTCTTACCAGTGTACAGTCCAGTGTGTCGTCTGCTTCAAACTACTTGAATGACGTTGTCAACCAGTGTCCTACCCAACACCAAGGTTAATTAGGGTCACTATAATGTTTTACTTAAGTAAAAAGTATCAATACTGCCATGTAGAAGTACAAAAAGTACAAAAGCATTGGTATCAAAATGTACTTAAAGTACCAAAAGTAAAAGTACTCCGTATGCAGAAGGTCCCATTTTACAAGTTTTCAAATGTATAACATGTATAAAAATCTTTCTCAATACTAGAGTAAGGAGACCACCTCGATTAGTTAAAGTAATGTTTTAGTCATTAAAATAAATCCCAGATCACAGCTTTAACCGATCTAATCCTAAAAGCTAATCTTAACTACGGCACTTTGTTCTCAGAAAAAAACACCAGACCATAGTAAATCTGTTTTCAGTGGAGGGGGCTGCTCATCAAATATGTATATCTCACCGTTACGTATTAAATTAGAGTAAAAGTACAAGTGCAGTACAAATGTGTGAATCCTCAGCATTGCAAACTGCGGTATAAACAAGCTTAATCAACAGCAGTGGTTCTCAAAGGGGTCCAGGGGTCCTTGAGGGGGTTCGGGGGGGGGGTCCCCAGGCAAAATGTGTTAATATAGCATCACAATCAGTTTAACAGCCCATTCAAACCAGGAAAGCCATTTCCGATTTTAGCGTTGGCTATTGAAAAATAGCAGATATACAAGCTCACAGCGCGTCACTTCGTGCCATGCTGCGAGCTTGTATATCTGCTATTTTTTTTAAATGTTTCGGCCTCAGGTCTTAATGGGTTCACCACTCTAACCCTACAGTATATACAGTACATTGCCTATTAAAGATGGGGGTCTGAGGCCAAATACATATTAATTTGAGGAACATGAAAAAGTTAGAGTATTGGACAACTTCTCCAGCGGTGATTACAGTCTTAATTAGAAACAACACACATCTACGTTTTCATTATCAGACGGCAATAAAAAGCACGGCGTGTACAAATCTCCTTCCACTGCAGCTGTGCTGTGTGTAAGAGCCCAGTAAATCTGTCTACGGTGTGCCGAGGAACAATGCTCAGCTCCTACAGTACAATGCTAGGAAGCAGGAACTGTATCAATATTTTACTGTGCTTAGACCAGCACAGGATGGATGGGAAGACTAGGAGGGCCATGGGAGGGAGAGAGAGGGAGGGGGGGGGAGAGAGAGAGAGAGAGAGAGAGAGAGAGAGAGAGAGAGAGAGAGAGAGCATGCGTTGCTGCTGGCCTCTGGGTTATATAACATTCTCTCATGGACAACGATGGACAGTGATGAATGCAAGCATACCCACACATACGTGCGCACGTATAAATACACACACACACACACACACACACATGCGCATGCACGATCACATACCTGTACAGATGACATGACAGACACATGCTTGCTGTGGCATGATATGTTGCGTACACAAAATGCACCAGACAGGACATGTAAACAGATGCATGTGCACACAGACATACACACCCAATGAACGCAGATGGATCGACGGACACACATATACACACGCGTGCACACGCACACACGCGAGAACAGAAACACAGATGCACATGGATGGATGCACGCATTCACATGGCCACACATGCTCTCTCTCTCTCTCTCTGGGTAATATCGCTGTCCACCCACTACTGTATGTGTGTGTGTTGTTGTTTTAATTGCCTGCAGCATGTAAGTCCATCTGAGACCATACTGTAGCTAGCTGCATGTGCTAAAACACACGCGCGCACACACGCACGCACACGCACGCACACGGCAGCACACACACACACACACACACACACACACACACACACGTAAAGAAAGAGAGAGAGAGAGAGAGAGAGAGAGAGGGAGTGTTCAAATATTGCTTTCATATCACATCATGTCCTTTCAATAGGAACAGTTTGTTTCGTTTTGATGCTTTGCAGCACTGATTTAATCCCTATCGTCAAGACATGGAAGAGACTGAGGAAGATGTCTGTCTGTCTGTCTGTCTGTCTCTTCCTCCTTTCTATCTATATAATAATAGACAGATAGTAATTTTTTGGGAAAATATGCCTTTGATGCTACTGAGTTTTCTACCAATATGTATTGCATTGCATTACATGTATTACTGATGAATTGAGTACAATGGACCACAATGGAGAAAAAAAAACACTTTTTTTTTGTGTTATCCTTTTAGCATAACCCTTGACAGCACTACCTGCACTCAGTGTACTGTTACTGTAACAAACTTGTTAACCCATTAAGGCCTGAGACCGACTCTACGAAATGTCTTCTAAATCCTAACAGTTTTCTGAAAAACACTACGTTGCTATATGAGTGGTTCTCAAACCTTTTCATGTCAAGGACCCCTAAAATTATATATGTATTTGGGGACGGACCCCCATTTTAAAATGTTTTGTTCCAGGGACTCCCAGACGCAAAGATTTGAGTTACAAATGTTCGCTTAAAAAATATATATATTCAAAGATTTTCACAATCTTATTTCTTTTTCTCAAAAATAGCAGATCTACAAGCTTGTATATCTGCTATTTTTGAATAGCCAAAGTATAAAATAATGGTTATATGTGTTAATAAACTACTCAATCAATCAAAAGTGATTCAAGGGGGGGGGGGCGACACATTGGCGCATTGAGGTTTGAGCGGCCATCTGGGATGGAACCGAAAGTTCCCCCTCCCCCCCCCCCCCCCCGGGTTCGATCCCCGGCCCGGCTTCTCAAACTCCTGCGGGTTGCCGTGTCGTGGTGTCCTTGAGCAAGACGCTGACGCTGAACCCCTATAACTGCTCCCGGTGAGCAGGTTGCTTGTTGTTGCCTTGCATGGTTGCCTCCGCCATCTGTGTGTGAGTGTGTGACTGTATAGCGACGCACATGGTAAAGCACTCTGTGGTTGTACTGTACTGTTAGCTACGCTACAGAAATGCTGCAGACCATTTAATCCATTGAGACCTGGGACCGCATCTGTGTCATTTTTAGATCTGAGCTAAAAAAGCATTATTTTACACTTTGGCTATTCAAAAACAGCAGATATACAAGCTCATAGCGCGGCACAGAGTGCCGCGCTATGAGCTTGTAGATCTGCTATTTTTGAGAAATCGTGAAAATGTGTGCAAATCTTTGAATATATATACATTTTTAAAGCATTTTTAAAACATTTTTAACTCAAATCTTTGCTTCTGGGGGTCCCTGGAACAACATATTTTGAGATGGGGGTCGGGCGGCCAAATACATATACATTTTGGGGGTCCTTGACATGAAAAAGATTGAGAACCACTGATATAGTAACATAAGTTTTAAAAAAAAACAGTTTTGTAGAATCGGAACCTCAGGTCTTAATGGGTTAACCCATTAAGACTGGGAACGCATCCGTGTCATTTTAGACACCATTATTTTTGAAAAATCTTAAAAATGTGTGCAGATCTTTGAATATATATATACACATTTTTAACTCAAATCTTTGCTTCTGGTGGTCCCTGGAACAAAATATTTTGAGATGGGGGGGGGGGGGGTCCTTGACGTGTAAAAGGTTTGAGAACCACTGATATTATAGCAACATAAGTTTTCTTATTTTTTTTAAACAGTTTAGAAGATTTAGAAGACATTTGTCGAATCCCCAGAAGCAAAGATTTAAGTAAAAAATGTTCGCTTTAAAAAACGTATTCAAAAAATGTATTCAAAAATTTGCAT
>NC_137620.1:39449945-39492445 GCF_963280865.1 Gymnoscopelus braueri | reverse complement strand
AAAACATTTCAGATGGGGGGTTAGGACAAATAGCCTACATATTAATTTGAGGGTCCATGACATAAACATAATTAAGAACCACTGGTTAAAATATTTTTTAAATTGTGAAGCCCAAGTCCAAATAATCAACTACACTTTAGAAAAAAGCCCATAAAACCGCAACCCGCAACTACCAATATTTACAAGCAACTTCACAGAAAAATAAGCCCAAAGTCGCTTATAATAAGTGGACATGGCAACACTGGTTTCTGTCTCGGCAGTATCGCCTACTTTGTGCTCTTTAGATAGCTCAATAAACTTATGCAGTGGACACATCGAAAAGCAACACAGCAGAAAACAATGTGTGATATGTCTTCTTTTATTTTCCAGAAGCAATTACTTTACAAAGGTCTCAGTCATTCAGAAATATATTTAGTTCATGAGCTGATCCACTGGGCTCTCATTAACTCCAATGCATTCCACTGAACTCACGGCTGCAGTCTGGCTCCCATGGTGCGACGAATCTGCCGGCTGGAATTGCATGATAGCGAAAATGACGTAGATGACCCTACCTTCTTTAAATATATCTTGTATTTACATACACGCAGAACAGCGTGGTTGAACTTAGGGTTGCCATGTCCGCTTATTATAAGCGACCGTGGGCTTGTTTTTCCTGTAAAGTTGCTTGTAAAAATAGTTGCGCGTTGCGTTTTTTTTGGGATTGTTTTTAAAGGGTATTTTTTTTATTATTATCATTGTTTAAACAGTCCTCAAACATGTGCATGTCAAATTATTGTATTTATCGTCAGAGCCCCCTTATGAATAACAAACATATATATATATATATATATATATATATATATATATATATATATATATATATATATATATATATATATATATATATATATATATTACAAATATTATTTCACTTTTTCTTTTCAAGATCTTTTTGAAAATAGACGATCTACAAGCTCACAAAGTGTCGCAAATGCAACGCTTTGTGAGCTTGTAGATCTGCTATTTTCAAATAGCCAATGTACTGTATAGTGCTCATGTAGCCTAGTCGCTTCTTTTGGGCTTGTTTTCATAGAACTGGCTGCTTATTTTTCTCACAGGGTCTGGCAATAGTGGTTCTACGGCTCTGGACGAGAGCCTACGTGAGACACTTCTGCGGATTCCCCTGTATTGCACGTTTAGATGGAGACGCGAGGTTGAGCGTTTTCAAAGTTCTCCACCCTGGAAGGTGGTTACACTTTGTTGCGTTTTCAACCCCTGATAACACCGTTGTCGTCTAAACGGACGGCACATCTGATACTTTATTTTGCCGTTTTCTGTAGAGACCGTCCTCGTGTAAACGGCACCTCAGTCATAACCATAGCCATGTTTTATAGAAAACAGAGACAGAGAGAATGGAGCATGAGTAGAAGAAAGGATCAGAGGACGAAAGAGAAGAAGGACAGAGGAGAGGGAGATATGGAAGAAAGAGAATGAGTGATGGAATAACAAACAGATGACAGCTGAGAATATGAAAACTTGGAGAGAGAGAAACAGAGACAGACAGACAGACAGACAGACAGACAGACAGACAGACAGACAGAGAGGGACATAGAGAGAGACAGAACATCAAATGTATCCAGACAGGAAAGCTTTCGCTGAGAATTGCAGATCGAAAAGCTCACACCGCTGTGAGCTTGTCGATCGAGCGAAAGCTTTCCCCACTGTAGGGGGAAAGAATCCTAAAATTAATCTTACGCGTTTCTAAAAGAATAGAGTCCACTTCCAAAGTACATTTTCTTCATTTATTCAAACTAAAATTGTTTCCCAAAAAGGTGTAAACTCAATCAAACGAACACGGTAAGAAATATGTTTCTGGTCTATCCTCAGAACTGTCTTTTCAACTTGAACCCACTTGTACTGACTCAGGTTACTGTGACCCTGGCTCATTATTACAGGACTATAATCACACCTGTACTTCATCGAAGCAGCTGTTCTAAATCCCTTGATTACAGCAGAAAACAATTATGCACAGTTGCATCATGCACAGTTCCAAATTCAATACCATCAAAATAGCCAACCAAACACTGTCAAACTACAAAACCTTATTACAAAACAAAAGTGTAAATAAATAATTCACAGATCATAAGTTTTCAGATACCCGCTCCCACACCCACGATAACAGAACACTGAAAATACACTCGCACAAAGCCCTGAGGGACTCCACTCAACCATATGGGGTTTAAGTGCTGGTGAGGTGAGAACCCAAGTGCAGGACAGCCAGGCAAGGTGGTGTTCAAAAGCCATTATTGGGTGTTTTAATACAGGACACAACAAGAACAAGAACATGACAAACTAAAACATGTGACAGGATACAATGACTCAACAAGGACTGACTGGGGAACAAGACTGATATGCAAATGAGGGGTGATTACGAATCAGATACAGCTGGGGCAACCAGAAACTGAGAACCAAGAATACTAGACCAGGGAACAAAATACATAGAAATAAAAAAAACTAGAAACTACAATCAAGTCTGTGACCGTGACAAAGTGGTTAACCACTTTCAGCGTCCCTGTTTTGTCATTATATAAGCACAAACAAAAACAAAAACAATAGCAGATCTACAAGCTCACAATGCGACACATGTGTCCGTAGCAAGGCTTGTCTATGTCAGAAAATGAATTAATATTGATCCATTCATTCATTCATTAGTCTCAAATCCCAAACACGGAATAGATCATGTTCTATTGATGCCTGTATACAGCCGGGATACAATGGCTGACTTGCCACTCCCCAGGGTTTCTTCACAATAGGTATGGACACAGATTTTGTTAATGCAATGAAGTAGTACTTTGTACTTTGTTACAATACTTAAGTATTTTTGGGAGGATCTATACTTTAACTCATTCACTGCTGCCAAGGACGACTTTGACGACTTTTGGTGTTTTCCGTGTTTTTCCACTAGATGTGGCTGTTCAAATATATTCTCATCATCATTACATTGGATTATCTAGAGTCTAGAACAATGACACTCTCATCAAGACAGGTTGCCTGTTGTCCATGGACAACAATAGACATATTATGTCCATTATGGTGACTTATTAGTGTCTGTTTCAAGTTGCCTTTACGCCTTTAGATGTTTGATCAATTCTGTGCCAATCCTTTATATTGCACAGACAGATTTTTGACATTGAGGAAATAAGAAACAGCCATTCCACTGTGTATTCTGTCCCAAGTGCCTTTGTAAGAAGAATAGTGGAGGCAGACGCAGGGCGACGGTGAAAGTGTTTCCATGTCCATATGATTGAAAGATTCTTGTTTTCTGTTTGCTCGAGTACGTGGGTGATAAGAGCACAGGCTCTTAAAGTGTGTTTGTTATTTCATGAATCATCAATTGAAAGGCAGACCATCTTTAAGCACGGAATGCTATTGAGTGATTGAATGTCTGTGTAAAAGCTACAAGTGGAAGTAGATGGGGGATTATTTATTTGATGTGATGGACAAAGTCCACTCAAAACTAAAACATAATGATCATGTAAAAGATACGAGTGGTTGGAGCTAAGGGGTCCTTGGCCTGACAAACATTAAAGAAGAATGTACGTCAGACAGAATCATCTATTACAGAGGAATAGTTGAAAGTCAGGCTTTATTTGCACATAGTGTAGCTTTCTGAACGCAAGGAAAGTTGACTTTAAGACTTTTAAAATGTGCAAATACATATCATTTTGTAGAATCCCCAGCAGAAGATTTGAGTTAAAATGTTTAGCTTTTTTTTTAACACATCAGGTGCCAGCATTTTTTCATAACAACTTACGTTGGGTGCCAGCATTCTCCCCATTGACTGCGCTTTGCTGTTTAAAGCTCTAGACTCCACGAGGAGCAAATCCATGTAAAAAAAAACATCCATTCATGTTGCGCGATGACCCTGGCTACAGCCTGGAACGATAACATTTCACTCGCGAGTTACAATGGGGGGGGATCGCGCATCGCGCATGACCGGTTTTCCCCACCGGAAACAGATTCGGAGATATAGGTGTTTTAAAGAAGGAAATAGACAGGAAGTGGATGGCAGCCATGTTTTTTTTTCCGGTGATCTATCTGGCCTATCCTTCTCAAGATCACAATGGGTACTCCCAGAGCTGCTCTAGCCCCGCCCGTGTGGAGAAAAACGAAAAAAACAAAAAGACATATTTCACGGTCTGGACCGTGTTCGGCACCGGACCGCTACTCTGCGCAAACACGGTTCAGACCGTGTTTGGCACCCGATGTGTTAAGATAACAGAGCTTGTAGATCTGCTATGTTTTAATAGCCCAAAGTATAAAATAATGGCAACATTTTTTAAATGACACAGACAACCCAAATGGGTTGAATGAATTAAGATAAATAAATAAAAAGTACATCAAAGCATTGGAGGAGTTGCCAGGAGAGATGCAGGGTGGTGGATGAGAGAGAGAGAGAGAAAGAAGGGAGGGAGGGAGGGAGGGAGTGATGCAATCACACAGAGAGAAGTGTAGGAAAGATCAAACAACCTTTTGTAAATGATACCATTGTGTATCATTTACCAAAGTGCTATATCACTTTGCATAACGGCGCTAACAAGAACGATTGCACACAATGTATTAATGCGCAGACTGTTGTTTGTTAGTCTGTGTCTGTATGGACTGAGACAGCTCTGTCCCCACAGACATACAGTACATCTCCCAACACGCTATAAATAACCTACGTATATAAATGAAGCTACAACAACACCACATCATGTCTGATGTCCAAGGCTGCCAAATTATTATGGTTCAACTCAAACCGGCTTTTCTTTAATCACACAGCCACACAGCTGAGCTTTTCCCTTCCATTTTATTTATTCAGCATCCAATTAGGCCTATTTTTACCCTTTTATTCTCCCAATTTAGTCGTTATGCCAATTAATTCCTTCCCACACATTTCTGCGTCGCCACTGCTGTCGTGACCCTGATGGCAACACCTGCCAGTATAAGGAGCCTCCACCGGGAGGCGCATAGGGCCTCCATCCTCCTCCTCCTCCCGTTCAAAACCCCCTCAGTGACAGGCGCTGCCCCAGCCAGTAGGAGGCGCTAGCTGTGTGACAAAGATCCCCCCCCCCCCCTCCCCGCGCCCAGCTTCGCTCACACACACACACACACACACACACACACACAGCATTACTGATTTTGCGGATCCTCACATCCATAAAGTGCAAACATTCCACAGTTTTTACCGGTTCACTCAATTCAGGGGTGATGCAACTTTGATGATGGAGAGAGCCACTATATTTCCACACTCACTCCAGAGGGCCACAATATTTCCACACTCACTCCAGAGGGCCACAATATTTCCACACTCACTCCAGAGGGCCACTATATTTCCACACTCACTCCAGAGAGCCACTATATTTCCACACTCACTCCAGAGGGCCACAATATTTCCACACTCACTCCAGAGGGCCACTATATTTCCACACTCACTCCAGAGAGCCACTATATTTCCACACTCACTCCAGAGGGCCACTATATTTCCCACACTCACTCCAGAGGGCCACTATATTTCCACACTCACTCCAGAGGGTCACTATATTTCCACACTCACTCCAGAGGGCCACAATATTTCCACACTCACTCCAGAGAGCCACTATATTTCCACACTCACTCCAGAGGGCCACTATATTTCCACACTCACTCCAGAGGGTCACTATATTTCCACACTCACTCCAGAGGGACACTATATTTCCACACTCACTCCAGAGGGTCACTATATTTCCACACTCACTCCAGAGGGCCACAATATTTCCACACTCACTCCAGAGAGCCACTATATTTGCACACTCACTCCAGAGGGCCACTATATTTCCACACTCACTCCAGAGGGCCACTATATTTCCACACTCACTCCAGAGGGCCACTATATTTCCACACTCACTCCAGAGGGTCACTATATTTCCACACTCACTCCAGAGGGCCACAATATTTCCACACTCACTCCAGAGAGCCACTATATTTCCACACTCACTCCAGAGGGCCACTATATTTCCACACTCACTCCAGAGGGCCACTATATTTCCACACTCACTCCAGAGGGCCACTATATTTCCACACTCACTCCAGAGGGCCACAATATTTCCACACTCACTCCAGAGAGCCACTATATTTCCACACTCACTCCAGAGGGCCACTATATTTCCACACTCACTCCAGAGGGCCACTATATTTCCACACTCACTCCAGAGGGCCACTATATTTCCACTCACTCCAGAGGGCCACAATATTTCCACACTCACTCCAGAGGGCCACTATATTTCCACACTCACTCCAGAGGGCCACTATATTTCCACACTCACTCCAGAGGGCCACTATATTTCCACACTCACTCCAGAGGGCCACTATATTTCCACACTCACTCCAGAGGGCCACTATATTTCCACACTCACTCCAGAGAGCCACTATATTTCCACACTCACTCCAGAGGGCCACTATATTTCCACACTCACTCCAGAGGGCCACTATATTTCCACACTCACTCCAGAGGGCCACTATATTTCCACACTCACTCCAGAGGGCCACTATATTTCCACACTCACTCCAGAGGGCCACAATATTTCCACACTCACTCCAGAGAGCCACTATATTTGCACACTCACTCCAGAGGGCCACTATATTTGCACACTCACTCCAGAGGGCCACTATATTTCCACACTCACTCCAGAGGGCCACTATATTTCCACACTCACTCCAGAGGGCCACATTGCATATACTGTCGGAGGGCAGACACCTTTTATCTCCATAATTTAACTTTTCCCGTAAATTAAATTCGCCATTCTATGTCACACAAAAGTAGCAATTAATTTCAGATGCATTTATTTATAGGCCTACTTATGTTAACTTTATGAAATTAAATACAAATACATTGTACATAAAAAAGATATAGAATTTTAATACTAGTCATTAAGCTACTAATATAGACTGAAGAAATTAAAGCGGGTCATGTTTGCATGTTTGGAATTGTAAACAGCTGAAATCGATAATAAATCAGTATTCTGATATTAACCTGCGGGCCGCATTAAGTGAAGGTGGGGGCCGCATGTGGCCCCCGGGCCGCCAGCTGTCCATGTATGACTGTAATTTATTCACCAGATGTATCAGTAGGCAGAGAACTCTGACGTCTGGCAACGCGAGACTGGAATGACAAACACCATCTCCTTAGAAAACAAACAATGGATGGATATACTAATGGTCAAAAAGTGCATCTAGTGAGCAGTGGTGGAAAGTATCCAAGTTATTAAGTTAAGTACAGTTGTGAGGTACTTTAAATTTACTGGAGTACGTCCAATTTTCATACAAACCGATGCAACGCGTTGTGAGCTTGTAGATCTGCTACTTTCAAAAGATTTTAATAAATGTTATACATTATGATACCTCGTGTAATGGGACATTCTGCATAATGAGAACTTTCTACTTTCTTTTACTTTAAGTATAGTTTGATACCAATACTTTTGTACTTTTACTCAAGTAAATTTAGAACTCCGGACTCTTACTTGTAACAGAGTGTTTCTACATTGCAGTATTGATACTTTTACTTAATCATTGACTGCCAGAGTTTATTCATAATGTACTCACCCCTGTGCCAGCAATTTGCGTGTTTTTAATTTTTTTTGTTTTGTAATTTTTCATTCAAATACATTCTCTGATTGTGTTGTCAAGCACCTACGACTGTTCCACCAGTAGAGAGCAGCACATCCAGACATTGATCACCTCGCTCGCCCCCTCCCAAACAGGCCCATGTCATATCCGGTCATTCAAAGGATGTGACGTTTTCGACAATTCCCGGCCCGCTGATCGGCCTGAAAACGATGTGATACACTACGACGATGACTGTTAGTCACCCGGACCAAAGAAAATAGAAGTTGAGCTGTCCGTTTGTCTTTTATACCGTGTGAAAAAATTAGTTTTTCCTTATTCTGGCCGAAAATCACCGGAGAAAAACAACGTGACCAGGAAATGATTTTTTTTTTTTACATCCGGCTCCGGGTGAGTGTGACGAAAGTGTTGATGAGAAATAAACACAGCCGTGCGATCACAGATTAAACAATGAAAATTCAAAAGAACGCATCAATGCGATCCTGGCACTCAAGCGATGGATTTGAAAGAATGCATCGATGCGATCTTGGCACTGTATGTGTTAAGTAAAACAAAATGTAGTACTTTTTCCACCACTGTCCGTAGTACTTTATGGTCTGCTGTGTCGACAGTAACCGGGCAGAGCCAGCTATAGTCATGCTTCTTCCTGTGTCACATTCTTATGTATGGACGCTGCTTTGAGGAAGAATGTTCCGGTCAGCACTTAAGTTTGTTATGGTTGTATATAATGGCCATTACTATCCCCGGAGAACATTACTTATGTGATTTTGTATCTACTTTGGTGTGCCAAGGTGAGTAGATTTACATCAGGGCTGCACCTATAATCTGAGCAAAAGTACCGCCTCTTGGCGGAGGTTTTGCTGCAATATCTGAGGTTGCAGGGTCTTTAACCCATTTAGACTGGAAAGAATCCGTGTAATTTTTTTATTTCTTTGGCTATTCAAAAAATAGCAGATATACACGCTCACAGCGGCACCGGGTGCTTGTAGATCTGCTATTTCTTTTTTTAAATCGTGAAAATTTGTTTATATATATATTTTTTTCTTAAAGCATTTTTAACTCAAATCTTTGCTTCTGAGGATTCTACAAATGTCATCTAAATCCTAACACTTTATTTTTTTTAAATGTTTCTATATCAGTGGTTCTCACACTTTTTCATGTCAAGGGCTCCCAAAAACATTATGTATTTGGCCGCGGACCCCCATCTCTAAATATGTTGTAATAGGGACCCCCAGAAGCAAAGATTTGAGTAAAAAAATGTTCCCTTTAAAAATATATATATTCAAATATTTGCACGAATTTTCACGATAAAAAAAAAATAGCAGATCTACAAGCTCATAGCGCGGCACTCGGTGCCGCGCTATGAGCTTGTATATCTGCTATTTTTGAATAACCCAAATAAATCATAAAAATGACACAGATGCTTTCCCGGTCTAAATGGATTAAAGAGTCCCCAAAGTTATCCCATGGTGGTGGTAGAGATGTTGAGGTCTTTGCTGTTTTTCATCAAAGCCCCTGCCTCGTTATCTTGAAGAAAATGTCTCACTTACCACGAGCCGTCTTCCTCAGATTAAATGTAAACTAGCTCTCTGGGAGACTGGAGGATTCTCTGTGAGCCCAGAACAAAGGGGGCCCGTTTTCAAAGACTGTATCAGTGATACAAAAAAAAGGAGTTATATAAAAACTAAAATAAATTAGAATCCCTCCAGCTCCTCTGCAGAGCTCTCAGGCTGAGAGGTTTTCCTCAGCCTTTGGGGGGATAAAGAACATTTCTGATTTATTTTACAATACAGTGGGGAGAGAGAGAGAGAGAGAGAGAGAGAGAGAGAGAGAGAGAGAGAGAGAGAGAGAGAGAACATGGCTAAAGAGATGACATACATACCCGAGGTCAGTGGTGTAAAGTAACTAAGTACATTTTTACTCAAGTACTGTACTTAGGTACAATTTTGAGGTACTTTTACTTTCCTGGACTATCTCCAATTGTCCATACTTTTACTTCTACTCCACTACATCTCAGAGGCAAATATTGTACTTTTACTCCACTACAATTATTTGAAAACCTTAGTAACTAGTTACTTTTCAGATATAAATTATTACATTATAAAACATCCATTAACCACTTTAGCCCTTTTTTATAACTAGGCTATTTGATCTACAAGCTCACAACGCTTCGCATCGCGACGCGTTGTGAGCTTGTAGATCTGCTATTTTCAAACATTTTAGTACTTTTACTTTTGGTACTTTAAGTACATTTTGAAACCAATACTATTGTACTTTTACTCAAGTAAATTTTGAATTCCGAATTCCTGAATACTTTTACTTGTAACAGAGTACTTCTACATTGCAGTATTGATACTTTTACTTAAGTAAAACATTTGAGTACTTTTTCCACCACTGCACTGGGTCATGAGCAGGATTCAAACTTCTTTCTCTGTGACTTCAGGTCACAGTAGCCTGATAAGCCTCTGACACACTCATTATTATCATAAGTAGGCCTGAAGGGCCTCATTCATTCTCACCATCTTTATTTAGATTATATGTGAATAGAGATTAATTTACTGACTGGAAGTAAGTTTTAAAGCTTGGCACTTGTGTGCCACAGGGATTAAGTAAAAAAAAAATCCAATATTGTCTAGCTAGTTTGAATCAAGCCCCCAGAACCGCGGTAGAAACAGTGAAGCTGCCGTCGCCTGGTGGTCAAATCTGGGACTGCAATACTTCCGCATTTGAAACGCTACTGTGCATGCGCTTCTACCGTTTGAAACCCTGGTGCGCCTGCTCGGCAGAGCTGTGAATCGTCTGCTATCTCACGATTCGATTCCGATTCTTGGGGTCAGGATCTACTCCAGTCTGCTGGCATGAAAGCAGAGTACATTTACGTAGCTTTTATAATTGTAAAGGTTTTATCAACCGATAATAATGTAAACACACAAAGGTAAAGAAAAAAAAACGTTTTTGGAAAATGAGAATAGATTCTGAATCGTCTAACATTAGAATCGGGATTCAAATACGAATCGATTTTTTTCCCACACCCCTACTGCTCGGTGCTCAAGTCCGTATAGGTTTGTTACTGGTGGTTTTCTTCAGCGTCCAAGCCAATTCATTTAATGTATACTGTATATTTCTCTAGACGAACAGAGATTTCTGATCGTCTGGCTATACAGGAGACTAGACCCCCATATTGCCAGTGATCCCACCCAATTCTATGCACTTTTCACTTCAACAACATATCCCAGGCTTTCTTTGTGAGGAAGCAAGCCTGGGTTCCGAGGTCAAATAAACCCAAACCAGACACTGTGACAAAAGCACAGTCCGACTGAAACAGAGCTCAAGGTATATTCTAGCTTTTTCTACACAGCCATGCAGACACAGGGGCTAATATTAGACCATATCAGTAGGCTATAGGACTTCCTCTGAACCGGTCAAAATGCAAACCGCTCCACCAAGTGTTGCTATGCGACGGGATAAAAAACTTTTTTTTGTCCCTAGTGTACCAAAAAAAGAAAATGTGTGAACGCCAAAGCTCTGTGTTCTCTCCACACAGTACAATACAGACCAATTTGACATTCACTGGGGCGAATTCACAAAAGGATTGTGTGCAGCTTTTTCTGACCGCTAAACACGCACAAAGAAGACCCAAAAGAGACAGTTTCATTCATGTCAGAGCATCTGCAAAGGATGAAATGCACCCCGTAACTCCTGAAACGCATCCCTAAGACATCCAGACTTTCCAGTGATCCAGTGCACAAATCAAGAGGGTTTTTTACACACTACTCCTACTGGTATACAAGGAGCAAAAAATGCTGGTGTGGCATGGTCTACAAGACAGTGATAACAGCAAGGCAACTCAAAAAGAACAATAATAGGGGCATGTTGGAAAGTAAGTACAATTTTGAGGTATTTGTACTTTACTTGAGTACTTACAATTTTCAATACTTTTACTTCTACTCCACTACATCTCGGATCCAAATATTTTACTTTTACTCCACTATTTTTACACCATTTATTACTTTGTAGATTTTGATTATTATTACAAAACATACATTACTCACTTCAGCCCTATATACATTTCGGCCATTTGAAAATAGCAGATCTACCAGCTCACAATGCGTCGCGATAAGACGCATTGTGAGCTTGTAGATCTGCTATTTCCAAAAGTACATTTTGATTTTGCTTAATTTTACTTAAGTACATTTTGAATTCCCGACTTTTACTTTTAACAGAGTATTTCTATAATATTGCAGTATTGATACTTTCACTTAAGTAAAAAAGTGTGAGTACTTTTTCCACCACTGAATAGGGGGGGGGGGGGGACACAACAAACCAGTGAGCCATCTGCAGTGAAGGGGGGCAGTCCATGGCCAGGGGATGAGTTCATCTACGTCCAATTAGTGTTTAAACGAAGCCATGATTTTTAAGATCAGTTTTAAACTTTGGGGAAGGGAATGTGCTGGCAGAGCATTCCACTGAGTAATGTCTGAGTAATAACATTTATCTCTGGGGTTCACTGCATGAGGTACTCTGACCTCAGTGTGTGGGGTCATGCTGGAGGTCAAACACAACACTGTGTCAGCTCAGGATGATACCTGATACTAGACGGAGGGAGGGGGAGGGGGAGAGAGGGAGAGAGAGGAAACCTTTTCAGATGGGGGGTCCGTGGCCAAATACATATAATTTTGGGGGTCCTTGACACGAAAAAGTATGAGAACCACTGCCCTACACTGAATTGGACCTCAGTTGGCTCTTTTCCCTCTACACCAAAAACTCTTCGCCAAATATATATATATAAATATAGCATGTACGATAGAACGGCCATTTTTGGACAACGTTCACCCAAGAATATGGATGCTGAGGTTCAAGTGGTTACGCCTTCATTAAACGTTGAGCAGTTTGCAAACACACACTCGCACACGCACAAGCGCACACACCTCACTGAAGATGTCACTCGCTTTCGCGCACTCCTCTGTTATGTAACCATGGTGACATGAAAAGAGGAGGGGGGGAGATGGAGGGATTGGGGGAAAGAGAGAGAGAGAGAGTGAGAGAGGAAGTGAGCCTCTGGGTATCTCCGGGCAGATTTACAACCATAGAAAAATGGTCCATTAAACTTTGGGGAAGGGAATGTAGCTTCCATTAAGTCTTAGGAAGAAAAGGTGCCATCGGATGACTCTGAAAGATATGGGAGAGAGAGAGAGAGAGAGAGAGAGAGAGAGAGAGAGAGAGAGAGAGAGAGAGAGAGAGAGAGAGAGAGAGAGAGAGAGAGAGAGAGAGAGACAGACAGACAGACAGAGAGAGACGTTCTAGTCCCTTTAGTTTTGTGGTCAAACGTTTGACTTGTTTGAGCGTTTGACCACCTGCTAAAACGCCCCAAAATCTACAAATATTCTCAGGTCTTCAAAGTAAAAGGGGCCACCAGGGGGTGCCTGGTGGCCAGGAGGTGAATTGTGGAAATCATCATAAAAATCTTTAAAAATAGTGAAAATAAATCGAGCTTGTAGATTGGCTATTTTCGCCATTTTCATAAAAAAAAAAAAAAAAGAACCCATGTCTTAGACTCCACTGAGGCCCATTTTGTTTCGTAATATTCTACACTTTTAAGTATTAGAACAAGGTTTTGAGTACATAGTAAAATGAACTGAAGTGAAAAAGCCCTAAACCACTCAGCTATGCGGTCCATTATGATACATTCTAAGTAGGTTTGATAATGATGCATTTTAGATATGAGCTTCATAGACAGTGTGGCCTTTTCACCTGACAGTGTGAGGCAAGAGGAGAGGCTGTAGTGATAGGTCATAGACGCAGGAGACCCAGATATCAGGAGAGAGCCAGAAGGAGGTGCATACATACACACATAAGGAACAACGTGGGAGGAGAGAGAGGATTATGCCGGGGGACAAAGACAAGGAGGATAATGGTGAGAGGCTGAGAAAGGCCAGAGAGAGAGAGAGAGAACTGAAATAGCCACCAATGCCAGGTGACTTACAGAAAACACCATGGGGGAGACTTGTACCAAACCTACTCTCTATGCAAGAAGACATCTCTCACACACAAGCACGCACTCACGCACAGTCGCACACGCACATGAACACACACACACACACACACACACACACACACATTAGTGGGGTGTCGTGTTCGTTTCTCCCAGGATAATAATTACTTATTAAATTTCCCTCTGTGTCCATGGAGTGTTGGAAGGTGAGGCTCATATTTAGAATGCAAGCAACTTCTCCATTAGTCAAACAGTCTGTATTTTTATCACACTTGAAAAAAAAACATGAAAATATGACTTTACACACAGTCTGTGTAGAACTTTTTGGGGCTATAGCGGCGCCCTATCCAATCTCCAGGTCCCTTTCCGAGCCCCACAACCGATACAACCGTATAGGCTACGTTTCTGCTCTGAAAATGTATGTTTGTTTATTATTATGTGTCACTGAAAGTGTCAAATAACAGATTTTACGTTAACTGCACGGTTAGAACTTAGAACGTGATTATTAGCCTACTTCCCAAGAGAAAGAAAGTAGAGACTTTTTTAATTATTAGCATTTTTAATTTTGTTTACTGTAACGAAGCCGGACCAAAACCGGGACCCATGAACCGAGGTACAAAGCAAACCTGAGCGTCTGGGTCCCTCTTGATGCAGAATCATATAGCCTTAAAATAGACCTGGGACATTATTGTTTGTATTACTATAAACAACAACTACAGTTATAAATTGGATGTTTGAACTCTATTTTTGGGTCTAATTATTTACAAACTGAAGACTCAATAGTCAATAATTTGGTGCAGGTACAATACCAAGCAAGAAGCATTGTTATCAATAGTTCTGTTGTAACAATACATGAGAGCATTATGGATTGTGCTCAAGTAATCTGTAGTTTATGAATCCTGTTCTAGAAGATACTAGCATGGTAACAATGAAATGAGCCTCATCACGCACGCACGCACGCAAACACACACACACACACACACACACACACACACACACACACAGTCATGAATACAGAAAGCATTATGTAAATTCATACATACGCAGACACAAATGCAGGCACAAAGAAGCTTTGCTGGCAGAAATGCATGAAACAGCACTTTTGAATCACACATACATTCACTCAAATGGACCTTTGGGTCCCTTTACTCTCCAAGTTAAATGAACACTGAGGATTTTTACTATGCACACAGTGTGTGTGTGTGTGTGTGTGTGTGTGTGTGTGTGTGTGTGTGTGTGTGTGTGTGTGTGTGTGTGGTGTGTGTGTGTGTGTGTGTGTGTGTGTGTGTGTGTGTGTGTGTGTGTGTGTGTGAGAGACAGGTTTATGGGAGTGTTAGAACGAGCCCTGTGCTCAGCTGACTCACCTTTTATATTCTAGTTAAATAACACTGACACACCGCACACCAGGGACCTGTGTGTACGTGTGTGTGTGCGTGTGTGTGTGTGTGTGTGTGTGTGTGTGTGTGTGTGTGTGTGTGTACCTGAGAGAGAGAGAGCGAGAGACACACACACACACACACACACACACACACACACACACTGAGAGATGTAAAGAGAGGGTGAGAGAATGAATGCAGGGTGCATATATTCCAGTTAAATAACACTGACACACCACTCACCAGGGACGTGTGTGTGTGTGTGTGTGTGTGTGTGTGTGTGTGTGTGTGTGTGTGTGTGTGTGTGTGTGTGTGTGTGTGTGTGTGTGTGTGTGTGTGTCTAGAAGAGAGACAGAGAGAGAGAGAGAGAGAGAGAGAGAGAGAGAGAGACAAAGAGAGAGAGAGAGATGTAAAGAGACTGAGGATGAGAGAATGAATGCAGGATGCTAGGGTGTGTGCACATGTGAAAGGGAGAGAGTGGGAGCAGCAGAGAAAAGGAGATTGAGATACTAAATTAGTCTGTAAAGCATGTATACGCACCTGTGTGTGTGAGCATGTGAGCGTGTGAGCGTGTGTGTGTGAGTGTGTGTGTGTGTGTGTGTGCGTTGTTGTACGTGGTTCATAAAAGCCAGAGCTGAAGCAGATTTAGTGTCTCCAGACAGAGGTGGAGGGAACACAACACAGCGGCCCCAGGAGGGCCCATGGCCGTGTCCCTCTTAAAACACAACAGCTTTCAGCGCCGCTGGTCCTATACCGCTACATGACTTATAATAACACTCACCTCCACACTGTCTTTATAAAACACTTGTTTTATGGGCTTGTCAAAGTGGCTCTATGCACAGCAGCCATGTTGGAAAGAAATCGGGCCACTAGCCTTACTGCCTTCACAGGTGTTACCAACGATGCTAATTAAGGTTGCGTCAGGGTGCTGCTATTGTTCATGTTGGCTCACTGGAAACACTCTGCTACACCGGTGGGTCTCAAATTGGGGTCCAGGGACCCCCATGGTTCCTTGAGGGTGTGGAGTTTGCATGTTATCTCCCCGTGTCCCATAGGGTAGGTACCCGTCCCTCACAATAAACATGCATTAATCCTGGTCTCTATACTGCCTCCCCCTGGTCAGCCGGGGCGCCCCTTGATGGAGGGGAAAGGAACTGGTTGGAATAACGTGTTTCTTCCACGCGCTACGTCCTAGCGGGGAAACTCCCCCCTGTCAGGTGATAAGAAGCGGCCTGCTCACTCCTCATGCCTTGAAGGAAGCATGAGCTCAGTTCGGGGCTCTCCCCAGGCTGGCAGAGGGAGAGTAGCGCCCAGGATTACAAGCTTAGGCATTGGCACTGGGTGAAAAAATAGGGTTACAAAATTTGTAAAAAATGTGATGTACAGTATGTGTCTGTCTGTGTGTTTCTGTATGCAGGGCGTTGCTGAAAATGAGTACTTGTTCTCAGCTACTGCCCTGGGTAAATAAAGAACAGCTATAGCATCCTGTGACTGTGTGAACGTGCTTCTCGGGGTCCTGGTGGTTACAAGTGAGTTTCCCTCTGGATCGATAAAGGTCCATCTAACAGTACAATGCAGCATTCACATTGCTGCCACGGTCAACACCAAACTGTATTTCCTGAGGTGTACAAAGTCCGGGGCGCCAACCTCACACCTGGCGACAATATATCATGGCTGTCGCGTTGGAAACCTTGTATGTCCCATAACCGTTACTTCTCAGGGAAATGGAGAAATGGATCCACTGTAGTAAATATGTATACAACCCACAGACAGATTTAACCACTTTCAACCTGGTGTTCTTATTTTTGCGCATATCATTATATACACACAGTAGGTGAAAGTTTTCAAAATGTTTATTTTTTATTTTATTTTCAAAAACGACGAAAACAGCAGATCTACAAGCTCATCAACACATGAAATGTGAAATGTGGAGATACAATGTGGAGATACAAGGTTTCTATGCCTGCCCACTGCCCAGCACGGCATCATGGGTAACCTGGCACAGGCCCTGTTCAGATCAGATGGTCAGCATGGTGGCACCTGCCACATCATAGGACATATTATTCCAAACCCTGTCACTATACCCATCCTCCACTCCAACACAGAAGTAGGCACACAGCAGACTTTGCCCTGAGCCTTCTTGGATTCCCCCTCCAGAACATGGCTGTCTCCCACCAGAACCCAATAATATAGGCAATATACTGTGTAGACCAGTGGTGTTCACCACTTTTCATATCACGGCCCATTATTTATTCTGCATTTGAGCCACAGACCACCATTTGATGAGATTTAGACTCTCAGTCCCAAGACTTCGAAAATGTTGTTATTGTTGGACACGATTTTGCCCACAATTCCATGCTGTGTTGATGTTGGTACCATAGGAGAGATAACAGGCAAACGTTGATCAAAATAACAATTATTTAATTAAGTACTGCAGATGTTAAACAATAATTTAACTCTTGAGGGCGTAAAATGAAACCAAATGGACCCTAACGGGGTCCATTTGGTTTCATTTTACACTCTCAAGAGTTAAAGATCTACCTAATAAGGGGTCCATTTGGTTACCAACTCTCCATCATTTAGCTGGGGACCACCTGGAACCCCCTCAAGAACCACTGGTGGTCCCCGAACCCCACTTTGAGAACCACTGCAATAGGCAATCTACTGTAGACGTATAGCACTCAAGTCTTTTAAATGCTGATTAGAAAGTTCATTTTATCATACTCAGCATTATTTAGGCTATTTATGTGAAATATTGTGCTTTTATATGTTTTATCTTGTGGATATTCACCTACTTCCAATTATCCAGCTCATCTCTGCCTAAAGCCTTGTTCTATAGCTCAGTCCTGCCCTCTAGGGAGGAGGTTGCAAAACTGCATGACAGCTCCTAAGTTATGTAAAGCGGTGCTTCTCAAAGTGGGGTCTGGGGACCCCCAGCGGTCCTTTGAGGGGGTACCAGGGGGTCCCCAGCAAAATGAGTCAATGTACCATCGAAATCAATTTAACCACTTTGGCCCTAATTTATACTTCAGCTATTCAAAAATAACAGATCTTGTGAGCTAGTAGATTGGCTGTTTTTGAAAATGTTTAGATTTTTTTTTAAGAAATGTGGATTCATTTTGAATATTTCTTACACAAATCTTTTCTCCTGGGGTTCCCTGCAACAAAACGTTTTCAGATGGGGGTCCGTGGCCGAATACAGTTCAATTTGAGGGTCCTTGACATGAATATGTTTGAGAGCCGCTGATGTAAAGGAATAGGAACAAAATACTGCATATCCAACCATTCAAACACATCACATAAATATATGTGTCAACCTGACACATGTGGTACAAAAGTGCGAGGCAGCCATTTTGTTCTGCTGTAGCAAAGCTTTACAGCGCTGTAGAGAAACTCATGTATTTTTAGGAAAATGTCACACGTACACCGTGCACACACATTCATTCACACACACATGCACGCACACCAGTGCTGGAAAAAGTACTCACATTTTTTACTTAAGTAAAAGTATCAGTACTGCAGTGTAGAAATGCTCCGTTACAAGTAAAAGTAAGGTATTCAAAATTTACTTGAGTAAAAGTACAAAAGTATTGGTATCAAAATGTATTTAAAGTACCAAGAGTAAAAGTACTCATTGTGCAGAATGTCCCATTTCACAAGTTCAAAATGCATAGAAATCTTTAGAAAATAGCAGATCTACAAGCTCACAATGCGTCGCGATACGACACATTGTGAGCTTGTAGATCTGCTATTTTCAAATGGCCAAAATGTATATAGGGCTGAAGTGGTCAAAGTGTGTTTTGTGATAATAATCTAAATCTGCAAAGTAACTAGTAACTAAGGTTTTCATATAATTGTAGTGAAGTAAAAGTACAATATTTGCCTGTGCGATGTAGTGGAGTAGAAGTAAAAGTATTGAAAATGGGAAATACTCCAGTAAAGTAAACATTCCTCAAAAGTGTACTTAAGTATAGTACTTAAGTAAAATGTACTTAGTTACTTTACACCACTGACGCATGCACACATACGTTGTAAACATCAGTGAACAGAGACAGACGTTCACGACTTCACGTACGTACAGTACGTGCATACACATATTAGCTCTCTCTCTCTCTCTGTCCATAACATTCTAGTTATGTATTTTTATTACGTGCACACTCACATCCTGTTTACCAACATGCACTATCACACAATTCAATGAATGCAGGAGAGGAAGTAACTTTTGCACACACACACACACACACACACACACACACACACACACACACACACACACACACACACACACACACACACACACACACACACACACACACACACACACACACACACACACACACACACACACACACACACACACACACACACACACACACACACACGTATTTCTCCGTGTGCAGTCAGACTGGAACCAAACATCGGCCAGGACATGAAGTAAAACTTACGGATTGCAGCCTTAAATCTAAGCTTGTAATGGATGATTAAGGGCTGTTGTGGACTAAAGACATTCCTAGACAACTAATAGCGATAGGGTTTGTTTATTTCGTTGACAAATCTGCTAAATTAGTTTCCTAAATGCAATAAAGCATAACTCTGGTCTCTGGTGCATGGCAGAGATGTTCTTTTCATAAAGTAAACTCATCCGCCAAGAAAAAAACTCTAGTATGACTTCATCTAATATAGAAGATATAGAAGACTGGATTTATTATTAAACCTCATGTTCTCTCTCTCTCTCTCTCTCATCTCCTGCAGAGCTGTAAAATAATTCTGTTCCTGTCATCCATGTCTCTCTTCAATACACTGCACCCTCTCCCTGCAGTGTGTGTGTGTGTGTGTGTGTCGTGTCCTCTCTCTCCCCCAGTGTCCATCCATCTAATTTAATATGGCACATGCGCGCGCACACGCACGCACACACACACACACACACACACACACACAGACAGTAAGCATGGATTCTGAAGCACAGACGTTAAGAGCTGAGTCAAGGAAAGTTCCAATAGAGCATCTCAGACAGACAGACAGACAGACAGTGTAATTCACAACAATCATTTGTCGAAATTGTGTTCCATTATTCCATTGTTACCATGGCTACGGTAAAACCAGACTTCCTGGTTCGCACACACACACACACACACACACACACACACACACACACACACACACACACACACACACGTGTTTCTGCAGACTCCTTCTGCAGTGTCTATGTGTGATCCTCGTGACAAAGGTGCATGTAGCACTGTCTGTCTGTGTGTGTGTGTGTGTGTGTGTGTGTGTGTGTGTGTGTGTGTGTGTGTGTGTGTGTGTGTGTGTGTGTGTGTGTGTGTGTGTGTGTGTGTGTGTGTGTGTGTGTGAAGTATGTGTGCGTGCGTGCGTGTCCCTAACCCCCCATTGCCTGACACCACATTTGACAGGGTGAAAACACTGCAGAGATATCTTTAAATAATATCTTTAAATGTAACCCCTGGAAACCAGCTCAGTTCTTTTCCCCTCTCACACACACAAACACACACACACACACACACACACACACACACACACACACACACACACTCTCTCAACACACAGCTGAACAGCTCATAGAGAAGAAACGACAAAAACAATGGCTTTGCGCTGAACAATCTGATCTTTTAAAGAAGACATAATGTCATTTTGTCATGCGTTTCCTTGGCTAGGAGCTGGTGACATCGCAGAGTGACGCTCTTGTTAGACTTACTCGTTGGATTGGTGCTCCGAGCTTCATGCTTTGTGTGTGTGAAGTTCATACTAGAGCTGACAAGAGATCTATAGTCACTGCCTGTGTTGGCAGAACTGGCCTGAAGGTAGAGAGAATAGCTACTTTTGGGTCAAAAGTCTATGCAAAGAAACATTTAAACTAACTACTCACTTAACTACTTGAGTCCTATATAATTTGCTATTCGATGAATAGTGAAAACAGCAGATCTACAAGCTCACAATACGTAGAATCACGATGCATTGTGAGCTTGTAGACAACTTGATTATGTTAACGTCAAACCAATATAAAGTGCTTAGATCTACAGAATGTACACCCAAGGAGTAGCACAGTATCTTCACACAGTATCTATAGTATCTGGTATGATCTATTAGTCATGTGCTCCACCTTAAGACAGAATGTCGCTGATATGATTTCAGAAAGTCACCTATTGTGATTTAACAGGAGCAGCTGGACACACTAAAGGGCGAGCCGGGACATTTCCTGGTAGAAATGTCCTGGTTTTCTATTTCCCTTTTCCCTTCATTTTCCCCTGGCCTGGCAATATGGCAACTTCTCAGTTGGCAACGAATAGCTGTCAGTAATACAAGTAATTTTATTTAGGAGAATCAAGACATGATTAGTTTGTTTCGTGTTCCGCCTCATCCGAAGCCCAGTTGACTGTCAGTGCAGAGATTAACTGACATAAGTAACGTCACGTTACGTATCATTATTACGAATGAAGAATTCCCAGGAAGAAAAAGAGGAAAGGTGGAGCTGAACGGGAGACACACACAGCATGGATTCTGAGGCTAAATCTCTCTCACGCACTTAAAAAAAAACTCTCTCAGTCTCTCTGCCCCAGTCTGTCTGTCCGTCTCTCAGAGTATGGATTCTGAAGCTAAATCTCTCACACACTTTAAAAAAAAACTATCTCAGTCTCTGCCCCCGTCTTTCTGTCTGTGTGTCTCTCTCGCTCTCTCTCACACACACACACACACACACACACACACACCGTGATTCATCATTCATCAAAGTGAGGAATAACACTGCAGCTTGGTAGGGCCAACAACGCTGAATCAGCAAGGTCAGTGTGTGTGTGTGTGTGTGTGTGTGTGTGTGTGTGTGTGTGTGTGTGTGTGTGTGTGTGTGTGTGTGTGTGCGCGTGTGCGTTCTCCAGAGAAAGGAAGTAGCTGTGTCAGACTGGGAGGAACCGATGTCACAGGAGCACCAGGGTTAATCACCCCACCCATTCCCCTCTAACACACACCCTAATACACACAGCATCAATCAATCTTTCTGCACTGCTGTCCCTCTCTCTCTCTCACACACAAATAAAAACACTTCAGAGGTCATTGCATACACTTCCACTACTGAAACATAGTCTACCTCCTCTTGTGCACACACACACACACACACACACACACACACACACACACACACACACACACACACACACACACACACACACACACACACACACACACACACACACACACACACACACACACACACACACACACACACACACACACACACACACACACGCACACACGCACCCTCTCTTGTCCCCATAGTTCATGTAAACATTCTGGTGCTACAGTACATGCCCTCAGACACTACTCTCACAGAGCCAGAGGAACAGAGTTCTCCGCCTACCAATATGTCTGGTGACAACATTCAGGGTAAAACTGGGTGGAAACAATTCTTCTTAAAAACAAAACAAAAAGATTTTAGGGCGGTCCTTCTGGGACGGTGATATGATTATTGTTTTTGTAGGTTTGCCAGAGGTTTGGTCTATAGCCCCTACATTGAATTCAGATTTCCGCAGACATAATCGGTAGGCATCCGCCTAGCGATTATGTCTTCAGAAAGGTCTGGCTACCCGAGACAACTCGGACACACACACACGCAGGCATGTGTGTGTACACATGGTGTATGACTCACACAAGCACATCTGTCAGCTCCCACTGGATGAATAAATGTTTAACCAACATGTCCAATGACACCGAACCAACGAGGGCACAAAGGACAGAAATAGAGGAAGAGAGAGAGAAACATGAAGGGATGAAGGGATACATGGGACCTCCTCAAAAAGAGCATATGAGAGAGAGAGAGAAAGAGAGAGAGAGAGAAATAGAGAATCAAAGAGAGACAGACAGAGAGACGGACAGAGAGACAGACAGTCAGAGAGAAGCCACAAAGGAATTAGCGGGCCAGAGTTGAAGCTCATTAGTGTTGCCTGCTGTGTGCTTATAATAAAATGCAACAGGACATTAAAAAGGACAGTGTTTGGTGCCAGGTCCAATATCAGCACTCTCTGTACTCCCCACAATGCCGCAGTGAAACAAAATGCTCGTTTCAAGCTTGTGGACCTGCTAGTTTTGATACTTTTATGTGACGCTGTATCAGTATCAAGTAGGGCGTTAATTTAAAAAAACTAAAAACTAAAAAACAACAAAAAGTTTTGCGCTGAAATCTGGAGGGAGCAGTGAGCCGCAGTGGGGAAGAATCTAACATCGTTAAGAAGAAGGGTCACTGTAGATGTTGAGCTATAGCGTCCTGGAGAGAGCTGTCCTGATTCATTGCTTCCAGAACGTTCCAAAGCAACGGGGCTCTTTTATGTCAGCACCATGATCACAATGATCAGTCTGGCATGGATCTAATAGAGATAACAGTGCTGCCATGGCTCTGCTCTGCGGGAGGGTCTGGTGTCACCCTGAAGCAGAGACATGGTCCATGCTGTTCCTCAGCCTTGTGTAACACCAGGACTGTCACAATATTACATAATCCCCTGATGATCGCAATTACTGGAGATAATCACATTCTTTTTTCTTAATCACCAAAATACAATGATACAATACATGTGAAGTCTGACAGTATTTCCTGTCTGGTCTATTTTGACAAACAGCTAACCTGATTGGACAAACTACAAAATGAACTACACTCCCCAGAGACACTTTATTATGAACTACACTCCCCAGACACACCTTATTATGAACTACACTCCCCAGAGACACCTTATTTTATGGACTACAATACCCCAAAGACATCTTATTAGGAACTATAATCCCCAGAGAAACCCATCATGTGCACCAGACCCTCATGTTTGTTTCTGACACTTCACTTCCTGTAGTTCCACATCACTTTGACACAGTTATCCTGGCCTGGCTGCTTTCATGCAGAGTGTGCAATCTGCTTTCTGTATCCCCGGCTAATTGAATAATCCGCTGCACTGTTTATGTCCTGATGACTGCTTACTTATTAAAAAGTGTGTGTGTGTGTGCGTGTGTGTGTGCGTGTCATCCTCGTTGGGGTGACATTTTACAGGCCAGCCCCTCCCAGGTCACCATCAGTCTTTCTATATCGACACCACAGTGACAGGAAGTGTACACGCACACACACGCGCGCTCGCACACGCGCGCTCGCACACACACACACACACACACACACACACACACACACACACACACACACACACACACACACACACACACACACACACACACACACACACACACACACACACACACACACACACACACACACACACACACACACACACACACACACACACACACACACACAGCCTCCCAGAAGGCTTTGTTCTCTGTCAGATTACTTCCAGGATCCATTGTGTCAGTGCAGATATTGACAGGAAACAGCACTCCATGCATTTCCTGTACTCTTCCTGTTCATCGGACACGCATCCCTCATAAACACACACACTAGAAAACGACATTACTGACCGAGAGACAACACTGCACGCACACACACGCACGCACGCACGCACGCACGCACGCACGCACGCACGCACGCACGCACACACACACACACACACACACACACACACACACACACACACACACACACACACACACACACACACACACACACACACACACACACACACACACACACACACACACACACACACACACACACACACACACACACACACAGTATTCATTCCACATAAATGAGAGCATACAAGGACACAGATACTAGGTACAGTTAAGGTTACATTCACAAAATCATGGCATGTCTTCATGATACAATAAGCATATCACTCAGTACTCTATGAGTAACAGTATATCACTACTCTATGGTATAAGTAACAGTAATGCTGTGTTCCACTGGCAGATACAAAAATAGGCCAATAGGCTACCATTCATTTTCAACAGAAGCCAGCGACATGAAGATACAAAGATACATCCAATGTTTGTAGCTGCTACAAAGAGCTACAACAGCTACAAAGCTACAAATAAGTGAGCTGTTTTCTGTTTCAATATTTGTATTAGACAAAAAGGGAGACAATGTGAGCTACAGTGAGCTGTTTTCAACCTCAGACACAAAGATACTGTACAAAGCTACAAATATGCTGTGTCATTTAGGATCTTTGTATCTTTTGTATCTGTCAGTGTGAACGCAGCATACTGTACATCACTCAGTACTCTATGGGTATAAGCAACAGTAGATCACTCAGTACTCTATCAGGATTTTGCGAGTGGGGACTTTTGTGCAATGGAAACGCAAGACATTTTGAAGCGGTGCGGTGCGGTTCTGGACTGTACTGGACAGTGTCGTGCTTAAGCTGTGATGGAAAAGCGGCTTATGTATGGGCAGTGGTGTAAAGTAACTAAGTACATTTACTCAAGTACTGTACTTAAGTACAGTTTTGAGGTACTTTAACTTTACTGGAGTATTTCCAATTGTCTATACTTTTACTTCTACTCCACTACATCTCAGAGGCAAATAATGTACTTTTACTCCACTACAATTATTTGAAAACTTTAGATACTAGTTACTTTGCAGATATAAATTATTACATTATAAAACATATACATTAACCACTTTAGCCCTATGTTATACCTAGGCTATTAGAAAATAGCAGATCTACAAGCTCACAACGTGAGCTTGTAGAGCTGCTATTTTCAAACATTTGAGTACTTTTACTTTTGGTACTTTAAGTACATTTGGATACCAATACTTGGTATCCAATTTGCACTTTTACTCAAGTACATTTTTAATTCCAGGCTTTTACTTGTAACAGAGTACTTCCACCTTTCAGTATTGATACTTTACTTAAGTAAAACATTTGAGTACTTTTTCCACCACTGTGTATGGGTATAAGTAACAGTGTCTCCGCCATATATGGCGGCTGCCAATGATAGCAGAGAAAGCACAACACTTTGCCAGCCCTTTTGCCTCCTTGTGGGACATCCCAAGTAGTTGAAACCCTCTATCAACCAGCCTGTGAGTACTGTATGTCCTAGGCTGCCAAATATTAAAACAAATAGTCTGCTCTGCACCTCTGAGATGGTAGGAGTGGTTGGTATTTAATGACTTTGGTTAAAGGCTTCCTCTAGGCTAGGGTCAAATATGCAGGCTATCTCTAATACAGACACTTCCCTGAACTCTTCATCAACCACAACAACATCTGGTGTATTAGCTGACAAAAAATTTAAACATGTCTGGGTTATCACAGAGATGAAACATGGGGCGGATAGCGCAGGAATTATTTGTACACTCTCACTGAAGATGCACAATATTTTGATATGCACACACACACAGAAAACACACTCAGGGGAAAGTCAATTTCAGGTCAACAGCATCGTTTACACACAAACTCAATTTAGTCTCTCTCTATCTCTCTCTCAAACACACACACACACACACACACAGAGAGAGAACAAAGGCATATCCACAAGTCATTAGCAGCTTCATTACCCATTTGGAGGAAGCCGATCTATTTATGATCCAGTTTCTCCAGGACTCTACCATCTCTCTCCTGTCTGCTTTGATCTCACAACGCAGAGCAGTGGTTCAAGGACACCCCATAACTCTGAGAGCGTACAAATGGAACCAAATGGACCCGTAAGGGTCCATTTGGTTCCATTTGTACGCTCTCAGAGTTACAGCCCTGCAAAGGTCCATTTGGAACCTCCTCAAGGGACACAGAGGGTCCCTGCTGGACCCTACTTTGAGTACCCTGTAGATCGCCTTTGCGACGCCGTTCAATGAAGTATAAATCATGTTTAACTGTCCAGTGACTTCTCAGATCCCATAGCCCAGACAGACATGGGCTGAGTGTCTAACCGTGCAATTTTGGACTGTTAGTTAAAAGTACTGAATATAACTATAGTGATCAACGATCACTGCTTGACCGCTACTGTAGCTAAGCTAACCAAGCACAGCGTGATGGTCCCTCCAGCTATGGAATCTAGTCTCTACCTGCTCACAAGCACACAGCACAATGTCAATGGCATAAAGTGTTGTTTTTTAAAAGGAGAGGCAACTGAATCGGTGCTGAATATGCCAAATATTAAATTAATAAAACATATCGTCTCTGTCAGGAGGAGGAAACCTCATATGTCCAAAACTTTCAGGATTCAAAGTAAATAATGTAAAACATAGCAAAAAGTGCTGCAATTTGAGCTTGTAGATCTGTTACTTTTGATGCTTTTGTCTGACGCTGTGGTATGTGATCAAGGCATTAATTAACGAAAAAACACAAAAACACAAAAATATGGAGATAAGAGATTTCTGCACGGCAGCTACGATATATTCTCCAAGGATATGTCCTTAGATAGAGAACAGAATGTTACACCTTTTTTTAAACAACATAAGCATGGTAAATTGTGTGCAGAAAAAGAATCATGGAAACGCTTTCCAATTTCTCCATGTTTGGATGTTAATAATGTGACATTACAATGTTAATGCATTGCATTAACACTAGCCAGAGAGTTGGGGGTTTGACCCTACAAAGACCACCCATGTGAAAGAACTTCAAGTGTGTCATTATAGAGCATTTTATAAAACATTACATCACTACATACACACTCTCACTCTCTCATTATACCATCCTCCCCTCTCATCTCCCTTCTTCTTCTTCTTCTCCTCTCCTCCCCTCCCCACTCCTCCCCTCTCCTCTCACTTCATCTCCTCCCCTCTCCTCTCCTCTCCTCTCCTCCTCCCCATGACGCTTGGTGTCAGGCTGTGAGACAAGATGCCACATTTAGCAGTTCATCTGCATACATACTCAAGAGTTCACTTAGCTCCTCATTGATTTACATATTTAATTACACAGCTGAAGTGGGGGTGGGGGGGGGAGAGAGAGAGAGAGAGAGAGTCATGAGGTGGGAATTAGGGAGAGATACAAAGAGATTTAGAGGATGGATGCGGTGTAATAATGCAGAGATGGAGAGAATGTGAAAGACTGGGGGAAAGAGAAAGAGAGAGATGGAAAAGGAATGCAAAGAGAATGTGAGAGAGATGCAAAGTACCACACTAACGCCAGATTCATACTTAGTCGCGTGGTCGCGTCGTGCAAGGAAAATAGCCGATCTGCAAGCCCACGACGCGTCGCGGGCTTTCAGATCGGCTATTTTCGGTGCGCGACACCATCAAACGACGAACTATAAAACTGGATGTTGTCGACTGAGTGTGTCTGTGCATATGTACGTGTATGTCTGTGCGTGTGTGTGTGTGTGTGTGTGTGTGTGTATATGTCTGTGCGTATGTGAGTTTGTATGGTGTGAAGATTCATTACATGCAGCTCAGCATAGTGTGACCATGTGATGTGTGTGACTGTGTGTGTGTGTGTGTGTGGTGTGTGTGTGGTGTGTGTGCACACGCATTCATGTGTGTGTGGTGTGTGTGCACGCGTATTCATGCATGTGCGTGCATCCGTGTACGTGTGTGTGTTTGCGCGTGCGTGAGTGTCTAAATCATCCAAGTCATGCCATTACTTTCCATGGAAAGCATGAGCCTAAGATGTGTGTGTGTGTGTGTGTGTGTGTGTGTGTGTGTGTGTGTGTGTGTGTGTGTGTGTGTGTGTGTGTGTGTGTGTGTGTGTGTGTGTGTGTGTGTGTGTGTGTTATTATAATGATTGTTCTATTGGAAGTCATCATGGCGGAGCTAAAAACCACACTGTAACCAAACCAGAGTCAAAATGCACGTTCAGCAATAAACTCTAACCAATATGAGTGTGTGTGTGTGTGTGTGTGTTCTCTTCACACACTCATGCACACACACACACACACAGTTCAGCCAGTATCGCATGAGTGTTCATGCAAGTGAGTATGCATTATTACACACACACACACACACACACACACACACACACACACACACACACACACACACACACACACACACACACACACACACACACACACACACACACACACACACACACACACACACACACACACACACACACACACACACACACACGGGCGGGCTTGTACATCTGCTATTTTTGAATTTATTTTAAAAATCGTGAAAGTGAAGACTATATAGCCTACTTGTGAGGACAATTGGCGCAAGCATAGTAATACAAGTACACACACACACACACACACACACACACACACACACACACACACACACACACACACACACACACACACACACACAGAGAGAGAGAACCTAGTTGAACTTGCGGTATCCTGACAGCCATGTGTGAGGATTGGAGGGTGAGAGAGTTCTGTCTACAGGGCTGCAGTATGATTGCAACGCACACACAAAGAGCTATTCAGTGGAGGACACACACACACACACACACACACAGTGAAAGAGTTCCCAAAGCGAGCCACCAGCATGTAAGGAGAGCGTCGCATGAAGCAGGTCAGATGGAGGTCTAGACTTCAAACATTTTTTTGCCCTTAACTAATGCAGACAGTTAACAAGCTGTCATGTGAGAGAGAGAGAGAGAGAGAGAGAGAGAGAGAGAGAGAGAGAGAGAGCTCCACACAGCACTACCATTCTACTGGGGGATGTGGGCTTTTATACTGCCGCACGTCTGGCATAAAACCCCCTATCTCCATATTTACACTTTCTTATGGTTTTTCATAAATGAATGCACTACTTCAAACAAAACAAAAAACGAAAAGTAGCAAAAATAGCCGATCTACAAGATCACAAAGCGTTGCATCGAAGATCTGTTAATTTAGCTATTGCAGATTTTTCTTAAGTGAAAGTGAAAGTGGTTAAAGGTAGGGTAAGTGATACTTTGGTTAAAATAAGTGTTAAATAGCTCTATATTCTAATAGTCCTCCTTGCTATAGAGTGTTTGTTCAGTAAAAGGAGTCTCCCTGAAAATGTACTATATTCTGTTTACTAAAGATCTGGAGAGACCCCTGTGACCGAACAAACGCTCTGTAGCAATGATTACTATCAGAGTACTTTAACCTTTTTAACAAAAAATAAAAAATATATATATATCACTTACCCTACCTTTAAATGTGTGTGCATGGGTTTTATAAATATTGAACCAACGGAAAGTATTAACAAGAGCTTGTGACTGAATAGTAACTACACTGGATCCATTGGAAAGCAGGTTCTTCTTTTTCTTGTCCTGAAAAGTCACGGTTTTTGGACGTACAAGGTTTCCACCCGACAGTGACGATACAGAGAGAATGTTTCCAGTCTAATAGTGGAGCTAGGACCAATCAATAATGCATGGTGTACTCTATACATAGTGTCATGGGAATATATTCCTCATGGTAAATAAATGCACTGCAAGTGAGATTTCTTTGTTAGAATAATAGTTTAATATCTCTATATGCCTATAGTAATAGATGCTATAGTGTTTGTTCAGTAACAGGGGGTCTCCACGTTATCTCCAGCCCCTTTTATGAACAGAAAATACATTGTCAGGTCCCGAATACCAATTAAGTCCAATCAGGAGACCAATTACGCCCCAATCAGGAGAGAGAAAACTCCTACATGGATTGGAAAATTGGAAGTGATTAAAGAAAATAAATGAGCAGACAGGCTGATAAACGATGTTTGTGGGGTTCTCTCGCTCCTCGTCGAATTACATTTGTAACCCACCTGAACATTTAGTTCATCAGTGCTAAAGAGTTCGGAGAAACGAAGGAGACACCTTGTTGTTGTTATTAAACAAACACTCTGTAGCAACGATTACTGTCAGCATATATAAGAGCTCTAACTGTTTAAACATGAAAAATATCAATCGCAGCACCTTTAACTCTAAGAGGGTCCATTTGGTTCCATGTGTACACTCTACAGAAATAAGTATTTGAGTGTCCATTCTCTTTTTTCAGGTTTCCAAGGGTCCTCAGCTAAATAGCTAGGGATCAAATGGACCCCTATAGTAGGTCTGTAACTCTGACAGTGTACACATGTAACCAAATGGACCATTACGGGTCCATTTGGTTACATTGTGTACACTGTCAGAGTTAAACTGAATTGAAAAAGGTTGAGAACCGGTGCTATAGGGCAGTGTTTCTCAAATGGGGGTACAATACATGTATCTTTATGGGGGTACTCGGAGGTAGGATAGGGGGTACGTGAAAGAAAGTGGAAAATGAAAGAAAGAAAAAAAAAAGATGATGTTTAATTGTGAAACATTAAGAAACTTTGTGTGAACCTAATGATCTGTAAAGTTTTAACCAAACAAAAAAACTTTGCAGCACAACTGTTACTGAACAGAAAGTATTACGTATTTACACCACATATTGACATATCAATATTTTCTATGTATGCACTATAGTCTTATAAATGGGGTACTTGGATTTAGGAAGCATGCAGGGAAAGGAGGTACAGAAGTCAAAACAAGTTTGAGAAACACTCGTAATAGGGCATGCCACAGCCATTCACCATCAGCTGTCATGTCTCAACGCTATAGGCTCAACTGTCCAAAACGATCTATGCGCACGGTCGCTTGAACGCGTACAAACCATCGCCACACACACATACTGTACACACACACACACACACACAAAAGTCAACCCATAACATTCCAGCATGTTTCTCTTATCATTCTCTCAGTACCACTCTGTTCCCAGCTCCAACGACTCTCCCTGTTAAAATAATCCTCCTCAAATGATTCCGCCCTCACAGATCACGGTCACCAAGTACAAAAAAAAAGAAAAGATAAAAGAAACGTACCTGGACGGGTCCAGAACAGCTCCATCTCGCGTTAAAAACTATTCAAAGTTTCTCCCACTCACCCGCGAGTGGGAGAGTACACACACACATACATACACACACACACACACACACACACACACACATATACACACACAAACACTCACGTGACCCACGCGCAGGCTATGAGGAAGAGCTGCAGGAAGGGAAGAAGAGAGGAGGTTGACGGACTTCTGGAGGCAAAGCCCCCCCCCCCAAAAAAAAATAAACTCTCCTCTCCTCTCCTCCTCTCCTCCCTGCCTCCTCATTCAACGAGGAAACATGTCAGCGTGCAAAAACACCAAGCGAAGGAACAGAGAAAGAAAGAAAGAAAGAAAGAAGGAAAGAAAGAAAAAAAGAACGGAGGAAAGAGTGGAAGTCAGTGTGACATCATGTTTTCCCACTGGTGTGTGAAAGGAGAGAGAGAGAGAGAAAGAAGTTGAGAGAGGAAGTTGTGCTTGCAGGGGGCTTGGTTTGGTGCCCTCTCCTCTCCTCTCCTCTCCTCTCCTCTCCTCTCCTCTCCTCTCCTCTCAGTGGAGGAAGCGGTAGGTTACAGCAATAGTTCTCAAACTTTTTCATGTTGAAAATTATATAGATTTGGCCGCGGACCCCCATCTGAAACGGTTTTGTGCCAGGGACCCCCCAGAAGAGAAGATTTGTGTTACAAATGTTCACTTAAAAAAAAAATCTAAGTATCAAAATATACATAAAGGAGTAGTTCACCCAAAAAACTACTTTATTCTATCAATTACACACCCCTTAAGCCTTGAATTCATGGAGATTTTTTTGTTGCATTGATTGAATACTTTATTAACAGTTAGCAAAGACAAGCACAGAGAGGTACAGTTCAATACAAGGTCTATCAAGAGGATTCTAAACCCCCATTGGGGTCCTTTGTACTCAATTCATCGAAAAATGAGTCTCCGGTAGGAAACTCAATTGAGTCTCAATTGAGACTGAATTATTGGCTTAGGAATGCAACAAAACCCAAAATATGGGGTGTGTAATCGATTGAATGTTTTAGTTGAACTACTCCTTTAAAGTAGCAAACGTTAAAGTACTCATTAATGCAGAATCATATACTGTATATGATATTATTGGACTGTAATTACACTTAAGCCCTATTTTATACTTAGGCTATTGGAAAATAGCTACATCTACAGCTAAGATCTACAAGCTCACAACACGCGTTGCATTGCAACACTTTGTGAACTTGTGGATTTGCTGGTTTCAAAAATATTGTATTTTTAATAAAATGTTGATTAATTATTAATAATCTGCTAGGAATAAAGTAGCTAGGAACTAGCTTTTCAAAATAAACATTGCAGCGGAGTAAAAACTACAATGTTTGGAGGTAGTGGAGTAGAATTACAAAGTATCAAGACATTTAAAGTAAAGTAAAAGTGCCTTGAAATTGTACTGAGTACTTGAGCAAATGTACTTAATTACTTTACATCACTATCTCCTCCCTCGCTCCAGCTCTCCCCTCCTCTTCTCCTCCTCCTTGTCTGACATTCTCCTCCCTCTATCACACACTTTCATCTCTGTGCTCTACTACAAATTAAAAGCTGCTCTTTTATCTCCTCTCCTCTACTCTCTCTCCCCCTCTGTGACATGAACACGCATACTTGCGCACACACACACACCACACACACACACACACGCACCACACACACACACACACACACACGCACGCACACACGCGCGCGAGCAAACACATTAGCATTTTCTCAGACTTCACAGGATTATGGGGTTTCATATCACAGTGTTTATTACATGAATAAGTAATAAAATGTCAAATTATAAGTTATGTAACAAAGTGCTGCTAGATGTGAGTTCCTCCTCCCCACTTCTTTATTCTCCTCTACCCCTTTACTCCTCTCCCCCTCCTCTCTTTACTCCTCTCTTCCTCCTCTCTTTACTCCTCTCCTCCTCTCCCCTCTTTACTCCTCTGCCTCTCCTCTCTCCTCTGCCCTCCTTTCCTCCATTGTCAGCGCTCCTCAACTGACTTCCTTCCTCTCGTCACCTCCCCTTCCTGAAGCCGCTCTAGGTGACGAGACAATGACCAACGCCATTTCTCTCTCTCTCTCTCTGTGTGTGCGTGTGCGTGTGTGTGTGTGTGTCTGTGTGTCTGTGTGCCTGTGTGTCTGTGTGTCTGTGTGTCTGTGTGCGTGTGTGTGTGTGTGTGTGTGTGTGTGTGTGTGTGTGTGTGTGTGTGTGTGTGTGTGTGTGTGTGTGTGTGTGTGAGGGTCGGGGCCAGTTCCCTTACAATTAACTCTGTTCAAAATGAAAAATGAAACTCTCATTACTATGCATCAATTTGCATAGTAATGAGGTCGAGTCAATCTCTCAGGAAAGTTTTTGAAGCAAATTTGGAGTAGTACTCATTGTGTGCCTGCGTGCGTGCGTGCGGGTGTGTGTGTGTGTGTGTGTATGTGCGTGTGCGTGTGCGTGTGTGTGCGTGTGTGTGTGTGTGAGCATGTGGCTTTAACAGTAGGAGAAAAGAACACGGTAAAATTGAGTGGAAATTACTAGTGCAACGAAGGAAAACCAATAATTCTACACAGTGAGCACATTGAGAAAATAGGGCCTGAGACTGAAACATGAGGGGTTCAACACCCAAGACCAGCCTAAAAAATACCAGTTAAAAAGAGTAAAAAAATAAAAAGTTGTGTACATTTTTGGGGTATTTGTCACCATACAAAATGAGGCATATGCATGAAATGTGTCCTCTGCATGTACACATGAGTATCTATGAGAAGTGGGTGCTAGATATCAAGCACCCAGGGAGCAGTTAAGGGTAAAGGGGTCTTGCTCAGGGACGCTTCGACACACACGGACCGGAGTTGAACCGGTGACCTTCTGAGGACCAGAGGGGCCACTCTACCCTCTCAGCTACAGCAGCCGCAAATGTCATCCTCTCCCTTAATGACTGTGTGCAAGGCAACCACTGTGCCATTAAAGCTCCAGTGCACAAAAGGTAGAATTCTTTGCTTGTGCTGATATGAATGGGTCTAACGCACAAAACACACTTGACGCGTTAGCATAAGCGCACAGACGCTGCTTTTCGTTCTCACTGGCAGCGCACGGACGCTTCGCTCACTTGTCCGCACGTGTATTCTCATAGAAATACATTGTATATAGGAGGACCAGTTGTCCTGATTTTGGCCGGTCACACGCAAACCTGTGCGGGCAATAAAGTGTGTGTGCAGACGCTTTTTAGGGTGGGGTTCGTGCACATTACAACTGTGTGAATATGATGCAGAAGTTTACCATATTACACATTGGGTGCCAAAAACGTATATATACGTTTTTGCAAATACACCCTCTGAGTGCCAAAAACGTATATTTACGTTTTTGGAAAAAAATATGAAAAAAATTAAAACATTTTTTTTTATTGTTTTCATTTATTTTTTTATTTTTTTATTCACAGCACCAGGAGATATAATTTTTCGAAGATTTAGACTCCAATCCACTTCCTGGTTAACTTATGACTTCAAAAGCCTGTATCTCGGCTCCTGTGTACTTTTTTTTTTACAATGTATTTTTTACTATTTTCAACTGGCTGCAACTATGGAACGGATTACCGAATGTTTTTAATTTTTTTCCCCCGATTGTACGAGACCTCTATGTGTGTAATGAGGGGATCACCGTGAGGACGGTGATCACTGAAAATATTTTGTGACTACTTGAAAAAGGTTCAAAAATGGTAAAAAATCCCGGCACTCAACGTATAATATTTTAATAAACCTCTGGCACAAGTGTTAAAAGTGCTCAACTTCGATTCTGTCAATTTTTTTTATTTTCTTTATAGCAGATCTACAAGATCACAACATGTCGCGATGCATCGCGTTGTGAGATTACAGATCGGCTTTTTTCAAATAGCCGATGAATAAACTGGGGCTTATTTTTTGTAATAATAATCTACACAAAAAGTAATCAGCAACTAAAGCTGTCAAATAACTACAGTGGATTAAAAAGTACAATTGAGATGTAGTGGAATAGAAGTATAAAGTATAAAAAATATATATATACTCAAGTAACTACCACAAAATGTGTTCAGTATATAGACTTAACACTGCTTAAAAAAACACACAGTAAGCATTTCACTGTGGGTGGAAAATGTAGTTCTTGGTCGAAAGTGTTGCAATGGGATCATAGAAAAACACTTAAAAGAGCAATTTCTTCCAGTATGTCTTACAAACAGACACAAGCTGAACCACATGAAGCACTTCAACAGCTGGAACATCCCGGTGACTCACAAGCTACTGACGCTTTGGTAGAAAACAAACAAAAGGATGATAGTGAATGAAAGACAAACCGCAATGTCACTACAATGTGTGTCATGGATTCCTTAGAAGTGGAAAAAAATATGTCGCAGTCTGGAAACCTGTATGTCCAAAAACTTTACTTTTCATTAAATGGAAAAAAAAAGCACCTGTGTTCCAATTGGATCCAATGTAGTTAATATTTTCTTAGAAGCTCTTGTCAATGCTTTTTATTGGTTCAATATTTATAAAACCCACAGACACACTTAACCACTGCATGGCAAAATAGCAAATCTGCTATTTTTGCTACTTTTTGCTACAACGAAGTAGGCAGGGCCGCATTAACCGCGGAACTTAGTGGAACTTGTGTTCCACGGCCTGCAGCCTGCAGGGGCCCTGTGTGAATTATGTATTTAAAAAATATATATATTATTGTAATTTTTTTTAAATTTATATTATTTTATTTTAATATTATATATATTCTTCTTATTATTATTATTTATAAAAATGTATACATTCGGGCCCTGCTGTGTGAATTATATATATTTAGAAACATATGTTGCTTTAGTTTTAATGTTGCGCGGCAGAACAGATGCAAACCTCTTGCATACCGTCACTTCTACTTCCTGTAAGTAAACAAAAAAATAAAACTACTGTCGAGTAATCTTTACAAGCGGCTCTTATTTTGAAATCCTCCGCTTTTAGGGAAAGTTTGTTTCTGTTAACCAGTTTTACTCTGCTATCATGGTCTGTGACAGCAACACAAATAAACAAGAACCATGTGGATTAAACGCAAGATTTGGGCCAACGTTCATATTTACGATATGAAAACCAGCTCCTGTGACTTAAACATTGTACAAACTTTGGAAGTGCCGTGCGTTAAACTCTTTGAACCTCGGCACAGCATGGTGAGTTAATCTTACAATGAAGATGTGTGTGTGTGTTTGTTTGTTTGAAGTTAGCTCCATAAAGAACCTCTCACTCCGCAATATCGGAGTGAGAGGTTCTTTATGGAGCTAGTTTGAAGTAGGCTTAGCTTAGACTGTATCTCACGTGCTGTGTTTGAATAATGTAGCTCACAGTTGTTAATGTCATCTCTGTCTGTCTGTCTGTCTGTCTGTCTTAGTGCTACCATAATGTACACTGTGAAAATCTAAATGAAATATTCTTAATACATTTGTACTGTGCAAATAGCTGAATAGGATGGGGTAGTAGGTCTACCTACTGTATTTTAACATCAGTCAGTCATAATGGTGAGCCATAATATTATTTTCTGAGGTGGTAAAAAGGTTGAGAACCACTGCGGTAGACTTCAATAGGTCTTTTTGCTTTAACTTTTCAAGTATATTTCAGAGCCTGCACTTTTGTACTTTTACTTGAGTAATTAGTTGAATGAGTACTTTTACTAAAGTCGCTTTTTACATAAGTAAATGTATCTGAGGCTACTTCTACTTTAAGTAAAGAAAGTGAGTAGTACTTTTCCCATCTCTGCTGAGTATTGTTTTCTCAATTCTAAACTTGAATTGTTGAATTTCTTATGAAGAATAAGAAAATAAATATGAAACATTTGTTACCCATCTCATCACCATATGTCTAGTAGCCTACGACTGTAATGACCATAAAGTAACCTCCTTAATAATAAACGTAATTTGTAATGATAGACACTGTAGTTATAGCATAGACTGAAGTTGGAAAGGCTGTGCCCAGTGCCTGTGTCAGCACCGATCGTGCTGGCGGTGGCACGTGCACCAAATGCACGTGCGCGTGAACGCACCCAATATTGTCCGATTAATGTTGAGGGGGGGCCTTTGATTTGGTGTAGTTCCACGGCCCTGAGGGGCCTTAATGCTGCCCTGGAAGTAGGACATTCATTTACTAAACAAAACATGAAAAAGTGAAACCTGGAGATACAAGGTTTCTCCGATTTATATAACCAGCAGTCCCTGAAGTAATGACATACTGTACTAACTAATAATATGACCCAATTTGTCAAAGCAATGTGTTCTATTACTTCATGACTAATGCGACTCATGTTGCATAATCTGATACTATAATGTGTGACCGCCTGCACACTGTCCATGGCATCATATATTCATAAAAAATGTCAGGCTGCTCCTGTCTCCCTCTCTCTCTCTTAAATTAGTTGCAGCTTTGTGTCGCAAGCGGTTGCTGCTGTTTATGCCGTACTCATACAGACAGACATACAGACATACACGCAAACGCACAAAGTCAGATGTAGAAGCGACTGGCGCCGTAACGTGAAGTGAAGAAACACATGCACACACACACACACACATAATGCACAAAGAAAAAACACAAGTAAGCCTGTCACATTTATGACATAATCTGTATAAAACATCCGGATGAAATTAACAGATAATATGTCATATTTCCATAATCGTTCCACGTCGTTATCCACACTCTTTTAACCACTCTGTTTGGAATGGGATGCATTGTGAGCTTGTAGATCTGTTATTTTTGCTATTTTAGAAAATGTTCCAAAGCATTGGTTCTCAAAGTGGGGTCCGGGGACCCCCAGGGGTCCTTGAGGGAGTTCCAGGGGGTCCCCAGCTAATTGATAGATTAGGCACCAAATGGACCCTTATGGCTCTGTAACTCAGAGAGTGTACAAATGGAACCAAATGGACCCGTTAGGGTCCATTTGGTTCCATTTGTACACTCTCAGAGTTAAATTAACATAGATTTTACAATATAAATGGGGGTCCAAGAGATAGAAATGCCATTAAATGGGGGTCCGTAGCCCTAATGCATGTCAAACTGGGGGTCCTTGAAATTAAAATGGTCGAGAGTCACTGCTAGAGCCCTAAAAATCTTCTCTTATGGGGGTCCCTGGCATATCTTTTCAAATGGGGGTCCGCGGGCTAATAAGTGTCAATTTGGGGGTCCTTGACATGAAAAAGTTAGAGAAGCACTGTTCTAAAGTATACAATTACTACTGTAAGTATACGGCCTGTTTTGGCCATAGTACATTATTGACTTTGATTATTGGTACTGATCATTGTCAGTAATGTTAGTGTTAGTGTAAGTACATGATGTTTTGTGTAAGTAGGGCGTTAATTTACGAAAAAACACAAGAAGTAAAAGGAGATAAGAGGTTTCTGCCCGACAGCAACGTTATGAATGCACACACACACACACACACACACACACACACACACACACACACACACACACACACACACACCCTCGCACGATGGTCAGTGGCGGAGTGGCGAGTGGCATTCCGTTGACCTGCTTTAACACCTGTATTGGTTGCCATGGAAACTGCAGCCCCATCACATACGCCCCTGCCCTCTCTTCCTGCTCGCTCTCTCCCTTTTTTCCGCTGAATCCTTCCTCCCTCTCTCTCTCTCTCTCTCTCTCTCTCTCTCTCTCTCATCCTCGCTTTGCACCCATTTGCTTCATTCTCCTTCTCCTTCCTCCCGTTTCCTCTCCATCTTTCTCTCTATCCTTCATGTCAGACTTTTGTTTAGGTCCTCCCTCTCGCTCTGTCTCTCGGTCTCTCTCTCGCCTAATCTCTCTCTCTCGCCTCCTTCTTTACCTCTCACACTCTCCTTTTCTTCTCCTCCTTTCGTTCTCAGTATCCTATCCTTCTCTCATGCTCTCCTTACATCGCTCCGTCAGTTTATTCTCTCCTCTGTCTGTCCGTCCGTCTGTCTCTCTATCTCCCCATTTATCTCCCTCCCTCCTTCCCCTTTATTCTCTCTTTCATTCATCTCCCTCCTCTCTTTCTGTCACCTCTCTCCATCTCTCCCTCCTCTCTCGAGGCTCTCTGTCTTGTCTTTCTTTTCTGCTGACCCCTCTCTCTCTCTCTCTCTCTCTCTCTCTCTCTCTCTCTCTCTCTCTCTCTCTCTCTCTCTCTCTCTCTCTCTCTCTCTCTCTCTCTCTCTCTCTCTCTCTCTCTCTCTCTCTCTCTCTCTCTCTCTGACTGAAAATCAATGACGTAATTCTGATAAGAAATATGAATGAACACACACAAGGTTCACTGGAAACGATAAGCTTGCACGTGTGTGTGTGTGCATACTGGTGTACACACACACGTGCGTGCACTCGCATAACAGACACACACGGACGCAAGCACACATACGCGCACACACACACAAACGTGCGCGCACAACACGTGCACACACGCAGGCACACACACTCACAGGTGTGAATGGGAGTAAGACAAAGCAGACAGAGTGAAATATGGAGGGAACGGTAGAGACCAGCGCTATCAGTGATCACGTCCAACTGATGCATAGCAGCAGCCAGGGGGAGCATGTGATGTGTGTGTGTGTGTGTGTGTGTGTGTGTGTGTGTGTGTGTGTGTGTGTGTGTGTGTGTGTGTGTGTGTGTGTGTGTGTGTGTGTGTGTGTGTGTCTGTGTCTGTGTGTGTGTGGCACGCCAATATACAGGGTATGGGCATATTATGGCCTTAACATCAGGGATCTCCATTAATATGCATAAAAAGGTACACAGACAGATACAGACATCTCCATATTATGGGTGCAAAAGGGACACAGACAGGTACAACGGGTACTGTGACAAAGCCCCCAACACTATAACTCAGACATATCGGTCAGCTCGGCGGTACAACGTAGGTGTGAGCCTCTTGTACTTTCAAAATTGTTCAAAAAATAACAAAAATAGCTGATCTAGTAGTAGCAGTAGTAATAGACCCCTTAACAGACGACGTCACACTGATAAGAACCAGTATGCGCGCGCAGGTCGGCACCAAAGGAAACCCATTCTGTCAGGTCTCGCTATAGGACGCGGCTCACTAGCCAACACACAAGAGGAGGTTGAATGAACTGAAACCAAACCAGCGAAACCCCGAAACGATATGTTGGGAATTGATTGCATGAAACGATCACCTGTGCGACCAGTCTCAATGTTGGTAAAAAAATAATTGTTCTATAGTTTATTTTGGTCATTATATGACACATAACCTTTTTAGGTGGAAAAGTTTTCACCTAAAAAGGTGATTATGATACTACTGTAGGCGCTCATAGAGTACAGAAGTCCTGACGTCATTCGTCCATCCCCTGGTTCGTAAAGTAATTTCTCTATGGAGAATAACATTGGGTCATCTTAGAATCGTCTCATATAAGAATTGTGGTCCAAAAATAAACAAACTGTCTCAGCGATATTGTCCGTTTCTGGCAAAAATTAAAACTAAGTAACATTATCGTTTTCTCACCGTCAGTTGATGCTTCATGTCCATATGAGTCAAACCGCCGGGGTCATTTGTTTATTTTTGGAACACAGTTCTTATTTGACGCGATATTAAAGACGGGGGTGGAAAACCGCGAACCAGGTAGGATGTGTAAATTACGTCAGACTTCGGTGCTCTATAGTCCGGTGATGTCGGTAAAAACTAGAGAGATGTGTTTGGGTGAGTCGCTTATTACCAGATGACGTCATGTTGTAGTTTTCAAACCACCGCGGTGAGAGGGTGATCACCGAAAATAGTAGCATATGCCCCCCTTTAGCTAGTGCCTACCCTTTTACTTTCAATAGGCTATATAAAACAGAAAACAATAGCAGAATCATCACTCACCAGAAACAAAACAAAAACAATAATTCTATAATTTTTATAAAAAATATAATATTGTTACATTTATTTTAATAATGTTTTATATTTATTTACCATATCAATTTTATACATTTTCTTAAATTTGCATAGAGCTACACATTTTTAAATCAGATACACATTGCTTTTTGATATTAGTTCTGGCCCTAATTGTTTCAAACATATTTGTTCCCCTCAACTTAAACCGTCTCTCTTTAGCTTCAGACAGCCTCTGAATGCAGAATGGGAGCTCTTTATTGTGTGCTTTATATGCTATTAGCATAGTTTTTTAGGTCAACTAGATCTTAAACTTTTAAAGGTATTTAATTTAATAAAAAGTGTATGAGTTTATTCATAATAATCTGTTATTATTCTTATAGCTCTCTTCTGCAATATAAATATGGGGTTTGCGCTCAGGTGGCGCAGTGGTAAACGTCCCTGCCCACCACCAACGGGGAGTGTTGGGCGGGAGGAGTAGGACGAAGGCTCTACGTCCTCCCGGTGGGGGCTCCTCACTGGCAGGTGAGTCAGTAGGATACGACAGCAGTGACAACACAGAAATGTGTGTGGGGAGGAATTAATTGGCATAACGACGGAGAAAAAGGGGGTAAAAAATAATTGGCTACTCTAAATGTAGAGAAAAAAATATATACATATATGGGGTTTGTGTTAGACTCTTTCTATATCAACATCATTCATTAAAATTTTAGGTTGATGATTCAACTTGACCGAAAAGCACTAAACGCGTTAGTTTGTAGATCAATTAAAAAGATTGTACTTGGGCATGCCATTAATATAGGCAAAAAATCTTCTCAAAATAGCCGATCTACTTGTTCATTGTACTTACGTGGTCAGTGTCTGTCACAAGGACAAAAACAAATGCTCCACAACATGAACAATACAGTACACTACAAAGAGTATAGTACATAATAATAGTCAATGTAGGAGCAGTTTATCACAGCAAATAATAGAATGTCTGGTTATCTCCACTGTAATACAATATTGGAACTGCCTG
>NC_137620.1:39407445-39444945 GCF_963280865.1 Gymnoscopelus braueri | reverse complement strand
TTTAGAGGAAGACAAACTAGAACACTGGGCCTTAGAGGAGGCGTTCATTCCCCTGTAGAAGCAAAACAAACACCAGACTAAAAAGGACACCGACAGCAAACCAATTCTAATCTCTCTCTCTCATCTTCAAGTGTAAGCGCCTTCAACGACCTTTCTCTCTCTTTACCTTGACTCACTCTCTCTCTTTCTCACTTTCTCTCGCTCTCTCTCTCTCTCTCTGAAGAAGTACTCATATTTCGTATTTACAGTAGGTAATACCACAGTATAATGCAGGGGTCTTCAACGTTTTCAGCCCAAGGACCCCCTAGCTGAGAGAGAGATGAAGCAGGGACCCCCCACTACATATTGTATAAAATTGTGTTTCAGATTAAACTTTTTTTTCTCTTTTTTCCCTCTACACCTCTTTGCCAAAAATAGCAGATCTACAAGCTCACAACGCCTCGCAGCGCGAGGCGTTGTGAGCTTGTAGATCTGCTATTTTCGGCTAATGTTCCCCTAATGTTCTCCTCAGAAAAGGGATGCTAGGGTTCAAGAGGTTAATGTAAAAAAAAATCCTCTCACACAAAGATTTGGCGGACCCCCTATTGTAGCTCTGAGGACCCCTTAGGGGTTCCGGACCCCCTGTTGAAGACCCCTGGTATAATGAATACTCTGTTTACAAGTAAGAGGACCGTATTCAAAATAATGCTTATAGTAAAAGTACTATTTCAAAACGTGTCAACATCTTGAGAAAATAGGCGAAGTATAAAATATAACTGAGTGTTTCATGTGTGTTATGTAATAATAATCTAAACCTGAAAAGTAACTAGTGAGTAAAGCTGTCAAATTATCGTACTGGATTAAAAAGTACAATAGTTGCCTCCGAGATGCAGCACAGTAGACTATGTATACTATACAAAAAATGGGAATGCTGTGTAATTTTTTTTTTTTTTAGCTATAACCATTATTATATACTTTTGGCTATTCAAAAATCAGTTTAAAAAACAAAAAAACATATGTTGCTATAACCAGTGGTGCTCAAACTTTTTCATGTCAGGGACCACCCAAAATGATATGTATATAGAGAGAGAGGACCACCATCTCAAAATATGTTGTTCCAGGGACACCCATGCAGGAGCAAAGATCTGAGTTAAAGCTGTATATATATATTCAAATATTTGCACACATTTTCAAAACATTTTCATTTTTTCAAAAATAGCAGATTTACAGATTTATAAACTTCTATGAGCTTGTAGATCTGCTATTTTTGAATAGCCAAAGAAATCGAAAGTGACACAGATGTGTTTCCGGATTGAATGGGGTATACTGCTCTCTCTACCTTCATCTCTCTCTCTCTCTCTCTGTGAATGACAGTAACAACCCCTGTAATAAATCAAGCCCTCCTCTCCCCTCCTCTCCCCTCCCCTCCCCTCCTCTCCTCTCCTCTCCTCTCCTCTCCTCTCCTCTCCTCTCCTCCCCTCCCCTCCCCTCCCCTCCCCTCCCCTCCCTCTCTAATCTCACCTCTAACAGAGCACCTCATATATTTATCCATGTCACAGTAACCATGCACGTGGTGGAACAGTGATTGTATAACTGCTGCTAGCCTATTCCTATATGATGGAGATGAGTTCCACCTGCAGCACAAGAAGCCCTTCTGCCTGCCGTCGTGCCATCTATACGTTGATATATGTATATGTATTCATGCACCTTATGTCGGGCTGGGCGCTGCATCTTCAAATCAATATCATGGTTATTTTATTTTAAAAAATCCTCCATTCCTCGATCATTAAAGGAGCACTTCACCCATTTTCAACATATCTTCATACGATTGGTCCTCACTAATGCTATATACGTATATATTATAATGTGGGGGAAAAAATCCTGCTCGGTCTGTGTCTCAGAGGAGGGCTGTGGACAGTTCAGAAACTCGCCTATACGGAGTTGATGAATGGGACATTTTAAATGTGAATGTGGACATTACAATTCCAGCTGAAATGAGAAATATATATCATCCCTTTTAGCACATAGTCAGAAATGTAATCATGTGGATCTCAGGATCCACATGGAGCGTTGCTCCAATGTGGATGTTGGACATCCGTCATCTATGGAGCCAGTTGTCTATGACATATCCATGCTGTCGGGCAGAAACCTCTTATCTCCATATTATTCTAAACTTTTTTCCCCGTAAATTAACGGCCTACTTGATCATATTACAGTCACACGAAAGCATCAAAAGTAGCAGATCTACAAAGCTCGAAACGCGGCACGAAGCGACACGTTTTGAGCTTGTAGATCTGCTACTTTTGCTATTTTTGAATTTGAATCCTGAAAAGTACGTGCGTTTTGGACATAATGAGGTTTCCACCCCGACAGAGAAGACATCGAAAACATGTGACTTCAAATTTGAAGCCATACTGTAGGTTTCAACCCGATCAGAGCCCTATTCACATTATTAAATCAAAGTTATATACTGTATCTAACCAAAGTCCAAGAAATGTGGTGAAGAAAACAGGGGAGGATCAGTCCAGCGGTTTGCAAGATTATTGGACAAAAAGACAGACAGACAGACAGACAGCCAGACAACCACTCTTATAGATGGCTAAACTTCTGCCAAGCCACTCAATAAATAAATACAATTGTTTGTGTGAGCCTGTTTGTGTGAGCCTGTTTGTGTGAGCCTGTGCGTGTGAGCCTGTGCGTGTGCGTGTGTGTGTGTGTGTGTGTGTGTGTGTGTGTGTGTGTGTGTGTGTGTGTGTGTGTGTGTGTGTGTGTGTGTGTGTGTGTGTGTGTAGATAATAGATAATCTTAGGTATCTTAGATAATATAGCTTAAGGAACCGTTCAATGGAGTTCAATGGACCGGTGGCGCCATCTTGGTGGCGCATTCTCTTTCTATTACTTGAAATCAAACATAATGTCAAATTAATAAATTCACGTTGGACTACTTGTATAATATTAACATTAAGCATGGCCATTAAGCATGGCAACAAAGGTGGTCAAAGGAGTAAACCAGAGAACCAGATTTATGGGCAGAGTTTCCTCTTTTGTCAACCCTCAGGCCCTTAGGACCCTCTCAGGGGCCCTGATTCAGCCCCTTTTTGACTATGCTAGCTCCTCTTGGTACTCCTACACCTCAGTGTCACTGAAGACTAAGCTTCAAACCTCCCAAAACAAACTGATCCGACTACTTCTCGGACTGGGGCCCATGACCCACCTCTCTCCCACTCACTTTGCCAGCCTAGGCTGGCTCAGGGTGGAAGACAGGGTTAAACAACTAAAAATGGGTCTGGTCTTCAAAATTGTAAATGCAGATTTGCCCGAAATGCCCCCTATACCCGCATATCTGTATAAATACCTCGAAAAAGTTAGTGACACCCACAGCCACGAAACTAGAGGGAGCGTAAACAACAATCTGGTACCACCCACCCATAAAACAAACTTGGGCAAATTCTCCTTCTATAGCACAGCCACCAAGGAATGGAATAGTCTAACCCCATCCCTCAAAAAATGCAGTTCGCTGGGATCATTCAAAACAGCCCTAAAAACCCATCTTTCTGGAGGCCGAAAGAGGACCAGTTTCCCTGTAGACAGACGACCCACCCCCTCCTCTTTTTTGTACATATTTTGTATTTCCTCATGCTTTTTTTGTATATAATTTTTATTTTTCCATGCTTCCCCCCCCCCCTTTTTTGTACATTTATTTTTTATTTTATTTTTTCCATGCTTCTTCTTTTTTTTGTACATAGTGGTATTTTTTCTGTATTATCTGTATTTTCATGTTGATTTTTGAACTGTTTGGTTGCTACTATATATGTCTATGAAATTAATTCAAGGACCCCAACGGAAACAAGTCCGCAAGGACTTTTTTGGCCGGACCTTTTAGACAAAAGCATTATAAATGTAACTGTGTTGTTTTACATTCTTTTGCCTAATAAAAATTTCAATCAAACAATCAATCAATCAATCAAAAAAACATTAGAACCGGGAAAGCATCTTGTGTCATTTACATTTTTTTGCGTTGGCTATTAAAAAATATATAAGCGGTTGAAGATGGATGGATGGATGGATATTCAAAAATAACAGATATACAAGCTTGTACATCTGCTATTTTTTTTTTACATTTTTGAGTAATCTTGAAAGTGTGAGAACTACCGATTTATGAGGCATTTGTAGTATCGGCCTCATGGGTCTTAATGGGTTAAGACCTGCGTAAAGCGTAATCTACCTAATGGACACAGGAGAGAAACTACAAGAGAAACTTCCTCCCTCCCTCAATGGAACTCATCTTCCTCAGCGATCGATAAAGGAGTAACCCGTGAATCAGACTCGCCACTATAACAAATACTCTCTAAAGCCCCTCAAAGCCTATAGCTTAACCCTATAGCTTAGCCACAAACCACCCCCAAAGAGATGGATGGGTGCTTGTTCTCTTTCTCTCTTCCTCTCCATCCTATAACATCCTCTTTCTGACACTCTCCCCCCCTCTCTCTCTATATTTTCCCCCAATCTACAAGCTCTACAACATCGTTGCGGTGCTATGCCAGAGCTTGTAGATCGGCTATTTTTGTGCTAAACCGTCGTACGACGAAGTATACAACAGGGTGTTATACCTTATGCAATTGGTTAGACCTACAACCAACTACCAATTACAGTCTCACATATTTGAATACTGGGTCCTGATTGGTCACCCCAGACTTCGGGAGCAGGAAATGGATTCACAACGGAGCGAGGCTTTTTGCACTGGCAGATTCGTCTGGTCCCAGCGTGGAGAGAGGTCTGAGGCGGGTGACATGCACTGAGTACTGTCTGCCAGCCATTTTGAGAGAGAGAGAGAGAAAGAGAGAGGGAGAGAGAGAGAGAGAGAGAGAGAAGATGAGAGTCATTCTGGGGTTTTTCTCTTTAAAGAAGAAAGGATGTCATTTTCTCAGTCGTTGACAGCTCCCCCCGCTCAGCTGCTTGTTCGGTCTCTTCTCTCTCTTCCACACTTCTATCCCTCTGTCCTCTTTCTGTCTCTTTCTCCCTCCCTCCCCTCTCTCGCTTTCCCCCAATCTGCCTCTCTATTATCTCTCTTCCCCATCCAATTCTCCCTCTTTTTTTTAGAGCCATCTCGTCTCACTCACACACACACACACACACACACACACACACACACACACACACACACACACACACACACACACACACACACACACACACACACACACACACACACACACACACACACACACACACACACACACACACACACACACACACACACACACACACACACACACACTCTCTCTTATCTCATCTACAGCTGTGAAGCCAGCTGTCATGTGCAGACAGGAAGATGAGAACATCTTCTCCATCTCTCTGTCTTTTTTCCCACCACTCCTTCCTCATTCTATCACTCCACCCCTATCCCCTCCCCTCCCCTCCCCTCTCCTCTCTCTCGCTGTCAGATTCTCACAGGTTCACACCATGATGTCTCACTGTGCTCCTGCTTCCTTTCCCTCTAACCAATTTAAACCCCCCCCCCCCCCCCCCGCCCCCCGAACCACATGAACCCTTGTGTCTCTATGTTGGATCATGTCATAATCAGCCAACATCCTCTGAAAACAGCTGATCTACAAAATGCCTTGTTGTGAGCCTGTACAGTTTTCTGAAAAAAAGGAGTGCCAAATTCAGATCCCTGGTGGACACCGGTCAACAAAGTATAATAGCGTTTAAGTGGTGCTGTAATATTTTTTTCTTTTGTTTAGTTAAAAAAGTTTAAAAAAATATATCGATATTCTTTGCTATAGAATGTTTGTTCTATATGCTCACGCACCTTATATCTTATCTCAGGTACTTGTGTAAATATGCAGATAACATGATTGTTTCTTTTTGCTCTCTTGTTTGATCTCCTTTCCCACTTGCCCCCCCCCTCTTCTTCTTCTTCCCCTTCTTTTTTCTATGGATATAACAATACGATGGGAACTATATGCACGAAAACAAATTTCACCCACTTCTTTACTTCTGTAAACCTGTGATGTGACAATAAAGCTCATTCTGATTTGTTGAGTAACAGAGAGACAGGGAGAACCCTGTCTCTCCAGCTCTTTAGTAAAGAAATGTCTTTCTTTTTAACTAAAGAAAAAGAGGAGCCGTCTCCGGTGGAGCTGTCTCCGATACTCGTCCAGGCTGCGTAAACACCGGAGAGTCAGCCTCTATGTCTGATTTAATGTTCATGTTTTTGTAATGTATTGTTGTTTATTGTGTGCTGTTTTTATATATTGTGTGATGTTTTTATGTGTGTGCTACAGTATATGGACCCCCTGTGTGTCTGGAATAAAGTTTGAATTGAATTGAATTAAAGAACTAAAGAAATATCACTCACACTACCTTTAAATACGCCCCTGTTCACATGAGAAACACCCAGTAGGCTACACACAACTACATTGAGAACATGTCTCATGCCTCCTTTGTAATGCTCCCATCACTTTCTCTCTCCTGTTTCTGATCTCTCCATCTCTCTCACACACTAGGACACATAATATTTACCGATCTCTCTCTTATCGTATTCTCCTGAACCTGACCCAACCTTGAGCCAACATACACAACAATGTCCAACACACCGAGCCAAGCCTTTTTCCCACAACAAAACACTCACCCAATGAAAACAATATTTACTCTATTCTTTCTTTCTTTCTCTCTCTCTGTGTTAATCTCTCTCTCTCTCTGCAGATGTTCACTTCTGCCACGATCAGCACATTCAATAATAGACAATAACATAATAACAAGAATTCATTGCAACTTCAAAGGGGCAAAAGTGGAATAAAAGGATTCTGTTTGATCAAAGCAACAGGAGGACAATGCGTTGAATCTTGATCTGAAAAGCTCATCCACCGGAGTCAAAGAGACTGTGGTTAATGGTTTGGTTTGTTTTGTTTTGTTTGGGTGTCCTCATACTAACTGCAAAACCTGAATGTCCTCAAAGAACCGTGAAGCTAGGTTTAGGGTTACTTAGAAAAATGCAATATCGGTAAAATGGGTATCAGCAAAACAATCCAGATATTTTGTGAATAGACCAGGTGAGTAGCTCACTCACTGGAGCCTGCATGGCTAAATTGTGGCGACAGGACCTGATAGTCAATCTGTGTTTTTCTGACAGGGTGTGAACCAAAATTAGATTGAACAGTTTATAGAGTATCTGTCAGCAAAGATGGAAGAGAAATGCATTGAAACATTGCCTGAGGTACGGCGTGTGCATTGCACAATACAAACACAACACGACAAGAGCTTTTGTTGGCGTAACTTTACTTGCTTCAGTTGTCATGTTTGTTTCACTGAGTTGTAAGTTTAACCCATTAAGACCTGCAGCCGATTCTAAAAAATGTTTCTACTGTATGTCAGTGGTTCCCAATCTTTTTCATGTCAAGGCCCCCCCAAAATGTATATGTACTTGGCCGCGGACCCCCCCATCTCAAAATATGTTGATCAAAGGACCCCCAGAAGCAAAGATCTGAGCTTTAAAAAATATATATATATATTCAAAGATTTACAAAAAAAATAAAAATCTTTCAAAAATAGCCAAAGTTTTAAATAATTGTTAAAGTGGTTACACAGGTGGGTTTCCGGTTAGAATGGGTTAATGTGGACAGTATTGATGTGTGCACCAGGGTGAGCCCCTCTCCCGCAACTGAGTGGATTCTTCCCTCACTGCCGGCGGCCCCCGGACCCTTCCATCGATATTTCAATGTTCCCCCAGGCTTGCTTTCTGAGGAAGCAAGCCCTGGATCTGAGGTTATTGGCTGAGCAACCAAGCAACCAAGATCATAGCATTTTAAAACTAAATTCATCCAATATTCTTCAATTGCAATTCAGCAGACACTCTCATTTATTTATTTATTATTTTGAAATGTAATTAGACGATAAGACTTGAGATGCAGCGTCTCGTCTTCAAGGGGGTCCTTGAAATGTTGTAAGTCGCTCATCCAGAGTGACTCACAAGTGACATGAATCCTACAGTCAACAAACCACTGGGTAAATAGACATACGAGTAGAGCCCAAAGAAAACCATTTAGTGCTTCAAAGAAACTAGGATACCGGGTGAACATCAAACCAGCCATCTGTCCAAACAACCTGCTATCTAAATAACTGTCTTAACATTTGTAGTCAAGCAAAAAACTATTATAAATAACACCATACTGTATATGTGAACAAGTAACCAAATATATATTTGATATATATATAGCATCCCTATTCTAGGGCGAACATTCAGTGAAGATAGCAGATCCACAAGCTCACCAACACATCACATCACAAAGTCATGTATATCACAAAGTCAACGTGTATATCGGCTATTTTCAGCGAAGAGATTTGGTTTAGAACAGGCGTCTTCAACATCGGGTCCGGGACCCCTAGGGGGTCCTCAGAGTTACTACAGGGGGTCCGCCAAATCTTTGTGTGATATGATTTTTTTTTTTACCTTAACCACTTGAACCTTAGCATTCCTTTTCTGAGGAGAACTTTAGCCAAAAATAGCAGATCTACAAGCTCACAGCTGCGAGGCGTTGTGAGCTTGTAGATCGGCTATTTTGGGCAAAGAGGCAATAGGTGTAGAGGGAAAAAAGAGCAGACTAAGTAAAAAAAAAAAAGTTTTAATCTGAAACACAATTTTATACAATATAGAGGGGGTCCCTGCTTCATCTCTCTCTCAGCTATAGGGTCCTTGGGCTGAAAACGTTGAAGACCCCCTGATCTAAGTGTAGTAAGTAGAACCAACAGTTCTCCTCTGTTAGTGTGAGGCAGCTTGATATACAAAGTACCCCCTGGACATGATGCTATGCCACCTGATGTACAAATACCCCCCTGGACATGATGCTAGTACAGTATGTCACAGGGACTTAGCCCCCAATCCAAACCTTGATGCTGAGTGCCAAGCAGCGAGGGAGGCATCGGGTTGGCTACCATTTTATAGACTTTGGTACCATTTCTACAGCCTTCAGCCAGGGATTGAACAACAGACCTCCCAGTGTCTTGGCACACAGTCTAACCACCATGGCCACTGAGCTGGTAAAGCGGTCAACTAAGTATAACGTTGCAGTCGGGCAGAAACCTCATATCTCCATTAATCTAACTTTTTTATGTTTGTTATTTTTTTTCGTAAATGAATGCCCTAATTTGATCATACTACAGCGTCACCAAAAAGTATCAAAAGTAGCAGATCTACAAGCTTGAAACGCGGCGTGAAGCGACACGTTTCGAGCTTGTAGATCTGCTACTTTTGAATTTGAATCCCAGTGGTGGAAAAATTCTTTACTTAAAGTTCACCCCCCAAATAACTTTTTTTCTATTGATTACTCATCCCATGGAGCCTTGAATTCATGGATATTTATTTGTTTTTGTCTCATTCCTTCCTTTATTATTTGATTATAATAAATTTAGCCCCATTGATTCCGGTAGGAGACACAAATGCATTTGTGTCTCCTACCGGAATCAATGGGGACACATTTATTATAATCAAATTATTGGCTTAGGAATGTGACAAAAACAAAAAAATATCTATGAATTCAAGGCTCCAGATGGTCAGTAATCAATAGAAAAAAAAGTTATTTTGGGGGTGAACTACCCCTTTAAGTAAAAGTATCAATACTAGAATATAGAAATACTCTGTTACAAGTAAAAGTACAGAATTCAAAATTTACTTGAGTAAAAGTACAAAAGTATTGGAATCAAAATGTACTTAAAGTACCAACAGTAAAAGTACTAAAATGTTAGAAAATAGCAGATCTACAAGCTCACAACGCGTCGCGATGCGACGCATTGTCAGCTTGTAGATCTGCTATTTTCAAATAGCCTAGGTATAAATTGGGTTAAAGTGGTTAATGTAGGTTTCATAATATCATAATTTACATCTGAAAAGTTACTAGTAACTAAAGTTTTCAAATCATTGTAGTGGAGCAAAAGTACAATATTTGTCTCTGAGATGTAGTGGAGTAGAAGTAAAAGTACTGAAAATGGCAAATACTCCAGTAAAGTATGAAATCCTCAAAATTGTACTTAAGTACAGTACTTGAGTAAATGTACTTAGTTACTTTACACCGCTGTTGAATCCTGAAAAGTAAGTTTTGGACATATGAGGTTTCCACCCGACAAAGAGGATAGGGTTCAAGTGGGTCACGCTGCTCTGGTGAGTTATTGAGCAATGTGTGGAGCATGTATTGAAGAAACATTTCTCTGCCGTGAACTTTGCCCTTCTTGGCTGCCTGGTTAAATCAAAGGAGAGTCATATCTCACCTAGAAGAACAGTCCTGTCATCACTTTCTCTCACATGCCAAACACTTCATGGGAAAACTTTTCATAACGCAAAGTCATAAACGCCGTAAAATACGCAGAGTTGTAAAGAAATAGTCGGGGCTGTAAAATGTCTCCGTTATCACCGACCACACCTTGTCTATTATAGCTCAAAGTAATGATATATTAACCCATTAAAAGCGGGAAAACATCTGTGTCATTATATTTTAGCTATATATATATATATACTGTATATATATATAAATATAATATATAGCCCATTGGTTGGCTATTCAAAAATAGCAGATATACAAGCTTATAAGCTTATAACTTGTAGATCTGCTATTTTTTGAAAATCGTGAAAATTTGTGCAACTCTGTGAATATATATACTTTTTAGGCACACATTTTTAACTCAAATCTTTGCTTCTGGGGGTCCCTGGAACCAAATATTTTTAGACGGCCAAATACATAATTATAAATACATTTGGAGGTCCTTGACGTGAAAAAGTTTGAGCACCACTGATTTTTTAGGAAACTGATTTAGAAGACATTTTGAAGAATCGGCCTCAGGTCTTAATGGGTTAAATCATATAAATGTGTTTGACCTGAACTCACCTGAATGAATGGCTGAACTAGTGTGACAAGACCCTTAACACAATGATGACACATCATTCTGTAAGCCTGACACACATGCACACATATACCTACTGTAAACACACTGTACATTACAGAGACACACATGCACACATACCTACTGTAAACACACTGTACATTGCAGAGATATACTCAATACACAGCAGCGGACAAGATAATAGAGAGGATAATGCAACGTAAAGAGAAATGTGCACACACGTGCACGCACACACACATACCTGTCACTTCTTCCAATAGCAGGAGTTCTGATATGGTGTCTGCAACAAGTCAACTCACAGACCAACACTACATACAACCCAACACACATCTACTGACACACACACAGAGAGAGAGAGAGAGAGAGAGAGAGAGAGAGAGAGAGAGAGAGAGAGAAAGAGAAAGAGAAAGGGGGAGGAGAGAGTAGAGGAGGAGGCATTGGAGTGCAAAGCAGACTTGTTTTCTGTGGGCCGAACATAAGCTACTTCTCATCCCTGTTCCAGGTGAACATAAACCCATTAGGATCGGGGAAAGCAGGTCATTTTTAGATTTCTTTGGCTATTCAAAAATAGTGAAAATTTGCGGAAATCTTTCAATATATATATACATTTTAACTCAAATCTTTGCTTCTGGGGGGGGGGGGGATCCCTGGAAGAGAATATTTTGAGATGGGGGGGGGGCCCACGGTCAAATACATATAATTTTGGGGGTCCTTGACATGAAAAAAGTTTGAGAACCACTGATATTACAACAACATTTTTTTTTTCCCCCAAAAAAACTGTTAGGATTTAGAAGACATTTGTAGAATCCAACAGAGGCAAAGTTTTTTAGTTCAAAATGTTCACTTTAAAAAACACATACAGCCTATATTGAAAGATTTGCACAATGTTCACGATTCCCCCCCCCCCCCAAATACTACACAATATACACACAGGACACTACACACAGCAGCACACCAGTAGCATTTATTCTGGCTTTGTTCTGAACTGAATTAGCAGCAAAAAGAACATTTAAATGCCAGAGGGAGTTGTTTTTACCACCATGCTGAGTTTTGCACCAGGCCATGTTTCTGTCCTATAGCAGCAGTGAGACTCACATTCACCTTGCTGCCGTTTCAAAAGATTTAACATGTTTGACACCTTTTTCCAAGTCTTTTTCTCTGTTTCTCTGTCAGTTAACACATAAAAAATAACAGATATACTTACAAGCTTACAACACGTCACAATGTGACACTTTGTAAGCTTGTGCATCTGCTATTTTTGAAAAAATATTTATATATATCTTGAAAAAAATGTAACAATCCAAATCTTGCGTCCCCCAATTTTGGGGGCGCTTGAAATGAAAATGCTTGAGAAGCAGTGATCATTAAAGAACAGTAAATCTCCTCCGTCATGGCCCACTGCGTTTACAACATGGTAATATAATAGAGGGTTAGTTTGCCAGAAGAGTAGTTCCACTTTACAGGATCACTTACAGCTCTGAAATCGCCGCTGTCGCGTTGGAAACCTTGTATGTCCATTGTCCAAAACGGTTACTTTTACAGGAAATGGAACGGAAACTTTTCAGAAATAGTGAAAATAGCCAATCGATAAGTTCCCCTCGACACTCTCGTACGACCAGTGGTGGAAAGTAAATAAGTACATTACTCAAGTACTGTACTTAAGTACACTTTTGGGGAATTTTGACTTTACTGGAATATTTAAAAATGTTCAATACTTCTACTCCACTACATCTCGGAGACAAATATTGTACTTTTACTCCAGTCCACTACAACTATTTGAAAACTTTAGTTACTAGTTACTTTGCAGATATAAATTATTATATTATAAAACATACATTAATCACTTCAGCTCTATTCTATACATAGGCTATTTGAAAATAGCAGATCTACAAGCTCACAACGTGTCACGATGCGACGCCTTGTAGATCGGCTATTTTCAAACATTTTAGTACTTTTACTTTTGGTACTTTAAGTATATTTTGATGCCAATACTTTTGTACTTTTACACAAGTAACATTTTGAACACAGGCCTTTTACTTGTAAGGGCGCGCTCCCACCAAAACATGGTCGGCTAGCATTAAACGCAGGTTGTGCGCGACCACAGTTTTTTGCAGCCAGCAGATTCTAAAAAACGGGAGTGACGCTCCTGTCACTCACTTTCAAGACCCTCCCCGTCTATGCCCGCACCGCCTTCTGCCTTGAGCACCATGGTGCTTCCTGAGTCTTGGGACGGTCCGCCTTCGACTCACCCGATTGGACAGAGGGGGAAAATCAGCTCCTGCCTCCAGCAGTTTTATGCTTCAAATGGACAAGTCGTGTAGAGCTGGTAAACGCAAGGTCTGCGCGACATGCGGAAAGATCCGCTCTTGCGTGAATCCACGCATTTACATTGACAAAGCATTGGCAGATTCTGCCCCAGAGGTAAAATAAAAGTGCGGTGGGCCGCTGTTAAACGCAGGTTGTGCGCGGCCACAGTTTTTTGCAGCCAGCGGATTCTAAAAAAACGCTGTGACGCACTTGTCACTCACTTTCAGGACCGTCCCCGTAGCCCGCACCGCTTGCTGCCTTGTGCTTCCTGAGTCTTGGGACGGTCCGCCTTCGACTCACCCGATTGGACAGAGGGTGAGTAATTAGTGTCGATAGTTACAGTCCTTCATCATGTTGTTGTGTGATGGGAGCTGACACACACACACACACACACACACACACACACACACACACACACACACACACACACACACACACACACACACACACACACACACACACACACACACACACACACACACACAGTTGTGTGATGAAAGGTTACATGAGGAAACCTCTGCCTCAATACCCCAATCCACTTATATAACTGAGGTTTGGTAGAGATACTGTACGTGTGTGTGTGTGTGTGTGTGTGTGTGTGTGTGTGTGTGTGTGTGTGTGTGTGTGTGTGTGTGTGTGTGTGTGTGTGTGTGTGTGTGTGTGTGTGTGTGTGTGTGTGTCTACATGGGGGCAGGGGAACATTGGGAAAGGCATTCCGTCTTCCATCTTTCCCCATCTCTCTCTCTCTCTCTCAGCAGCATTTCACAATGCATTAACCACAGGAACATTTGCCAAAAATAGCAGATCTACAAGCTGAAAAAAAAGAAAAAGGCTCCGCAACACCACATGTTTTGTACAATACGATTTGGTGTAGACAGAACAAAACGCTCAAAGAACAGAGCTAACTCAGGTCCAGTTTAGACCGGGTTTTAGTGGTTCCATTTTTGAATAGCCAAAGCATAAAAGATATGGTTAAAGTGGTGAAAATGATTGTGATGCTATATAAACACATTTTGCTGGGGGGGGGGGACCCAGCAGAATTAACTCTGAGAGTTAAATGAACACACTCAGAGACTCTCTGAATTGAGCCTCAGAATGTTATACAGTGCACACGGAAAACTGTAAGAAAAATAACTTATTTTCCCCTTCATTCCCTTATCTCTTACAGCATGAGAACCCCGAAGGCACTACACTGTGTGTGTGTGTGTGTGTGTGTGTGTGTGTGTGTGTGTGTGTGTGTGTGTGTGTGTGTGTGTGTGTGAGAGAGAGAGTTTGTGTTGAAAACATTTGAAGGCGTCGTATTACCCAAAAGTCTTGTGTAGAGAAGTTTCCAACATGGTTTGACACAGTGTTATTATACAAAACAACCAAACACTGTCAAAAAAATGTTGTTAAAGATGTCAGCCACACACACACACACACACACACACACACACACACACACACACACACACAGTCCCTGACTCGATTAGACCAGCGCTGTGATTAGGTACTTAGTTCTGCATTATTATTCTCTTTAATTTCCTCTGCTTCCTGCAGGCCTCCGCCACAGCTTTATCAAACAATAATACAAATATGTTAGTTTATCATCCAGCTCCCCTCAGAGCTTCAGTGTAATCTACTGTACTGTAAAGAGAATGTATTACATCCAAAGGCGTGTACAGTCGCCGGCTACGGTAAAAGTTGCAAAGCAGTGTTGTTGTGCTGCGGTAGGAAACTATGCAGGCTAGTATCCGCAGTTAAAAACTCTATGCAGGCTAGTATCCGCAGTTAAAAACTCTATGCAGGCTAGTATCCACAGTTAAAAACTCTATGCAGGCTAGTATCCGCAGTTAAAAACTCTATGCGTACTAGTATCCGCAGTTAAAAACTTTATGCAGGCTAGTAGCCACGGGTAAAAACTCTATGCAGGCTAGTAGCCACGGGTAAAAACTCTATGCAGACCAGTAATCACAATAAAAACTGGTGCTGTCAGGTAAGTGTCCTAACCAACACCACGGTCTAAATCAGTGGTTCTCAAACTTTTTCAAGTCAAGGACCCCCAAATTGATATGTAATTGGCCGCGGACCCCCATCTGAAAACCTTTTGTGCCAGGGACCACCAATTTTCAAAAATAGCAGATCTGCACGCTCACAGCTCGTCACTTTGTGACACGCTGTGAGCTTGTAGATTGGCTATTTTTGAATAGCTAACATAGAAATGGATAAAGTTGTTAAAATAATTGTGATGCTGTATTAACTGCTTTAGCTGGGGACCCCCTGGTCCCCGGACCCCACTTTGAGAACCAATGGTCTAAATGGAATGGAAGAGTAAAGACCACCTCCAACCACTACAAATGTACTAGTATTAACATATTCTATCATACAGACTGGTTCAGATAAACTTATCATTAAAATAAGTCCCAGATGCTTTGAACGCTCCATGCAGACTGGTAGCCACAGGGCGCAGGCTACCCCTGATAACTTATCAACCGGCCCCAGAGGGTTCCATTTGACTAATAGCCACCAAACAGCAGCCACAATAACACATGATGTCAGCGCAGGCTGTCAGATGAACTCCAGCTGGACCGTGGTGACATCACCACCAGTGAAAAAGGCACCACATGAGACTCGTGGGAAAGCACGCTCTCTCCTCTCCCTGCCACAACAAACGCCCGCGGCTAATTTATTAGCATTCTGTTGCCATGTGTCATTATTTGGCCCACTGCAGCGCCCCGCCATGGCAGAACGATGACAAATGATGCGAAAAGAACTGCGGTCTGTGGCTTTTGGAATGAGAGGTTCACACTGAGTACCGGGTGCTTGGGATGGTCAGAGGAAGAGTTTTGACAGGACAAAACAAGTGACATATAAGCCGTTTAAAGGGCAAGACCACTTTGGTAGAGGTTTGGGTTGTGTGTAGAAACAGCTCTCAAAGTCACTCTTTTAGCACATAAACGAACACAAACAAAGTTGATTCAGACGATATAGAACATCACCAAACCCATATTTTTTTTACTTCCTGTTGATTTTACTATTTGAAGATACGGATCCATGGATCCGGATCCGGATCCATGGATCCAGTCCGGGTTTTCTTCCTAATAAGTTACAGACCTGTAAGGGTCCATTTGGTCCCATTTGCACACTCGAGTTACAGACCTGTAAGGGTCCATTTGGTTCCATTTGCTCACTCTCAGAGTTACAAATCTTAAGGGTACATTTGGTTCCATTTGCTCACTCTCAGAGTTACAAATCTTAAGGGTACATTTGGTTCCCTTTGCTCACTCTCAGAGTTACAGACCTGTAAGGGTCCAAATTAAAAAACCCTCCAGGAACCCTGAAGGTCCCTGGACTCCACTTTGAGAAACCACTGCTCTAAATGCATCATTAAACTGGGTTGGTTCAGTTGAGGGGCATACTGGGTATTAAGACCACCGGAGCACCAGAATCTACTGACTAATTTACATGAATAATAGACTATTCCAATCAATTCCAGCTGGGCCATGCAATGAATCAGCTTTATAAGGCTTATATAGTTTAATATTAGACCCTTAGCCCAGACCCTGATAATAACTGAGTCTGTGTGTGTGTGTGTGTGTGTGTGTGTGTGTGAAAGAAAGAATGTGCACATCTATGAGGACAGTATGCACACGTGTGTGTGCATGCATGCGTACAAGTCCGTGCATGTGAGAGAGGGAGAGGGAGAGGGGGAGTGTGTGTGTGTGTGTGTGTGTGTGTGTGTGTGTGTGTGTGTGTGTGTGTGTGTGTGTGTGTGTGTGTGTGTGTGTGTGTGTGTGTGTGTGTGTGTGTGTGTGTGTGTGTGTGTGTGTGTGTGTGTGTGTGTGTGTGTGTGTGTGTGTGTGTGTGTGTGTGTGTGTGTGTATCCTGATACCCTATCCTCTGTGCCAGGTCGCCACGGCTCTCACATTCCTGCAGACCACGGAAAAAATCCCTAATGTCTAATGTATATACTTCACCGCACGGTGAGTGTCGCTCACCGTAAATAGCCGATCTACAAGCTCACAACGCCGCGCATCCACGACGCGTTTTGAGCTTGCAGATCGGCTATTTATGGTGAGCGACGCCGCGGTTCGACGATGTACAAATGGTTTAATCTGTAAGAGAGCACCATTTATATTAGAGCTCCTAAGAGACGCAGAAACTGCAGCGTGCGCCGACACTGTTGCTAGACAAAGCAGAGAGAGTTCCATTATTAGAATGAGGCACTTTGTGGAACTAATTAATATGCTAAATCCTAGTCTTTAACCCATTTAGACCGGGAAAGCATCTTGTGTCATTTTAGATTTCTTTGGCTATTCGAAAAATAGCAGATATACTTGTATATCTGCTATTTTGGGGGGAAATCGTGAAAATGTGCGTCTTAAAGCGAACATTTTTAACTCCGATCTGTGCTTCTGGGGGTCCCTGGAACAACATATTTTGAGATGGGGGTCGACGGCCAAATACATATAATTTTGGGGGTCCTTGACATGGAAAAGTTGGAGCACCACTGATCTAGACACATACTGTTAGGATTTAGAAAAATAATTTAGATATGTATTTGGCCGCCGACCCCCATCTCAAAATGTTTTGTTCAATCATCAATGATTTGAGTTACAAATGTTCGCTTTTAAAAAATAGATAATCAAAGATTTGCACAAATTTGTAATTTTAGCAGATCTACAAGCTCTTGGCGCGGCACTTGGTGTCACTCTATGAGCTTGTAGATCTGCTATTTTGGAATAGCCAAAGAAATCTAAAAATTACACAGATGCTGTTACGACCCCCTGTCTAGGGTAGGGGAGGTGACATAATAATGGAGGACAAAGTCGCTTTCAAAAATGAATTGGTTTTATTTTCCTTTTTTTGTGCAGAGATTTCAAGCTCTTTTTGTCTTTTTTTTCATAAGTGCCAAAAACTTCAGGGTGTCGGTTTACATTGGCAAAATGTCTACCTATTAAAGAAAATTACCCCCTGACCTAAACCTAACAAAAGAAAAATACAATTGCTAAACTTACTTACCTAACTAATGAATAAACAGAAACAAATAACAAAGTGGTTAAACCAAATAAGAAGACCAAACACCCCTACAAGGCAAGTGAACAGATTAATACAATAATGAATGAAATAGGCAAATATATACAAAGTAACTAACTCAATAATACGGGTCAGAAAACAAGGTCAAACAAAGTAACTGAAGGACAAAGGAACGAACAAACAAACAAACAGGCTACATGGGTTCGGGGAGACAGAGGGATTGAATCTCTGCTTGCTCTTTCAAATGAGAGCGACCAGTCCCCATGACAGTCAGGGCAGAATGAGCTTTTGTAGGTGAGCTTCAGAGAACAGCCAACCCTGGCTTGGGCGGAGACAAAGGGACGACGAATGGGAGCAGGGGAACAGGGCCAGAGGCTGGACCTGTCAATCTGGACAACCTGAATGTAATCAGCCACCACACTCACACCAGCAATCAGCGCCACACCCAGTCGCACAGCATTCACACCAGTCTCCACCTTATAAGGATACAGAAAACCAACAATATAACAAGCCACAAATAATCCCACAATATTCCAAAGCATCATAATTATACCTAAATAAACCAAATACAAATATATAATAATAAATACAAATACGGCTGGCCGTAACACCCCCCTCCCTAAAGAAAACTTCCCCCCCCAAAAGTTATCTCCAGAAGGGGCCAAACGAGAGACACATAATGCACAGCCGAACTCACCATCCTAAGTTTCAAAAATGAGGTCCCTCAACCTCCAAAGTATGAATATGCTCAAATCAGTGATTGGAATTTACTGCAAAACACATGAGGTACACCTCGCTGTTTTCTGTAACGTGGAGGGTGTATTACAAAGCCCGAGTGGCACAAACGCATAAAACACCATCGGAATAATAAAAACTGGACTACAAATGTATGAGAGTGTTAAAAGGGGTCTGCCAATAACTTCTAACAAAATGACCAAACAAAGAAGTTGCTACGAAATGTCTGTTGTGCATGTTCCCCCAAAGATGGCTGTCTTTTTATTCTTTCAAAAAAAAACAAATTTAAGCCATAGCTTTTTTTTTGGAGAACAAAGTGCAAGTGCACCAGACAAAACGAAAACCAATGGCAGGGTTTTTCCAAATTCACGTTTTTTTTTTTTTGCATATTTACAAATCAAACGAAGACACAATCCGAAAAACACACGAAGGGGAGGAAAAGGGGTACGAACGAAGTTATCGAGTGGGAAAAATCGAATACACGATCACTGAGTGGGTAATAGGGATTCAAAGAGAAAACGAGTGGGTAAGGGCACAAAGTTTCTTCTGTCATGTGTGCCCTCCCAAGCACAGAAGCGAGCAAAAATACTGAACAAAAGGACTAAGACACAACCGAAGTCAAAGACACCACACGAAACAGATGATCATCCTAATACACAGACACACACGCGTTTAACTAATTCCTCGGTGCACGCAGCAACCTGGGACACAGAATCAACCTTTTGTTCATTATTTGAATTCCTCTAATAGGACTAACTCACAGAACTGGTGAATAGTCAAAACTTTGCTTGCTGAGCACCATTTATCAAAAACACAGTCTTATCTCATACAAATTCCACATGTTTGATTGGCATTTTTTTCTCACAGGACCTAAACCTTTGGCGGTACGCCTCCGGCAGCAACTCATGTCTGTAGTATGGTTTCTTTTACTACATCATACTCTAAGCTAAACTCAATTGATAAGGTTGCACAAACCTCCCGAGCTCTTCCCACCAATTTGCATTGCAGTAATACTCCACATGTCTAGGCCATTTTACAGTGGTGGCAATGCGCTCAATTGCGTCACAATACGAATCAAGTTCTGTCTCTTTAAAATGTGGTACCAAAGGAATATGCTTACTGATATTGAAAGTCTCTGGAGGGCTTCCAGACGTTCCAGAACCACTTGTCCTGCTTAGCTGAGGGGCAGGTGACCTGTCGAGCTCTGCGGCCCTGATGCGGAGTTGCACCAGCTCAACCTCCTTGGTTTTTGTTGCGAGTTCCACCTCTCGGAGGCGGAGGGCCAGCCCTAGACTATGCGAGTCCCCCCCAGCAGTGATGCGAGCTATAAGCGGGTCTGTTTCTGAGTCCTGAGGTGAGGCCTTAGCCTCTCCATCCTCAAGCTCAGTGAGCGCAGGGCAGTCTGTGTCAGCAGCCGCCTCCACATTCTCACCCGAACGCCCAGCCATATTCTCTGCCAGCCCGGTGCTTACACGCTTTAGGAGCCCTTTTTCAGTAAGTTTTTCCTCCACAAAAGACCTTAGTTCGGCCTTATTGGCACCCGATGGGACAGAAATTTTGAAGACCTTTGCAATCAAATTTAACTCAATTTTAGTGCATCTATCTAATTTCTCTAAAGTGGGAGAAGTTGGGAAAGTGAATGCAACCTCATCTGTTTCTACAGCGGACATTACAACGAATCAGAGATACTGTACCTAGCCTGCCAACCAAAATTAAAATGGAACAAAGCTTGACTACTCACCAGACCGAACCAAACCCATGAACCTGTTAAAACGAACGAATTAAACCGAATTGAACGAATACTCAAAAAGTAACTTTCAAAAAAGGAATACGTTTCAGGGGTAAAATGTTTAAACCGATACGAGTCCCCAAATTATGGTATAATTTGGATCGATATTATCTTATAATTTGGACCGGACGAGCCCCCAAATTATGTTACGACCCCCTGTCTAGGGTAGGGGAGGTGACATAATAATGGAGGACAAAGTCGCTTTCAAAAATGAATTGGTTTTATTTTCCTTTTTTTGTGCAGAGATTTCAAGCTCTTTTTGTCTTTTTTTTCATAAGTGCCAAAAACTTCAGGGTGTCGGTTTACATTGGCAAAATGTCTACCTATTAAAGAAAATTACCCCCTGACCTAAACCTAACAAAAGAAAAATACAATTGCTAAACTTACTTACCTAACTAATGAATAAACAGAAACAAATAACAAAGTGGTTAAACCAAATAAGAAGACCAAACACCCCTACAAGGCAAGTGAACAGATTAATACAATAATGAATGAAATAGGCAAATATATACAAAGTAACTAACTCAATAATACGGGTCAGAAAACAAGGTCAAACAAAGTAACTGAAGGACAAAGGAACGAACAAACAGGCTACATGGGTTCGGGGAGACAGAGGGATTGAATCTCTGCTTGCTCTTTCAAATGAGAGCGACCAGTCCCCATGACAGTCAGGGCAGAATGAGCTTTTGTAGGTGAGCTTCAGAGAACAGCCAACCCTGGCTTGGGCGGAGACAAAGGGACGACGAATGGGAGCAGGGGAACAGGGCCAGAGGCTGGACCTGTCAATCTGGACAACCTGAATGTAATCAGCCACCACTCACACCAGCAATCAGTGCCACACCCAGTCGCACAGCATTCACACCAGTCTCCACCTTATAAGGATACAGAAAAGCAACAATATAACACAAGCCACAAATAATCCCACAATATTCCAAAGCATCATAATTATACCTAAATAAACCAAATACAAATATATAATAATAAATACAAATACGGCTGGCCGTAACAGATGCGTTCCCGGGCCTTAATGGATTAAAATAAACACAACGAGCTGGAATAATTGCACGAGTTACAATATTTTAATAACTTTTATATCATTTATATAAGTTATTCTTATGGCGTGGCTCTGCGGAAGTATATATAAGAGTCTAAATGTATGGAGCTAATCTCTCAAACGCACCACATGTTTTGTGTACACTGCCAGCAATTATTTGTTATTGTTATTTTTTCTATTAGTATTTTTTTATGATTGTTTTTTAATAATTCATTTGAATAAAATACATGAAAAAAGTAATTGACAAAACACTGCACCACATACACCAGAACCAGGGATGTGTGTTTTCAGTTAATCTAACATGGTTAAAATGGACTTTGAAGTTACAATGGGTTACTATAGAAAATATGAATATTTAATATCTAAATGTTGAATCAAGCAACTTTAAAACTGTCTGAGGTGCACACAAAAGCCAGAGGAGACCCCGGAAGTGTTTTAAAGTGAAATACCCCTTTAACTGTAATTGTATAATATACAGTAGTAGTGATAGTCAAAGGGACCAATTTCGGGCTGAAATCTTGCCCCAATTTGGAGTCATACGTCACAGCGAAGACATGGATGGACCATACCTCCGCCGGGGGTTTGTGTGTGGACTACAATGAATGATGCCATAGCAGACCTCCACTTCTACGCAAGATAGACTTTGATCCATGCGTTTTACAACAGGGCTTATTTATGTGACTGCAAAGACCAAACGGAAGCGTGGGAAAGGTTTCTTCGCGTTTTCGGAGCTTTCCTTGCACAGACGAACCATTTGAAAGTCTTGAGAGACTACCTGGGTCAGGGATGAGTTTGTTTTTTTCGGTACACATTTTTCGAGACACAGGTAATATAACAAAAACTTTATCTGTAGAACTCAGAAGAGCGGAGACACTGCCACCAAGGTTCTGAGGCACCTCAAAGAATGCTGAAAAAGTTTATTAGTGACCGTGGCAGTTCTGGCAGGAGGGACGTCGTCTGCATTCTAAATGCGAAACACTCACTTATTTTCTTTCTCAAAACGGAAATATCCAGAGGAAATAGAGACAGAAGAGAGAGTTTTTTATTGAGTCAAGGCTGAGGCATCATCCTTGTCTGTGAAATTGGTCCCCTGATCTTCCCTGGGAGGTATACGAGCAATATTCTGAAGGTTCACCGCTAGAGAAGAATTGGAGGGGCTGGAGAATGGCGGAGGGGGGGTGTGGGGTTAGGGAGACGAGGCACGTGGACTGCGCTTGTGGCGAGTAGGGCTGTCACGATTAATTGTCATACAAATAATTGTCGATTAGCGATTTGATTGTGTTGGCATCGATTTAATTGTATGGCATCGAACACTGGAACATATGAATACGCATTTTATTTCCGTTTGCCTTTTAGGAAAATAGCCGATGTGCAAGTGCAACTGCTATTTTCACAGAACGTTTACCTATGTTTGCTAAATGTTCGCCAAGTATGACATGCCTAGAGAAGAGGGATGCTGTGGTTAAACCTACCTTATGTTATATTAAAATGGACTAATGGGAGGCCCGGCTGGCCGGCCGGCGGACCACGTCGTCACACTCATGTCACCATGACTCAGCCATAACCATATAAGGAGTTCCCAATGCAGCTACGCCCAAATATGGAGTGTGTTGTCTTACCTCAATGTGTCGTCATGGCATCGGACACAAACATGTCAGTCAGCTCCATATATGGGCATATATACTGATGACATCAGCTATCTCCATTTATGGGCATAAAGGGGACAAGCACTGACAGATACAGAGATCTCCATATATGGGCATATTGGTCAGCGGTACAACGAGGCGTGAGGGCCAACGTTATCTCGTACCAAGTTATCTCCAATGACGGACTACTGTGCATAGTGTGTAGTGCAGTGGTTCTCAAACTTTTTCATGTCAAGGACCCCCAAAATGATATGTATTTGGCCGCGGACCCCCATCTCAAATATTTTGTTCCAGGGACCCCCAGAAGCAAAGATTTGAGTTGCAAATGTTCGCGTTAAAAAATATATATTCAAAGATTTGCACAAATTTTCAAGATTTTTCAAAAATAGCAGATATACAAGCTCATAGCGCTGCACTCGGTGCCGCGCTATGAGCTATATTAACACATTTTGCTGGGTACCCCCTGGAACCCCCTCAAGTACCCCTGGGGGTCCCTGGACCCCACATGGTGTAGTGTGTGCGAGTGTAGGCGTGCGTGCGTGTCTGTGTGTGTGTCTACTATAATTCTATAAGCATGCCTGGCAGAGAACCTCCTTCCCTCTCACCCTGAAGATCAGCAAGATACACACACACACACACAAACACACACACACACACAAACACACACACACAGTTTTCACTCTTGCCGTCACTCACACTTACGCAACTTATGTGTGATCTCCCTGTCTCTGTCGTATACACACATCACTGAAGCCTGTCTGTGTATTCCCTCTGTAGTCCTGCACACACACACAAGAGTAGATCAAGCAACAGAAAGAAGAGTTTGCTGAGAACCCAGTAGTCTGGTAACTACATAGATGCAGTGAACACAGTATGAGAGACCAGTAGAGAGAGAGAGAGAGAGAGAGAGAGAGAGAGAGAGAGAGAGAGAGAGAGAGAGAGAGAGAGGAGAGAGAGAGAGAGAGAGAGAGAGAGAGAGAGAGAGAGAGAGAGAGATTAATGCAGCTGCAGCTGTTTATATAGTTGCAGAGAGATAGATAGATAGATAGATATAGATAAATAGGTGTGTGGACATACCTTGTGTGCGTCCCACAGTTAAACAGAAACAGCGTACAGTAAAAAAAAAAGAGTGAACAACCCTCCAGTGAAGAAATGGACAGAACAGAGGGAGGGAGGGAGGGTACTGGGGGTTTACTGGATGGAGGGATGGGGCGGAGGTGTGGAGAGAATGGCTGTGGGAGGGAGGAGAGGTTTAAAGGAGTAGCAGGAGGGAACAGAATCAGGAGCTAAGTGGAGAGGACAGACAGACAGACAGACAGACAGACAGACAGAGAAATTAAAGCCCAATTTATACTTATTTTATGACTGTGTCGCACGGCTGAAATAGCTGATCTATAAACTCACAGACAGTCGTACGACAAAGCATAAATTAAGCATAAGACTGTCTGTCTGTCTGTCTGTCTGTCTGTCTCACAGACAGACAGACAGACAGACAGACAGACAGACAGACAGACAGACAGACAGTCTTCTGCATGGCTAACTCAAGCCAGACCTTCAACTAATCCCCTGAGGACAGTCTCTCTCTCTCTCTCTCTCTCTCTCTCTCACTCTGACATATGCCTGTATGCATCATTGTCCAGTTGCACACACACACACAGTTCTGAGTTTCTGTCGCTTTCTTCTTCTCTCTCGGTACCTCCCCCCTTCTCCTGTATCCTTTCTTTCTCTCTCTCTCCATATCTTGCCCTTTGCCCCCGTCCCTCTCCCCTTCCCACAATATTCCTCTCTCTTACACACACTCTCTCTCTCTCTCTCTGCCCTCACAGGAGTCCATTTCCTGACAATACTGAGAGGATTAATGAGTCCCCTCCTCACTCCAACACACACACACACACACACACACACACACACACACACACACACACACACACACACACACACACACACACACACACACACACACACACACACACACACACACACACACACACACACACACACACACACACACACACACACACACACACACACACACACACACAAAAGAGAGCATGCATGCACACACACATTCTGCGACAGACTCACACACACCTACAGTAACACATAGACCAGTGGTGCTCAAACTGTGGGTCGGAACCAAAACCTTGGTCGGGGGCAGATATATGTATTGGGTCACAGCATTGTGTAGAGCAGTAGGTTCTCAAAGTGGGGCCCACTTGGTGGGATTGCCCGGGGGTCCTTGAGGGTCCCGTGCTAAATTAACGATAGTTAGGAAGGAACCTAATGGACCCTTATGGGTCTGTAACTCTGAGAGTGTACACATGGAACCAAATGGACCCTTACAGGTATGTAACTCTGAGAGTGTACAAATGGAACCGAATAGAACCAAATGGACCCTTACGAGTCTGTAACTCTGAGAGTTTACACATGGAACCAAATGGACCCTTACAGGTATGTAACTCTGAGAGTGTACAAATGGAACCGAATAGAACCAAATGGACCCTTACGAGTCTGTAACTCTGAGAGTTTACACATGGAACCAAATGGACCCTTACAGGTATGTAACTCTGAGAGTGTACAAATGGAACCGAATAGAACCAAATGGACCCTTACAGGTCTGTAACTCTGAGAGTTTACACATGGAACCAAATGGACCCTTACAGGTATTTAACTCTGAGAGTGTACAAATGGAACCGAATAGCACCAAATGGACCCTTACGGGTCTATTTGGTTCCATTTGTACACTCTGAGAGTTACATACCTGTAAGGGTCCATTTGGTTCCATTTGTACACTCTCAGAGTTACATACCTGTAAGGGTCCATTTGGTTCCATTTGTACACTCTCAGAGTTACATACCTGTAAGGGTCCATTTGGTTCTATTCGGTTCCATTTGTACACTCTCAGAGTTATGGGAGTTCCGTGGCCTTAATGCATACCAAACTGTAAGTAAGTAAGTCTTGCCGAGCCAGGTGGCCCATAGGGCAGGAGCCTATCTCCCTTTCTGTAGCATGAGACAGCTTGATCTACAAGTACACCCCCTGGACATGACGCTAGTATGTCGCAGGGACTTACCCCCAATCCTACCCTAGCCTGGCATGGCCCCCAATCCTACCCTAGCCTGGCATGCCATACCATAGCCTGGCATGGCCAGGCTATGGTATGGCATGACTAATATCACTCTGTAGATATTAGTCTAGGATCTCTGTGTGGAACCTGCATTTCCAAGGGGCGGATTACAAATGCCTCTGGTGGTACACCCGCCCCATATTTGCATACTGGGCCTTGATTGGTCACTCACTACTTCGGAGTGAGTGAAATACAATGACAGCTAAGCGGTGCCAGACCAAATCTGCAGAGGGCAATCCTTTTTTTTTGCAATTGGCAGTGTGGTTTCCAGGCTAATCCTACCCTTGATGCCAAGCAGGGAGACATTGGGTCCCATTTTTATGTCTTTAAAATGTTATAGAATCGAATTCCCCGAACTACCAAACTCAGGACGGACACTCTGACCACAAGGCCACTGAGTTGGTCTACCAAACTGTAGACCAACATTATTAAAATGGCAAATGCATTTAACATGAGCCAAGCTATGAAAAAGATTATTGTAATTAAATGTTCCCTTTACACTGAGTAATTTCTATGATTAAAAACAGAATCTTCTGTTGTTCACTGGTAATGTTCATGGTTAAAACATGTTGCTAGTTTTGTCCTCCGTGCACTGAAACAAACCACTTGTGTTTTGACTCGTAATTTTGTCTCGTGTGCGTGCACAGAGGATTAAGGGAGAACATTAACCCATTAAGACCGGGGACGCGTCTGTGTCATTTTAGATTTCTTTGGCTATTCAAAAATAGCAGATATACAAGCTCATAGCGCGGCACCGAGTGCCGCGCTATGAGCTTGTAGATCTGCTATTTTTGAAAAATCTTTCACTTTTTTTTTTTCAAAAAACTGTTAGGATTTAGATTTTTTTTAAGAATCATCTCAGGTCTTAGGGAGAACATTAAGGCGAAAATAGCGGATATAAGCTCACAACACGTTGGAACGCGATGCGTTGTGAGCTTATACACGAATCCACGGAGCGCTGCCCTGTAGGGGGCGCAGCCATTGCTGCGGTGTCAGACTCGGTCAGCTGCTGCTGCGCGGTGTCAGTCAGCTGCTGTCACTGACTGCTCACATTACTCTTTTACCTGCTTTTTACTAATTTTTACTGACACTAACTTTACAAAGATAGTACAGAAGATCGGGACAAACCTGTGTAGTTTACGGCTGCTTCAACAGCCAAGCAGGTAAAGAGTAACGTCAACAGACGGACAGAACAGCAGCAGAAGCTGATGAGTCTGACACCGCAGCAATGGCGGCGCCCCCTACAGGGCAGCGCTCCGTGGATTCGTGTATAGATCGGCTAGTTTTGGCAAAGAGATTTTGTGTAGAGGGGGAAAAAGGCAGTGGTGGAAAAAGTACTCACATTTTCTACTTGAGTAAAAGTATGAATACTGCAATGTAGAAATACTCAGTTTCTACATTGTTCAAAAATGTATTTGAGTAAAAGTACAAGAATATTGGCATCAAAATATACTTAATGTACCAAAAGTAAAAGTACTAAAATGTTTGAAAATGGCATATGTATAAAATAGGGCTGAAGTGGTTAATGTATCCTCCTATAATTCGACAAAGCTCTGTGGTGGTGAGCCCAAAATCTCTTCGACTCGGTTCTCCTCAGTGGCTGGAGCAATTGATCTGCATTTGCACACAGACATTCACCATTACCATGTGCACGGAACACAGTTTTTCACTTTCCCCAAATGTCAGCTGTTTATTAGCGTTATTGTGTTCGCTGGCTCCCGGGTTGCCAAATCATGTGCGCATATCCCCCCACAGGTATGGTATAGTGTTTTATAATATAATAATTTATATCTGCAAAGTAACTAAAGTTTTCAAATAATTGTAGTGGAGTACAAAAGTACAATATTTGCCTCTGAGATGTAGTGGAGTAAAAGTAAAAGTACTGAACATTGGAAGTACTCCATTAAAGTAAAAGTACCTCAAAAAGTACAGTACTTGAGTACATGTACTTAGTTACTTTACACCATTGGAAAAAAGGAGAGGTCCCAGTGCAGACCCCTGGGAGACTCCAGTCAACAAAGTATTAAAGGGCTTAAGTGGTTAAAAAAACTAAATCATCATCAAACACTACTTTGGGTTGTGTCATGGCCAGCATGGAAGAAGCTTTTAAACATGCTGCTCCCTAAACTTGGAAGGATTTGTAGAAGGATCTGAACCTATTTGAGCCGATCCATAGGCGGTGGGTAATGAAGGCTAGGGTAGGCTAAGCCTTCCCAAATGTTATGCTGGGAAATTCTAGGAATTGTGCAAATTATATATGTGCGCAGCCTTATTTAGTTAATCTTTTGATAATAAATCAGTAAAATCAGGCAAAAATAAGAATTAAATAACCTAACCCTAACCTAACCTTACCCTAACCCCGAAATAAAGTAACCAAAAACCAAAAAGAAACTAACACAATAGAAACATGCCCAGAAAACATAAAAAACAGAAACATTGCCCAGAAACCTTAATTTTTTTTTTGGCGCCCGCGCGCGAAAATGTCAAGCTCACCCACCGCCTATGAGCCGATCACTTTGGGGCAATTTAAATCTAATTTAAAGGATATGTAGGGTGCGTTCGGAAATGTGCACCGGGAGCGCACTCACATATTAGTTTGTATTGGCCAGTGCGCTCAGTGCTATATATCCGAACGCACCCGTAGAGACTAGTACTATGGGCAAATGTGATTGCTTTTAAAAAAAATTGTCAACTGCCGCACCTGACGTTGTTCGTTACCGTTTTTGTACTTTAACCCATCAAAACCGGGAAAGCGTCCGTGTCGTCTTAGATTTTTGAGTTGGCTATTAGAATCGGCCTCTGGTGTTAATGGGTTAACTGTATATAGTGTTCTCTTGTGTGATATATGTGTTGTTTTGTATCATTTGTCTGTTGTTGTAATAATAATGTTGCCTCTTGGCCATGCAGGTCCCTCTCGAAAAAGAGATTTGAATCTCAACGAGCATTTTAACCTGGTTAAATTAACTCATTGACTGCCAATGACGAGATTCTCGTCATGTGGTGTTTCCAGTGGTTTACGATAGAGGGCGCTCTTCCGCAGCCTGTGAATGATTATCATGAGCATGATGATGATGATGAAGAGTACACCCAGAAGTCACGTGATCACAACAAAATCAAGCTGGTTTCGTTTAGTATTATAGGATTAATAAAAAAAGTTTTTTTCCCTCTGCTTTCTGTTGCTTTTTGACGAAAACAAGCCACATTCAACTGCCCATAATATTCTATGATTTTTCAAAGCTTAGTAAAAACGCTCGAAATCGCTGGCAAGGACAGCTAGACGATGATTTAACTCTGGCAGTTAAAGAGTTAAGGATATAACGATGGATAAAAATCCCACAGGGCCTTGCTGAAAACGTTTATGACATAAGACTGACGTTAACAAGCATGCATATACAGGTAAATACATATAAATGAATGACATGTTATTTATTCCATCATCAGAGTCACATTTCAGTGCCTCTGCATGCCTCTGTCACAAAGACATGTATTATTTCACAAGTGTCTCTACTCTCTGCATTGTTATTCTCTGCAGGATTCCTGTAGAGAGAATTCACATCAACGCCGCAGTCGCCGTGCAAAAGCCATCGCACGCGTACGTGCACACACACGCATGCAGGGCAGGCACACACACACACACACTCATTTATACATGCTGCAGACACAGACGTGCGTGCATGCACACACACACGCACATGCAATATGAAGGCACATGCAGCACCAACATTACGGTGGTGTTGCGTGCCGAAAAATTGTCGATCTACAAGCTTACAACACGTCCCGTCGGGACGTGTTGTAAGCTTGTAGATCGGCTATTTTCGGCGCGCAACACCGCCGTACGATGGAGCATGACTTAGGTGATACATGCATGAATGTGCACGCTTAGCACCCACACACACACACACACACACTCTCATTCCTTCTCCAGCCGTTTAAAAGAAAAGGGGGCGACTAGACAAAATGAAATCTGACATGTTTAAGGAGAAACAGATGAGAAACGCAGTAAGGGTAGAAGAGCGAGAGAGAGAGAGAGAGAGGGTGGAAAGAAGGGATGGCGAATGAAAGAAAGAGAGCGAGGCAGGGAGAAAGAGAGAGAGAGAGATATAAAGTGAGAGAGAGAGAGAGAGAGTTAACAGGGCGTTATATTGACTATAAAAGTATGGCTAAGGCATAACCAGAGGCTAACGAACGGATGGAGAGAATAGAAAAAGAGATAGAGAGACGGTAGTGTATGTGCGTGCAAGTGTGTGTTTACACTTGTATTACTACACTTGTGAGGGCCAAATGTCGCCACAAGTATAGTAGGATTTGAAAAACACACAATTTTCCTGGTACTACTCTCAAGAGAAATGGTTGCTTAAAACTGCCATAGTTAGGCTTACTTTCAGGAAAACATTGAGGTTACGGTTAGGATTAGGATTAGACATTGAGAGGTTTAGACATTTAGACGTACCTAAGACGTCTTAGGTACTTAGGTACCAATTGCTGTCGTAAAATTTCAATGCCCTCACAAATAAAGTAATAATACAAACGTGTGCGTGTGCGTGTGCTTGTGTGTGTGTGTGTGTGTGTGTGTGTGTGTGTGTGTGTGTGTGTGTGTGTGCGCGAGTGTGTGCGTGTGCGTGTGCGTGTGTTGAAATGTGGCGGTGGGTTCTGTAAAAGTCACCACCAGTCACAGAATAATATTTAGGTTGATCAGGTCGTTCAAACGTGCGTCTCGCTGTAGAATACATCAGTCTACATTTGTGAGACAGAGACAGTGATGGAAGGTATTTCCATATTCCATCTACCTCAGATACTGTGTATAGCACCAGCCCTGTCCGAGGGTCATGATGAAATATTACATATTTAGACAGGGGTGAAACGGTGAAAATACCAAAATACATGGAGAGGGCAGTGTGTTTCTGCAGCTGGCTGATGACTGCTGGTATACCTGGAAATATGTTTTGTTATATAAACAGTTACATACTATGCCTACTTTATACACCATCTGTATACTTACTGTATGTATAAATTCATTATTTAACCTGGGAGCAGGGACTCGCACTACATATTGTATAAAATTGTGTTGCAGACTAAACGTTTTCATAGATAGCTTCATAGACTTGTTTGACAGCACTATCATCAGTCTTTCACTCTGTATTTAGTCTTCTGCGAGGCGTTGTGAGCTTGTAGATCTGCTATTTTTGGCTAAAGTTCTCCTCAGAATAGGGATGCTAGGGTTCAAGTGATTAATGTTAAAAAAATATATATATACATCCTATCATAATTATTATTATAATAATTATTATTATTATCCTATCACACAAAGATTTGGTGGCCCCCCCTGTAGTAACTCTGAGGACCCCCTAGGGGTCCCGGACCCCCTGTTGAAGACCCCTGGTCTAAACATTATTCTTCAAAATAATAATGTGTAACTGTAGCTGTTCTATTACTTGCCTTTACCCACTTAGTTATTATATAGACATTTTTGATTACTTATCAGAAATCTCAATGAGTAAATATTTTGTGAAAGCACCAATGGCTATAATCCCGCAATTTTGACACGATAACAATATTGAGGTATTTGGTCGAAGATATTGTCATTGTGTGATGTTGCCCTTTGCCAGTGAAGTGTCACCTGACATTAACCCATTAAGACTTGAAGCCGATTTTACAAAATGTAATTGTCTTCTAAATCCCAACAGTATTCAGAAAAAAAAACATGTTTCTATATCAGTGGTGCTCAAACTTTTTCATGTCAAGGACCCCTAAAATTATATGTATTTGGTCGCGGACCCCCATCTCAAAATGTGTTGTTCCAGGAACCCCCAGAAGCAAAGATTTGAGTTAAAAATATTCGCTTTAAAATATATATACAGGGTCCCCACACATTTTTAGCAATGAATTTCCAAAACTTTTCCAAAACTTTTCCAGAATATCTAGCCCAATTTCCAGGCCTATAAAACAATCATTCAGCGCAATAATGTGTCTCTTACTCCTATGTACAATGCCCAAAGATAGGCAGTGTAGCAAAAATAAAGCATAGAATATAAGATACAATTTCATTCAACATTTCGTGAAAAATTAGGGCATAGTGACCCTGCGAGCGAAAATAGGAGGGGTGGACGACGTCGTTGCACGGTTCGTTGTCGCTCGCGGTAGGTCAGGACGGTCTCATTCAAAAACATGTATTTTAATGAGATTTCATCGCCCGCTCGCTTCACGTCACGTCGCATCGCTGGCAGTGCGGATGGGGTGTTGCACAGCCCGTTTGGCGAAAAACTACTTATGTTACATATTTTGTGTAATGTTATACATGTTTATGAAAATGTTTTGTATTGAAAAAAATCAATAGCCAAAAACAATGCATAGCCAAATATTTTTCCAGGACCCTTGATAAATTCCAGGACCTTTGATCAATTCCAAACCTTTTCCAGTACTGGATTTTTTAATTTTTTATTTCAAAATATTTCCAGGAATTTCATGACCGTGGGGACCCTGTATATATACATAGATTTGCACACATTTTCACGATAAAAAAAAATAGCAGATCTACAAGCTCATAGCGCGGCACTCGGTGCCGCGCTATGAGCTTGTAGATCTGCTATTTTCGAATAGCCAAAGTGTAAAATAATGCTTTTTAGGTCAAATAAAAAAATTACACAGATGCGTTCCGGGTCTTAATGGGACACCAAAACAATGCAAGCCTACTGCAGTCTAGAACGGTGCTTCTCAAAGTAGGGTTCCTTGAGGGGGTTCCAAATGGAGCCTTATAGGTCTGTAACTCAGAGAGAGTACAAATGGAGCCAAAATGGTCCATTTGGTTCCATTTGTCCACTCTCTGAGTTACAGACTTTCCTTGAAATCAAAAGGTTTGAGAACCACCAGTGTAGAATAGACTGCACCACCTGGAACACACACACACACACACATATATATAGGGGGGCCTAGAGTGAAACCTGAGCAGAGAGGGATGGAAGGTAGGAATGGAAGAATACCAACTCTTTGTTTTCTATCACGGATGGATTAACAAAGGTCACACACACACACACACACACACACACACACACACACACACACACACACACACACACACACACACACACACACACACACACACACACACACACACACACACACACACACACACAGCGTGGTGATACATGTTAAAGCAGCAGGTGTAACTCAGTAATGCCACAGTAAGGTTACATAGCTAGAGTTTAGACTGCATTGCAAACCCACTGTTTACCTGTTACAGGTATAAACAGGTATAAACAGGTATAAACTGGTATCAGCCAGACCCAGTGGACTGCATGGGGTCACCGCTTTATCTGTGTTTCATCCTTCCCCAACAATTTATATTTCCTTCCCTCAATTTATATTCCCCCTCTGTCCTTCCAGGCTTGATCCATTGTACACCCCTCTCTCTCTCTCTCTCTGTATCTCTCTCTCATATCCCCAGGCGTTCTCCCTCCCTCTGTCCTCTCCCTGCATGGTCTATATATCGTTGCTGTCGGGCAGAAACCTTGTATCTTCATATTTCAACTTGTTTAAGCACAAGAGTGTCGCACAAAAGTAGCAAACAAGTCAGGTTCTTTTTCTCTACATTTCCTGAAAAGTAATGGGTTTGGACATACAAGGTTTTCACCCGACGGTGATGATATAATCACTTTCTCTCTACTGCCTCCTATCATCTTTATGACACTCTCTCTCTCTCTCTCTCTCTCTCTCTCTGCCATTCTCTCTCTGAGCCACAGCTCACACGCTCAATACGTCTTTCATTATTATTATCCCCTCCTCTCTGCAAACACTCAGCCTGGACTGGAGGATATACACACATACGCACGCACGCGCACGCATGCATGCACGCACGCACGCACGCACGCACGCACGCACGCACGCACGCACGCACGCACACATATACTGTACATACATATGTATAGGCCTAAATATAGCAACACAATTTACTCATTGGCAATAGAGAAAACTCTCATGGGCTTTGAGTGCACGCACACACACACACACACACACACACACACACACACACAGTACAGAGGAGAGACATCAACATGCAGGTATGTGGGGAATTCACTAACATTACCATGCATATGCACTACAGTATAAACACACACACACACACACACACACATCTGTATACAGTAACTATACTTGTGAGGACATCGATATTTCTTTTTTGCAATTTTCAATCCTAACCCTAAAGCTGAAAATAGCAGATCTACAAGCTCACAACACGTCACGCCGCCAAGCGTTGTGAGCTTGTACATCAGCTATTTTTGGTATGTGACACCTGCACGCAACTAAGTGTAAATCAGGAAAAGCTCTTACCCCTAAACCTATAAATGTCTAATCCTAACCACAACCTGAATCTTTTACTAATTGTAAACCTAACTCTAAAAATCTATTCTCAGCCGTAAAACTATCATTTTCTCGCATACTACTATACTTGTGGGGACATTAAGGCCAGATTGGAGAGAGAGAATGTCCCTGGTTCTCTCTATTGGATGAAGGGCAGGAGGAGAATAGACTACTTCCATCTCTCTCTCTCTCTCTCCTTCTCTACGCCAACTTCTTCCTGTCCTCTCTCCCTCACGTAGACCTTTCTCTCTCTCCTTCTCGTGCTACCTCTTTACAAATCTGTCTCTCAACTCACCAGAGAGAGAGAGAGAGAGCGAGAGAGAGAGAGAGAGATCAGAGGAGAGAAAGGCAGATGAAAACACAGAGAGAAATAGAGAGAGTAGGGGATCCAAATTATTATTATGGAGGAGGGGAAGAAGATGAGAAGAAAGTGATGATGATGAAGAAGATTAAAGCTTTAAAAAAGTTGTCTCACACACACACATGCATACGCACACACATGTAGGCATACATACAGGCATAAACACACATGTACTGATACATGGTAGACATGTAAACACAGGCAAGGTCATTTCAAAGCACAAACGCTCAGAACGTCTCCAACAACTGAGCGCTGCTGCCCCTTAGTGGCCAAAAACACAAATACAACTTGTCACACACATCTATTAAATAACTTCTCAAAACCCATTTCTACACACTAGCATTAATGAATTGATGCACTGACTGTTGCGACAAACAGACAGACAGACAAGACAGACAGACAGACAGAGAGAGACTGTGACAAAGACAGACAGACAGACAGACAGACAAAGACAGAGAGAGACAAAGACAGACAGACAGACAGAGAGAGAGAGACAAAGACAGACAGACAGACAGACAGACAGACAGAGAGAGAGACACAGACAGACAGACAGACAGACAGACAGACAGACAGACAGACAGACAGACAGACAGACAGACAGACAGTAGGGTGTTCAACACAATAGGTGACAGGGTGCTGATACAACCAGAGAGCATCTGTCATCAACACACTACAGCACTATACCGCTCTAATGAATGAAGTGAAATGAACTGGAACCACACTGTTACTTTATGCACATGTGCGCGCGCACGTACACACACACACAACACACAGGCATGTTTTCAACTTTTGAATGAGTAAGAGAATTGTCAATGAAATCAACAAGCAATGTGCCATACACATCCATGTCCACAAATATTCATCTAACATGACCAAATGTTCTAGAATATGTTGTAAATATGGTATGTAGACACCCACATAGATACATTATTCAATTAATAATCAAGCAAATTCTTTATAATTATTTTTAAATATATATATTTTTTACAAATTGACACGATAAATTCGAGTAGATTTGTCATATTTGACTAAATTGATTAGTTTGAGTAACCACTTAAGCTACTTATTTTATACTTCATCATACAATGGGGCCATGCAAAAAATATGAAAATAGCCAATCTACAATCTCACAATGGATCACACCAGAACGCATTGTTGAGTGTACAGTAGATCAGCAGTTTTCAGCATAATTATTACAGTATTTAACCACTTGAACCTTAGCATTCCTATTCTCGGAGGAACATTCACCGAAAATAGCTGATCTACAAGCTCACAACGTGTCACAGTGAGCTTGTAGATCGGCAAATTTTCAGCGAAGAGGTTTGGTGCAGAGGGAAAAAAAGAGCAGACCAAGTACAGAGCCAAAGGTCAAGTTAACTTAGTACTGTATTTTTGAAGTGGTAAAAAAAAGAATGACATTTCAAATACCCCCCCCATTGATTATTTATGTAATTTACCAAGTAAGAGTAGTAATCAGTGAGTATCTTTATCTAAGTAAGAGAATATAAATTAAAGACATATAGAATGAGTACTTAGATATATACTTAGATAGAATGAGTACTTACACACAGAGAGAGAGACAGAGAGTACTCCTAATGCTGCTGAGACTGGATGTAAATGAGAAGCAGTATATGTGTGATCCTCAGCCAGTATCTCTCACACACACACACACACACACACACACACACACACACACACACACACACACACACACACACACACACACACACACACACACACACACACACACACACACACACACACACACACACACACACACACACACACACACACACACACACACACGAGAGAGAGGGAGAGAGGGAGGGAGAGGAAGAGGCAGTGAGAAAGAGAGAGAGAGGGAGAGAGAAAGAAAAGATGAGGGAACGGGGGAAGGAGAGAGAGAGTGGGAGAGGAGGGGAGAAAAAGAGTCCAGAGAACGGAGTGAGAGAAATGGATGAGAGAAGTGTTGAGATTAAAGGTAAAGTAAGCACCAGTGTGTGTGTGTGTGTGTGTGTGTGTGTGTGTGTGTGTGTGTGTGTGTGTGTGTGTGTGTGTGTGTGTGTGTGTGTGTGTGCGTCTATATACCACCAGTGGTGGAAGAAGTACTCAGATATTTTACTTCAGTAAAAGTATCAATACTGCAATAATAGAAATACTCCGTTACAAGTAAAAGTCCGGAATTCTAAATTTACTTGAGTAAAAGTACAAAAGTATTGGTATCAAAATGACCAAAAGT
>NC_137620.1:39387445-39402445 GCF_963280865.1 Gymnoscopelus braueri | reverse complement strand
CCGCTCAACCAAGTAGTTTACTTTATAATGTTTTTTAAATCGAATAAATCCATTAGTTTGATTAACTGTTGCAACCCTACTGAGCAGTCAGTTGTAAAGTGTAGCAGAGAGCCAGCCCCATGCTGCCTTCCTGTCAGCACTCACCCTGCTCATCACACAGTGTTGACTGACACAGTGCAGGATGCCAACAGGCTGGTGGCACGTCTTTAAACAGGCTGCTCGTCAAACTGGTTCAGCTATGAGGAGTCAACCATGTTTGTCCTCGTCTCTGCAAGGGTTACTCATAGTATCAGTCAGTCAGTCCCATGCACGGACGCATGCACGGACGCACACACACACACACACACACACACACACACCACAGCCCGCTTGAAATCTAGACTAGTGTTGTAACTAGCAGCTAACCAATGTGGTCAACCAAGTCTAGCTTGCAGAGACTCTGTAAAACACATACAGTAGCATACACACTGACACATACAGTACGCACTCATACTGTACGCACACACATGCACAAACACACACACACTGAACACTTTAAATGACCCTGGGTTCACTCAATGCACTAGGTCTATTGTGGTGGTCTGCGGCTATGCAACACGCACGCACGCACACACACACACACACACACACACTCAGAGACTAATAGAGAGGGTACTGAGTGATGTCTTGCATTCTTACACAGAGGACACTGAAGTACAGTAACGCTCTTTCATTCTTTCTCTCTCTCTCTTTCTCTCGCCCACTTGTCCATTCTCTCTCTCTCTCTCTCTCTGTTCATCTCTGCATTCCTTCACCACTTCCACTTTTCTTTCGGTCTTGTCTCTTCATATTTCCCCTCACTACAATGTAGTCTATGCATATAGTGTCCACATGTCTGTCTGTCTGTCTGTCTGTCTGTCTGTCTGTCTGTCTGTCTGTCTGTCTGTCCACGTCTTTGTCAGTCTGTCTGTCTGTCTGTCCACTTGTCTTTGTCTGTCTGTCTCTCTCTCAGTATGTCTGTTTGTCAGTCCGCCCAACTGTCCATTTCTTTGTCAGTGTGCTTGTCTGTCTGTCTCTTTCAGGTTGCCTGTCCACCTGTCTGTCCACCTGTCAGTCCATCTGTCTGTCTGTCAATATACTGTCTTTTCTAGCAGTCTCTCTCACACACACACTTCTCTCCTCTGCATTCTTTCTGTGCTTGCCCTGCGGCATGGAGTTCTCTGTCCCTCTCTATGTCTGTCTCTGTCTCGCTCTCTCTCATTCTCTGTACCTCTCTCTCTGCCTTCTATTCTCTTTTCCATTTCTCATCCTCACACACACACACACACACACACACACACACACACACACACACACACACACACACACACACACACACACACACACACACACACACACACACACACACACACACACACACACACACACACACACACACACACACACACACACACACACACACACACACACACACACACACACACACACACAGCTCTGTCATCACTTTATGATCACAGAAGGAGAGAAGGGAGACAAAGAGTGAGAGAGAGGAGAAGTTTGAATGAACAAGAGAGTTCAAAAGAGAGAAGGAGGAAAAGTGGATTATCACTCACGTTTAACTACAAGAACCCTGGCGTCACTATTCGGGGGTGAGCGTGATCTACAATGGCAGATCTACAAGCTCACAAAGCGTCACGTTATGGCACGTTAACTGCTTGTAAATCGACTATTTCCGGGCAAAGCAAAACCCTGGTCAACTATGGATATAGGGTTTAAGTGGTTCATTCCGTTAACCGAGTTAACTAAAACTACACTACAAAATACAACTAGGTGTGAAATAACATTTTAGTTTAAAACCGGGAACGCATCTGTGTCATTTTATATTTTAGCTATACCATTATTTTATACTTTGGGCTATTCAAAAATAGCAGATCTACAAGCTTGTAGTGCGGCACTATGAGCTTGTAGATCTGCTATTTTTGAAAAATCTTTTTTTTTTTAAAGCAAACTCCAATCTTTGCTTCTGGGGGATTCAACGAATGTCTCCTAAATCCTAACAGTTCAAAAAAAAAAACTATGTCACTATAATATCAGTGGTTCTCAAACTTTTTTCATGCAGAACCCCCCCCCCCCCCCCCCCCAATCAAAATATTTTGTTCCAGGAACCCCCAGAAGCAAAGATTTGAGTTAACAATGTATATATATATATATATATATATATATATATCATATATATACACAAATTTTCACGATTTGTTTTCAAAAATAGCAGATCTAGCTTGTATATCTGCTATTTTTTTAATAGCCAAAGAAATCTAAAAATGACACACAGATGCGTTCCCAGTCTTAATGGGTTAAATAACTTCAGAAACGCATTATCCAATCTCTCTCTCAGCCATATTGTATGCATCATTGTCCAGTTGCACACACACACACACACACACACACACACACACACACACACACACACACACACACACACACACACACACACACACACACACACACACACACACACACACACACACACACACACACACACACACACACACACACACACACACACACACACACACACACACACACACACACACACACACACACACACAGCTCTGTCATCACTTTATGATCACAGAAGGAGAGAAGGGAGACAAAGAGTGAGAGAGAGGAGAAGTTTGAATGAACAAGAGAGTTCAAAAGAGAGAAGGAGGAAAAGTGGATTATCACTCACGTTTAACTACAAGAACCCTGGCGTCACTATTCGGGGGTGAGCGTGATCTACAATGGCAGATCTACAAGCTCACAAAGCGTCACGTTATGGCACGTTAACTGCTTGTAAATCGACTATTTCCGGGCAAAGCAAAACCCTGGTCAACTATGGATATAGGGTTTAAGTGGTTCATTCCGTTAACCGAGTTAACTAAAACTACACTACAAAATACAACTAGGTGTGAAATAACATTTTAGTTTAAAACTGGGAACGCATCTGTGTCATTTTATATTTTAGCTATACCATTATTTTATACTTTGGGCTATTCAAAAATAGCAGATCTACAAGCTTGTAGTGCGGCACTATGAGCTTGTAGATCTGCTATTTTTGAAAAATCTTTTTTTTTTTAAAGCAAACTCCAATCTTTGCTTCTGGGGGATTCAACGAATGTCTCCTAAATCCTAACAGTTCAAAAAAAAAACCTATGTCACTATAATATCAGTGGTTCTCAAACTTTTTTCATGCAGAACCCCCCCCCCCCCCCCAAATCAAAATATTTTGTTCCAGGAACCTCCAGAGAAGCAAAGATTTGAGTTAACAATGTATATATATATATATATATCATATATATACACACATTTTCACGATTTGTTTTCAAAAATAGCAGATCTAGCTTGTATATCTGCTATTTTTTTTATAGCCAAAGAAATCTAAAAATGACACACAGATGCGTTCCCAGTCTTAATGGGTTAAATAACTTCAGAAACGCATTATCCAATCTCTCTCTCAGCCATATTGTATGCATCATTGTCCAGTTGCATAAACACACACACACACACACACACACACACACACACACACACACACACACACACACACACACACACACACACACACACACACACACACACACACACACACACACACACACACACACACACACACACACACACACACACACACAGGGGGAAGTTCTTCAGAGAATATCATTTTGTTAATATCCGCTGTGTTGTAATAGTCTCAATAAATCTTCAATAAATGTTGCCAATATTGCCAGATGTACAGTATTGGCCCTGTGCACTCAGGAAAATATGGATTATTCATTACAGCACAGAGAGACTTTCACAGAACAGGCAGATATACAAACACTTTGGAAATGTGTGTTGGCTCCAGACATCCTATACTGTTGGCCTCACTGTAGAAACATACTATACTGTTACTGTCTGTCGGCCAGAAACCTTGTATCTCCATATGTCAACTTTTTATGTTAAAATAAGTTAAATTAACCAGTGGTGGAAAAGGTACTCACGTTTTTTTAATTAAGTAAAAGTATCAATACTGCAATGTAGAAGTACTCTGCTAAGCAAAAGTCCGGGATTCAAAATGTACTTGAGTAAAAGTACAAAAGTATTGATATCAAAATATACTTAAAGTAAAAAAGTAGAAAGTACTCATTATGCAGAATGTCCCATTTCACAGGTTTTAAAATGTATAAAAAAAAACATTTTTTCTTCAATTTCCTGACTGAAAAGTAAACGTTGTGAACATACAAGGTTTACACCCGACAGGGACGGTATGGAATGGCCTCATGAGCTTACAGCGCACGCACGCACGCACGCACGCACGCACACACACACACACACACACACACACACACACACACACACACACACACACACACACACACACACACACACACACACACACACACACACACACACACACACACACACACACACACACACACACACACACACACACACACACACACACACACACACACACACACACACACCTGTCCAAACAACCCCAGGGCAGGCTCAGACGGAGGCGGACCAGCTGACGATGATGTCACAGGTCTCTCCAGGAAGTGTTGTTTTACCACATTAACCCTGGCCTCACTGTTGTGGGAAGATTGTCTGAATCTTTCTACATTTGTAAAAAAATATTTGCGAAAATAGCTGATCTACAAGCTCACAACACGTCGTGATGCAACGTGTTGTGAGCTTGTAGATCGGCTAATAAGTCGTACGAAGAAGTCTAGGAGGCTATAGAGGGTTTTAAACTTTAAGTGGTTCCACGTAACCAGTTAAACACTCTAGTCTTAGTAAGATAGACCGGAGTTACAACTGAACTGGACCACTTTTTTACTAGGGATGTTACACACCAGTTTAAAAAAAACAATATATTAAAAATATATATAAAAATAAAAATAAAAGATGATTCGATTTCTAGTGTTTTGAGTCGTGACAAGCATGAGTCAAAAATCGACTACTGTTTCACATTCCTATTTTTTTACCGTCTGCACCAAATCTCTTCGGCAAAAATTGCAGATGTTCAAGCTCAAGCGTTGTGAGCTTGTACATCGGCTATTTTTGCCGAATGTCCCCCCCCCCCCCCCCCCCCCAGAATAGGCATGCTGCGGTTCAAGTGGTTTTAACATCATCCAACCGGTTGCACACCAGTGGAAAGTCAAGACAAACGGAATCCCATGTCAACAAATGAAAACAAACACACACACAGACAGGATGTTGACACAGCTCAACTAGTGAGACCACATTTCGAGTGTCACTTCACAGGGACACCCTGACGGCACCTGTCAGCATGGGGAGTGTTGGGCGGGAGGAGGAGTAGGACGAAGGCCCTACGTCCTTCCGGTGGGGTCTCCTCACTGGCAGGTGAGATAGTAAGATACAACAGCCGTAACAACACAGCAAGTGTGTGGAGGAGGAATCAATTGGCACGACTAAATTGAGTAAAAAGTGTATTATTTTTAACCCATTCAGACCAGGAATGCATCCTTGTTTTTATACTTTGGCTATTCAAAAATAGCAGATCTGCAATCTCATAGCGCAGCACCGAGTGCCACGCTATGAGCTTGTAGATCTGCTATTTTTGAAAAATCTTGACCATTGTGCAAATATTTGAATATATATACATTTTAAAGGGAACATTTGTAACTCAAATCTTTGCTTCTGGGGGGTCCCTGGAACAACATATCTTGAGATGGGGGTCGGCGGCCAAATACATAATTGTGGATGGTCCTTGACGTGAAAAAGTTTGAGCACCACTGATATTAAAGCAACATTTAGGATTAGGATTAGGATTTCTAAGACATTTTTTGTAGAATCCCCCAGAAGCAAAGATTTGAGTTACAAATGTTTGCTTTAAAAATATATATATTCAAATATATATAATTTCATATACTGTATATATTTCAAATATAGCAGATATACAAGCTCGTATGAGCTTGTATATCTGCAATTTTTTAATAGCCAAAGAAATTTAAAAAATGGTTCATCATCACCTGTTTTCAAACTGCACACAGTGTTGAGGAGCGCATTAGGCTATAGCTAACGTCAGCAGGCTAGCTCGTATAAACACTGGCTGACTTACAAGTGACAAGATCAGAATAAACACAGTCATTATGAACCAGAGTCAACACAACTATGTAAATAGTCACATAAGTAGAGTGCAAAGGGAACAATGTAGTCGTGCCTCAAATAAGCTAGAATATCAGGTAAAAATAAACAAACTGTAGGTAAGTCAGTCTTCAGTTTTAGTGCTCCCTATTAAGGCCTGTCACAATTATGACATAATCGTCAAATCCAAAATTATTTGAGATAATCACAATAATGTTTTGCATAATGGTCATAATCATTTCCATGTTGAAAAATTTGAGTGAGTACTTCTTCCACCACTGTTTCTAACGAGGGTGATGAAATGCTTCTCTGTGACTGTTTTCTTGGTCCGACTTCACAGTCGGCGGTGGATTAAAGGTGATCAGTGGCCTCTGGCAGTAGATTTCCTCTCTCCGCTGTCAGATGCTGTGTGGTTATGGACCAATTAACTTAGTTTATCCCTAAATCAACTGAGAATGAGTTATTTCAAAAACGGCACTAATTGGAAGCCGCGCGTGTGTGTGTGTGTGTGTGTGTGTGTGTGTGTGTGTGTGTGTGTGTGTGTGTGTGTGTGTGTGTGTGTGTGTGTGTGTGTGTGTGTGTGTGTAGTCAGGCATGGGAACAGAGGTAGTCGTTTCTTTGGAATGGTTCCCAAAGTTTGTCACGTGGAGTGGACGCAAACACGCGCACACACACACATTTTGACTGAAGGTGAACAACACAGTGACATAGTTTTCAGTACAGTCAGAGGTCTCACTGTCTGACTTGCTGTTTTTCTTTCTCTCCCTCTCTCTCTCTCTCTCTCTCTCTCTCTCTCTCTCAAAGTGCAGAGAGACGTCAGTATCCTAAATGTCAATCCTGATTCTCTACCCTGCACAGCCTGCAGCCACGGCCCCAGGCTGTGTGTGTGTGTGTGTGCATGTGTGTGCGTGTGTGTGTGTTGATCGGATTGCCTTCCTTTACCCAGATTACACAGCATGGTAGCAAGCTCTCGTGCACACGTACACGCGCACACACACACCAAACACACGCAGTGCCAGCAGCAGGTGAGACAGTATTAGTCACCATCTCAGCGGTCGACCATACAGTGACAGACTGAGTGACATCACCCCGAAACGCTCACGCTGTGTTTCTCCCAAAAGGACTTTAGTCATTTGTGCTTTATTTAAGACGTACAGTAACAGTGACAGTCAGAGAGGAGTTCCCTAACACAGTGTTTCACAAACCTTTTATCTCGAGACCCAAACATGACATGAACCTTGACATGAAAAAAGTTTGAGAACCACTGATATAGAAACGTACGTAAAAAAAAAAGAAGAAGGATTTAGAAGACATTTGTATAATCCCCAGAAGCAAAGATCTGAGTTAAAAATGTTCGCTTTAAAGATTTGCAAAAATGTTAATGTAAAAAATAAATAAATAGCAGATCTAGATCGTCACAGGCCCCCGGCAGCCACAGGCACACCGTTGGGTGACACTTACTGTATGGGGCACTACGGCAGTGTTTACAGTAGTGTTTGGCCTTAACATGGTGACCATTGCTATGATCATTGAGACATAGGACTGGATTTGAAGGCTGCATAGCGGCCTTAAGATCTAATATGTATAAATCAACAAAAAGGGGAAAAAAGGATACAGTATAGGGTTTTGTAATTGTCAACCCTTAAGACTATTCGGAAAATAATAAGATTACAGTAACATATTACTTAGTAATAAGTTAATGCTGAACATTGAACACAGGACACTACAAACGTGTGTCCAGCACATGAGCATGTTGAGCTACATTAATGTCCGTTACAAATCAATCCCACAGCTAAACGTCTTCAAAGCAAAAAAAAGCATTAACCGTCACTTGAACTTGCAGAGTAACCATGGCTTCCGGACTAATAATGAAACATGCATTCCAGCGTGAGATTTAAAGTTTAATGAAAAATAGGCGTTAGCTAGCTTTCTAGCTAACCAATCATGTCTCCTGTCAGGGAAAGTTCCCTCAACACCGAATCTCTTCGCCAAATACAGCCGATGATTGACAATTTTGGCCGAATGTTCGCCCCCAGAATAAGGACACTAGGGTGGAAAAAATACTCAAAGTTTTCACTTAAGTAAAAGTATCAATACTGCAATATGGAAATACTCCAGTAAAAGTCCGGAATTCAAAATGTACTTGAGTAAAAGTACAAACGTATTGGCATCAAAATGTACTTAAAGTACTCCTTATGCAGAATGTCCCATTTCAAGTTTTCAAATGTATAAAAATCTTTTGAAAATAAGCTCACAATCTACAAGCTCGTGAGCTTGTAGATTCTATTTTCAAATGGCCAAAATGTATATAGGGCTGAAGTGGTTAATGTATGTGTTGTAATAATAAAAAATCTACAAAGTAACTAGTAACTAAATGTAGTGGAGAAAAGTACAATATTTTCGATCCGAAATGTAGTGGAGTAGAAGTAAAAGTATTGGAAATTCTCAAGTAAAGTACAAATACCTCAAAATTGTACTTAAGTACAGTACTTAAGTAAATGTACTTAGTTACTTTCCACAACTGGTCAAGGCCATACCGTAGGTTTTAGCTAATAAGTCAAGGATGGTTGGAAAGGACGGACACGGGACCGAAGAGTGGAAGGAAGCAAAGACGTTAACTTACGGAATACAGAGACAGAAATTAATGACATGTGACAAGCTTTATTCTTCACTAAACCACAACCAGGCTAGTGTCTCTGAACAGCTTTTGATGTTGGAAGCTTGCTTTACGATGTTGTGGATCCAATTGAATCAAAGAGCGCGCACGCACGCACGCACGCACGCACGCACGCACGCACGCACGCACGCACGCACGCACGCACGCACGCCATTCATCCCGGGCTGTTACATCACTCAATTAGTTTGGGGAGGCTGTCCGATATAATTTGATTCAGCTCATCTGTCTTGTTTGAAAATGTCAGCCTATCAGATAGTAGCTGGTGTGGCTTTGATAACAGTTCCAGACAAACATACAAGAAAGACACAGATGAAAGGAAGAGAGAGAGAGAGAGTTGACAGGCCACTACACATGAATAAAAACAAAACGACACAAAGAACCTTAGAGAACATTCCACCCGATGGGAAAATGAATCAAAAGATAATTTCATAAACGGGACAGACAATGAAGAAGGAGCAACACTGGGGTTTTGTGTAGGCGTGGGAATGATGTGAAAGTGAAGCAGCTTAATGAAAGTGTGTCAGTGATAAGCAGGGAGGGGTGCAGCAGCTCATGGAACTTATCGATTTGATAGATTACAGAAAATAATCAATAATTTAATGAAAGAATCGATTGATAACTGATTAACCCTGTTTTTGGGCATGTCATTATTAATATGCGAAAATGGTCCAAATAAGTTCAAAGTAAAAAAAACAACAGTAAATTAGTGAGTGTGTGGATCTACAAGTGTGAGCTTGTAGATCTACTACTTTCACTGTTTTTTGCACGACAACATTGTGCGACGAAGTATGAAACAACGCTTAAGTGGTTCATCGATTTGTTGATATATATATTTTTTAAATATAAAAAGAAACTTGCTCCTCGATTATACAAAGTAATTGATAGAGTAATCGCAAAGTAAATAATTGTTAGTTGCAGCCACTGCAGTTGCAGACACTGGATGCTTCGTCTTCACCACTTCCAACCTGGCATCCCTATTGCATGTCATTATAGAGGAAGAGTTCAAAACAATTCCCCAAATTTCCCCCCAATGTAACATTTTGGTGTGGTGACGCATTGTGAGTGTGTAGATGGTCTATCTTCGCAGAACGTTCTCCCCAGAATAGGAACACTATAGGGCAGTGGTTCTGAAACTTTTTCATGTCAAGGACCCCCAAATTCATGTATGTGGCCGCGGACCCCCCATCTGAAAATATGCTGTGCCAGGGACCCCCAGAAGCAAAGATTTCTGTTCAAAAATATTTCGCCTTTAAAAAAATATATATATATACTGTATAAAGATTTACCCACATTTTCAAGATTTTTCAAAAATAGCAGATCTACAAGCCAAAGTATAAAATGTGGATTAAGGGGTTAAAATGATTGTGACGCTTTATTAAATAATTTGGCTGGGGACCCCCCTGGTACCCCCCCCCCCCCAAGGACCCCTGGGGGTCCCCGGACCCCACTTTGAGAACCAATGCACTAGGGTTCACGTGGTTAAGGATTCCCTCCACATACTGTAGCTGTGGCTCCAGGCAAAGTATTGATCAAGGCAAGACACATCACCACTGTGTGTGTGTGTGTGTGTGTGTGTGTGTGTGTGTGTGTGTGTGTGTGTGTGTGTGTGTGTGTGTGTGTGTGTGTGTGTGTGTGTGTGTGTGTGTGTGTGTGTGTGTGTGTGTGTGTGTGTGTGAGAATCAGACTGCATGCTCGATAGCCTCTTAAGCAGACAAGATAAATGCGCAGAGGAAACGTGCGGTGTATTGGACACGTGTGACAACACACGCACACGCACACACACCTCCATGCGTGCCGTGCACACGCACTCACATCAATACAAGCATGTACACTCAAACAAGTGCACGTGCACCTTTGCAGTGGCCACCTGAGCACATAACATTACATCTACATGTTGATACAAAACATATATTACACACAAACACGCACACACTTAGGCAAGTTTCCAACACACACACACACAAATAGGCAAGTCTCGGACGCCGCGCACATGAGCACACACACACACACACACACACACACACACACACACACACACACACACACACACACACACCGCACATTGGCGTTACCTCTGAAGAAAGGCATGGTGAAGGAGGTGTCTGCCTTCTCCTCCTCTTCCTCGTCCTTCCTCCCCTGAGCGGGAGATCTCCTCCTCTTCCAACGCATGTCTATCTGTATCTATAGAATGATCTATCCTTTTATTGATCTATTTATCTGTCTGTCAGCCCAGCTCTGGGTCAGCATACAGCATGTGTCTATGGATTCATGTTATTCATCTTCTATTGATATTGTTTTTAGGCATGTCTTCCTCCGGTCCGTTCCCTCTCTCTCTCTCTCTCTCTCTCTCTCTATACGTCTACTGTAGTTACCCGTTCATCACTTTAATCGCTCCCCTTTGCGATCCATTCCTACGCCCTCCCTCCCTTGTTTGCTCTCTCACTCTCTCCCTCTCTCTCTCTCTCTCTCTCTGCTTTTATCTGCTATGATCTTTCGATAGTTTATTTAACAGTCTCTCTCTCTCTCTCTCTGAGGGTTAAGCGAGTGTTACGTTGTACAGCAGTAAGTTCACAATGTACTGAATCTCTGTGTGTGTGTGTGTGTGTGTGTGTGTGTGTGTGTGTGTGTGTGTGTGTGTGTGTGTGTGTGTGTGTATGTGTGTGTGTAGTTGCGGTTATTTATATGAACGCTACATTATTATAATGTCTTAATAATCTTTAGATTTGTGTTTATGAGTATAATGCTTGCATGTGTGTGTGTGTGTGTGTGTGTGTGTGTGTGTGTGTGCCCCTCCTCTCCCAAAAATCATCATAGTGCTTGCCCCACTGCAGTCAATTCTGCAGTGTCAGCCCTGCCACACGCACGTACGCACACACACACACACACACACACACACACACACACACACACACACAGCATGGCTCTACCACACACATACTGTTCTCTTACAAAACAACACACAAACACCAGAACCTATACGTGCACACATAAACAAACACACACACACACACACACACACACACACACACAGGTCTTCTCACAGCACAATGGAAGGCCATGTATCATTTAGTGGAATGATATCTGAAATTAAATCTGTATTTGCAAATCATTCCATTGTTTTTATAGCTTTTTTCATTTGAGTAACTGAATAAGAATGACAAATGCAGTGTGTGTGTGTGTGTGTGTGCGCGCGCGCATGCGTGTGTGTGCATGCCTGCACTGCCTGCTGTGCATTGATTGGAAGAGAGAAGAGGACATGACTCACTCACGCACGCACTGACACACACACACACACACACACACACACACACACACACACACACACACACACACACACACACACACACTTTGCCCATGCGAACTTTACCCATTCTAAATCAGTGGTTCTCAAACCTTTTCATGCCAAGGACCCCCAAAATGACATGTATTTGGCCACGGACCCCCATCTGAAAATATTTTGTGCCAGGGACCCCCGAGAAGAGAAGATTTGTGTTAAAGAATTCAAAACCTTTGGTCCATTGGAAGAGAGAAGGAACAGTACAAGATAGCAGTACAAGCTGAGGTGACACGCTGTGAGCTTGTAAATCTGCTATTTTTGAGAAAGAGCCCAGAGAAAGAAACCACTGTTCTAAACCATCATTCTAAATCTTACCAGTTTTCTGAAAAACGTACTGTATGTTGCTATATATATATATATATATATATATATATAAATCTAAAATGACACAGATGCTTTGTTTTAGCTTAACCCTTTAAGGCCGGGACGGGAACGCATCGTGTCATTTTAAGATTTATTTGGCTATTCAAAAATAGCAGATCTACAAGCTCATAGCGCGGCACGAGCTTGTAGATCTGCTATTTTTTTTGAAAAATCGTGAAAATTTGTGCAAATCTTTTATATACATTTTTAACTAAAATCTTTGCTTCTGGGGGTCCCTGGAACAAAATAGTTTTAGATGGGAGGGGGTCCGCGGACAAATATAGCAACATAAGTAAAATACATTACCAAAAATAACTTGTAAAATCCCCAGAAGCAAAGATTTGAGTTAAAAACTTTCACTTTAAAAAAGTATATATATATATATATATATATATATACATATACATATATATATATATATATATATATATATATATATATATATATATATATATATATATATATATTCAAACTAAAGATTTGCACACATTTTCACAACAAAAATAAATAAATAGCAGATCTACAAGCTCATAGCGCGGCACTCGGTGCCGCGCTATGAGCTTGTAGATCTGCTATTTTTATGTAGCCAAAGAAATCGTAAAATGACTCACAGATGCGTTCCCGGTCTTAAAGGGTTAATTTAGAGTCTAGACATTGATCAGACTCTCTTAGTAGAGATCAGAATAAATGACATGAACCCTATAGACAACAAAGACCAGCTTAACCCATTAAAACCAGGGGGAAGCATCTGTCATTTTAGCCACTTTAACCATTATTTTATACTTTGGCTATTCAAAAATAATAACAGATATACAAGCGCATAGCTATGAGCTGTAGATCTGCTATTTTTTTTTAAATCATGAACATTTGTGCAAATCTTTGAATAGGTTTTTTTAAGGCAGAAAAACGTACAATACTTGATATACTGTGCACGTGCACGTTAGGGCTGTCAACTTTCCTCAGAAATGATATTCGAATATTGGTCTTAAAAATTGGCAGATATTCAAATATATTCGAATATTATTATTAGTATTATTTTTTTGACAGAAACAATACAAAAAACAATGTATCGAGTGCTCGGATCCAATAAAACATATATTTTGTTATTTTTTATAACTTGATACATTGTTTTTTGTATTGTCCCTGTCAAAAAAAACATAAAAAATAAAAATAACTTTTTTTCTTTTTTTTTCTTTTTTATATTCGATTAATTTTCATATTCGAATATACATATTTTCCCCATATTCGAGGAATATTCAATATTCGAATATTAATTCACCAGCCCTAGTGCACGTGCGCACACACACACAAACTATAATCAAAACAAAACACGACTGTAAACAGCAGACACAGCAGGTCAGTGAGTGTTTCTGAATGCAATCACACAAACACACACACGCACTGTTTACTAGAGCCGTGGCCAAGCCGCAGAGCCAGGTGCCTGCCAGGTTTTGTGTTAGTGGGAGGCATTGGTACGGCATGTACACACACTAACACACCCACCCACACACACACATACACTAGGGTGTCAGGGCCCATGTGGTCAGGGTCAGAACTGTGTGTTCCATCATTGTCCTACTCACTCTCTTTGTCTGTCTCCGTCTCTCGCATTATTCGCATATTCTCTTTTCTTTTCATCTGCCCGTCTCTCTCTCTCCATCTTTTCCTCCTTTTTGTATCTCTATCTTACCCTCTCACTACTACTTCTCCTCTCTCTCTCCAGTCCCCCCCAAACCCCTCCCCACACACACACACACACACACACACACACACACACACACAAGGGCCTCACTTGGGCCCAGCAAGTACTGACTGTCTGAGACAGTCCAACACCTGTACTGTCCTGTGGTGGTTCTCAAAGTGGGGTCCTTGGGGGGTTCCAGGGGGTCCCCAGAAAAAGTAGATAATGTAGCATCAATCATTTTAATCACTTTATCCATTCATACAGTATGTTGGCTATTCAAAAACAGCAGATCTACGATCTCACAGCTGCAAGCTTGCGCATCTGCTATTTTAGCATTTGGGGGGGGGGGGTCTTGTGGGGGTGCCTGACAGAAAACATGTTCAGATGGGGGTCGAATACATATCAATTTGGGGGTCCTTGACACGAAAATATTGAGAGAACAGTGCTGTAATGTACTGTGTCAGACAGCTGAGCACAGACTTCCTCCAAACGTTCTACAACAACACCATGGAGAGCATCCTGACCAGTAAGGGTTTGCAACTGCTTATTATTATTATTAATTATTATTATTATTATCTTAGCAATTATTCTATCGATTACCTTTTTGATCAACCCATTAAGACCGGGGAACGCATCCGTGTCATTTTTAGATTTTTTTTGCTATTCGAAAATAGCAAGATATACAAGCTCATAGCGCGGCACGAGAGCCGTTGCTATGAGCTTGTACTTGTAGATCTGAAAATCGTGAAGATTTGTGCAAATCTTTGAATATATAAATATATTTTTAAAGACGAACATTTGTAACTCAAATCTTTGCTTCTGGGGGGT
>NC_137620.1:39317445-39384945 GCF_963280865.1 Gymnoscopelus braueri | reverse complement strand
TCTCCTCCTCCTGTTCTGTCCTCCTCTCCTCTCTTCTTCTCCTCCTCCTGTTCTGTCCTCCTCTCCTCTCTTCTCCTCCTCCTGTTCTGTCTCCTCTCCTCTCTTCTCCTCCTCCTGTTCTGTCCTCCTCTCTTCCCTCTCCTCCTCTTCCCGTTAACCCCCATATGGTTGACCGGAGTCCCTCAGGGCTCTATACTAGTGTCTTTTCTATTTTCTGTCATGTGGGGAAAGCTTTGGCAGGAAAACAGCAGATCTACAAGCTCACAACGTGAGCTTGTAGATCTGCTGTTTTCCTGCCAAAGCTTTCCCCACAATAAGGATACTGGGGTTTAAGTGGTTGAACCCAAACTTAGTAAAAAGGAACCTGAGTTACAACAGTACTTGGTAGGGCTCTTTTTTTCACTCTATACCAGATCTCTTCACCAAAAAATCGACAGGCTCACACAACACGTTGTGAGCTTGTAGATCGGCTTTTTTTTTTAGGCATGATGGAGTTCAAGTGGTCGACACTCATACCCTCTGAGAGTGACAGAGAGAGAGAAAGTAGAGAGAGGTCCTTTCTCTCTCTCTCTCTCTCTCGCTCTGTGTCTGACCTCCCCTCTCACCTCATTCCATTCCTCCTCACCTCTGATTCCTCCTTTTTTTCTCTCTCTCTCTCTCCTGTAGATTGTGACTCATTGTGACACTTTCCCCTATAAATTATTGTCTCACTGGCGTGTATTCCCCTGTGTGTGTGTGTGTGTGTGTGTGTGTGTGTGTGTGTGTGTGTGTGTGTGTGTGTGTGTGTGTGTGTGTGTGTGTGTGTGTGTGTGTGTGTGTGTGTGTGTGGCTGTCATGTTGTCATAGCCCCAGACGACACACCCCATGGGAAAGACAGGACAACAAGATCAACAGAGAGAGAGAGAGAGAGAGAGAGAGAGAGAGAGATGGGAAGAAAGAAAGAGACAGCAAGAGAGATAGGAAGGTAGAGAGAGAGGAACAGAGAGAGAAAGATGAAGAGAGACAGAGAGGAAGAGAGAGAGAGAGAGAGAGAGAGAGAAAGAGAGAGTGAAAGAGAGAGCGAGAGGGGGGAGGGAGGGAATGCCACACATTACTTGTTGCACAATGTATGCCTTCAGGGGTTTTTGACAAACTGCTTCATATTAGATTATATTGAGTATAATATTAGATTATGCAGTAGCAGTATTATATAAACATTTAACCCTCTGGTTTTTTTTACTTCCCCAAAGGCGTTTTCTCGAGAGATTCTTGGGAGGTTTTGGTGAACCAGACCTGAGGTTAGAAACCACTTGTATGAGAGTATATTATCAACACTTATTATCATCACTGTCGGGTGGAAAGCTTGTATGTCCAATACCGTTCCCATTGTTATGATTTTTTATCATATGCGACGCGTTGTGAGCTTGTAGATCGGCTGTTTTCACTACTTTTGTGCGACACTCTTGTATGATGAAGTAGGGTGTTCGACGGAAAAGGTTGAGATATGTCTTTGAGTTTGTCTTGTTTTATTGGATCTTGTTTAGTCGATACACTTATTTGTTTTAGCTCTCGCTCATTAGATTGTCCTATTTTGTCTCATCTGTTTAAGAAAGTAGGTAGCTGATATATTGCACTTTTACCTCAGCGCTAGCACTCTTAGTTGCTTGTTTTAGAAGAGAATGCACTTAAGACTTCTCTTCAGGGCCAGTTGCACCACCTCATACTAAGTTCAAACTTAGCCTAGTTATAGCTTAAATGGCTTTTAAAAAAAAACATTTAGACCAGGAAAGTATCGCATTTTTAGATTTATTTGGCTATTTTTAGAAAATTTGTGCAAATCTTTAAATATATATTTATTTATTTTTAACATTTGTAACATATTTTTGTTCCAGGGACCCCCAGAAGCAAAGATTTGAGTTATATATATATTCAAAGATTTGCACACATTTTCATGATTTTTCAAAAATAGCAGATCTACAAGCTCATAGCGCCGCGCTATGAGCTTGTAGATCTGCTATTTTTGAATAGCCAAATAAATCTAAAATGACAGAGAAGCGTCCCCGGATTGAATCGGTTAAGCTATAACTAGGCTAAGTTTGAACTTAGTGTGAGGTGGTGTAACTGACTCCTGGTGATTAGTAGTTTGGTTCTCTACCTATGTTGAATGCACTTATTGTAAGTCGCTTTGGATAAAAGCCTCTTGTAAATGACTGTAATGTAATGAGATAGAGATATACAAGGTTTCTGCTCAACAGCAGTGTTATATTAGATGAAACTGTTAACTACAGTAGGTGTTAACCCCAAGATTGACCACTTACAAGCTCACAACGCATCACAGTACGATGCGATGTGAGCTTTGTAGATCAGCCATTCTTGCTATATTAAATTATTGAACATTTTTGGCAGGTTTAAAAAAGATCTAGTAAAGTTTTTGAACATTTAAAACAGAATTGGACACCAAGGTTAAAAATCTAGTCTAAGAAATCAAAGAAATGAGGTCACAGCAGGACACAGAGAGAGGGGAAAGGAGGAAATAATTACACACACACACACACACACACACACACACACACACACACACACACACACACACACACACACACACACACACACACACACACACACACACACACACACACACACACACACACACACACACACACACACACACACACACACACACACACACACACACACACACACACAGCACCCCCCACAGTCTGACATCACTCAGCACAGCACTTGCTCTGGCATCGGTCACAGCTGGATGGTCGCCACGGCAACCCCAAGCAGCCAAAAAGTGTGCAGTTGTGTGGGAAATAAGTCAAAAGAAGAAAAACACAAGGGGCTTTCCTTAGTTTCTTCTGCACAGCTCTGTGTGTGTGTGTGTGTGTGTGTGTGTGTGTGTGTGTGTGTGTGTGTGTGTGTGTGTGTGTGTGTGTGTGTGTGTGTGTGTGTGTGTGTGTGTGTGTGTGTGTGTGTGTGTGTGTGTGTGTGTGTGTGTGTGTGTGTGTGTGTGTGTGTGTGTGTGCGCGTGCACCGGGCCTCGGGCCAAGACAGGAAGTTGTTAAAATGTTTCTTCTTCTTCTGCACTGGATCTTTCACCTGACCAAAGACCTACTTTTCACTCTCCGTCTCTCTTTCCATCTCCGTCGCTCCCTCCCTCTCTATCTCCCTCTCTCTCCCTTTTTGTCTCCGCCAGGCCAGACGGCCAAAAGGCCGGAGACTATGTTTTCACTCCTGTCCGTCTGTGTGTCCGTCTGTGAACAGCTAATCTCTGGCACCGCTGGACCGATCTACGTTACACTTTGCACGCACACTCCCAGCATTTTGTGCAAAATGGAGCCATGTGATCTATGAGTCAAATATTTCATATTCCAATCCAATTGGCTATGACTGACTTCCAAAGTTTTTGGGCCCTGGGTAGGCAACCCAGCCTGGCGGAGACCTGCACTCAGAGGAGTGCACTTCTCTAGTTTGTCTCTGTCTCTCTCTTCGTGTCTCTCTTTGTGTCTGTCTGTCTGTCTGTCTGTCTCTCTTCGTGTCTGTCTGTCTGTCTGTCTGACTGTCTGACTGTCTGTGACAGTGGTATCATACGTAAAACAAACCAACATATGTCTCTCTGTGCATAGAGAGGCAGAAGGACAGATCAAACTAGAAAAAGCACAGGTCTCCACCAGGTCAGGTAGGTTATAGTGGGCCAGCAATGTTCGAAATTCGCCAATCAGGATGGAATATGAAAAACAGACAGATCTGTCTTGATCACATGACTATAAAGATAATGTGTACCGATTTGCGTGATGTTTGGACAAAATCTGATGGAGTAACATAAACAAATGTGTTTAGCAAAAATCGGCCTCCTGGTGGTGCTATAACTGGCCGATCTGCAGGGCATAGGTTCTGCTCTGGCATCCAGGGAGTGTGTGTGCACAGTTTCGCTGCGATCGGGCCAACGCTGCCGGAGATTAGATGCTCACAGACGGACACACACAGACGGACGGACGGACAGGGTGCAAAACATAGTCTCGGCCATGCCTTCGGCCTGGCGGAGATAATGACGGGGGAAGAGGAAAAGAGAGAGTGAAGGAAGGAAGAGAGGCTAGAGGAAGTGGACGTGTGATGTGTCCACTGACCTCAGGTCAGCAGCAGCAGCTCCCACAAGCAGAGGATAACGTCTAAATGACAGGAAGCTCAGTGTGCGTGCGTGCGTGCGTGCGTGCGTGCGTGCGTGCGTGCGTGCGTGCGTGCGTGCGTGCGTGCGTGCGTGCGTGCGTGCGTGCGTGCGTGCGTGCGTGCGTGCGTGCGTGCGTGCGTGCGTGCGTGCGTGCGTGCGTGCGTGCGTGCGTGCGTGCGTGCGTGCGTGCGTGCGTGCGTGCGTGCGTGCGTGCGTGCGTGCGTGTACTACACTTGTGAGGGCTAAATGTCCCCACAAGTATAGAAATTGAGGAAGTTAAATGGTTGTTTTATGCATAAAAAATACGTTTTTAAGAGTTAGGTTTACAATCAGGAAACCATTGGTGTTATGGTTACGACTAGGCATTTAGAGGTTAGGTTTAGGTGTTAGATTAGAGTTCTCCCTATTTTAAACTTAGTGCGGCAATGTCACACACAATGCGTTCCTAAAAGGTGTATGTCCTCCCAAGAGTAGTATTACAAAACTGTGTGTGTGTGTGTGTGTGTGTGTGTAGGGTTGAAGAGGACAACATTCTCAAGTTCACGTCCCATCTGATACACAAGTTCCAGTGGAAAGATCAACACATTCACGCAGAATGTAAACACACAGTATATACAGACACACTCTCTGATTCCGTGTGTCTTTTCCCATCTCTCTCATACACACACACACACTAGGAAAGAGAGATGTAACATCCTCTTCCGGAGCAAAGCCAGATTTTTACTCTCCAGCCCAGTGGTTGGTTCCTAAACTTTTTAGCTCAATACCCAAAAGAAAACGTTTGCCTGGGACCCAAACTAGTGAAAAAAGCAGATCTACAAGCTCACAAAGTGTCGCTTTACGCTGCATTGCGAGCTTGTGGATCTGCTATTTTCATTTTACTACTATTTATGGAAATGATTTTATGTTTCGATTTTATTTATTAAATACTTTTTGAAAATGTTGGAATTGTTTGTGATGAAAAGTTGTGACTTTTTTTGTTTCAACTTTTTAAAATCTTTCGAAATTAATTTTTTTTTATGTAGGAAACAAAAACAATATTTTCTCGCGACCCATAATAATAATGTGCCAATCAATTCCTCCCCACACACATGTCTGTGTTATCACTGCTGTCGCATCCTACTGACTCACCTGCCAGTGAGGAGCCCCCACCGGGAGGACGTAGAGGTGACATGTGCCGCCCCCCAGCCCGTAGTGCCGGACGCACGACGGCGAATTCAAACCCACAACCTCGTGGGCCGGCACTTTACCACTGCGCCACCTACCCTGCTACATTTACTTAAGTAAAAGATCTGAGTACTTCTTCCCCCATTGGTCATCTGCTATCTCAGATGTTATCTGGTTGGTTTGAATGGGCCTTTATGTCCATTCAAACAGAGACATATGTTGTATGGTCCATGATTTCTCATACACGCTGTTCTACAAACATACAGAGTCACAGTACACTGGAGCCAGACCAATAAACAGTTTGGCAGATACATCGGCCACTATTATAATCTTTGGACTACATTGGTATCGGCAGTTATGTATTGTAGCTGATGTGGTTTGAAGTATAATAAAGCCATATTAAACATTTATAATAGCCAATCTACAAGCTCACAATGCGTCGCTGTGAGCTTGTAGATACGTTTTTGAAATTTGGGGAAAATCTCCTATAATGATATAGTGATGACTATCTTTTCACTTAAAAAACGTTTCAGGATGACAATTCAGTTCAAGTTCTAGAGACACAATCTCAATATATTTTTAACTATATGATCTCAACATGGCCATGAAAAGGCTTTCCAATGATGTAAACAACCATCAAAAACTAAACTAGCTCTGCATAGATAGAGGAACAGCAGCAATATTTAAGGCAAACAAAATGAAAAAAGAATTATAAACCTACTTTGTGCAAAAGCATTACGTAATGGTCAAACCCTGAAATAAATTACGTATGGCAGTCTTTGGTGTTGGGACAGTGTAGTTTAGAGTTGAACATGGAGCAAATAAAAAACATTGTCATGACAAGGCCTGGTACTGAATGAACAGTTACAATGTCGACAGGCTCATCTCTCCTTGTTTTAGTTTAAGGAAACCAATGTGTTGCTGATTGGTTGAAATGTTCTCTGATGGTTCAAAGTGGTTAATACAAATGTACATTTTTGAAATTGATTAGAACATTGTTGCACTTTTTCCACAAAATATGACTCAAAAGTTAAAACATCAGTAAATAGGTGGGCTACTACTACTACCCAAAATCGCACATCGGACTCAAAACCTGCCGTGGGTCGGGGCTCTATACAGTAGACAGTATGTTATGTATCATGGCAATGGTCGAGGTTGCATGTTACAAAATGATGTGATACATGAGTCCTCTGCCTGCAGAGGAGGAAACGTTTAGAAGAATCGTCTTCCATAATTCTGTCCAGGCATCAGTTAATGGAGGCGTATGGAGGAAGGTCTGGAACACAGCTGGTACAGAGACAGAGACACGTACGTTTCTGTCCTGTCACGTTTTTGTGTCCACTAAACTTAAATTGCTGGCACATGTGTTTGAATGGGACCTTATGTACGTATGTATGACTGACACACTGTCACATGTCCGTATAGCGTATACGTGCTTTTGTATCTATCCTGTTTCCCAGACATTCGGGCAGACAATGGCAGTGGTGTAAAGTAACTAAGTACATTTACTCAAGTACTGTGTTTAAGTTCAATTTTGACATATTTTTTGTTTACTTGAGTATTTCCAGTTTTCAGTACTTTTACTTCTACTCCACTACATCTCAGAGGCAAATATAGTACTTTTACTCCACTACAATTATTTGACAACTTTAGTGACTAGTTACTTTTCAGATAAATAAATTATGATATTATGAAACATACATTAACCACTTTAGCCCTATTTTATACATAGGCTATTTGAAAATAGACGATCTACAAGCTCACAAACACTTTTAAAACATGGTGTGGCCACCAGAGTTTGTGTGACTGTGACAGAGACAACCTCTTCTACACTACAGTTTACTTATAATATCCAACAGCCAATAGTGTGAACAATAAATCAATGCCCATTTACTGTATAGTACTAGCCTATATTTTAGTTGTAAACAAAAATAAACAGTCACACACTCACACTCACACTCACACACACACACACACACACACACACTTACAATCAAATCATTAGTATCACTGGTGATCATTATGCGTAATTGCTACATAATTTCAATCTACATAAATGTCTTCTCAGGTGTAGGTGTCAACACAATGATTAGCAATTGATAATCAGACCTGAGTCTGATCATTTATATCCACTGACGAAGGACGCGTGGAATTGCATAAGATGGGCTTTTAAAACAAGTAAACACTTCTTTTCTGAGCAGAACCCTCTCTCTTCATAAATGTTGGCTGTTGGGCATCCACAATTCTAAACTCACAATGTCACTTCCATGTCTTTTACCTGCCAAACCCGAGCTTAGAACTGACTGAACAGAACCTGCCAATGACAGCTGGCTACCCGCCAACATGGCTTTTCAAGTAAACAGACCAAAGATGTAGCAGGGTTTTGGTTGTGCGCGGTGTTATACTCCCCCTCCCTCCCGGTACAACAAACACAGCTAATACAAAAAGTTCCACTTTTCACAGCAACCGTACATACAGTATTACAACAAACTCCCAGAGGACTGCAGGTGTGCTACAACTCTGCTCTTTTAAATCAAAACATTTGTCCCTGCCTTTTTACTGTGGTTATCAAAATTATTTCTTCTGCACTGTAATTGTATTCTCTTATTATATTTAAATAATAAGAAAATAATAATGTAAAAATTGTATTCAAATGCCCTTTTCTAATTTGTTTCTCATTTGAGAGACAGTTGGTTTGTTACGCTCTGTAAAGTTTATTATACTTCCCAGCACCCTGGCAGCAGGTGTATCAATGTGACTTCTGCCATTATACGATACGATGACCATACTGTACACTAAGAGTCCGTCCTGACTTTGACTTTGCAGATTTCCTCACAAGCAGCTCCTCCATCTCCTCCTCCTCCTCCTCCTCTCATCTCACAGACATATATCTCTGTGCTGCACAAACCACAGTGAAGGAAATTAATAAGGCATGTCGTCTGAGAACATGAGCTTGTCAACAGTGTGTGTGCGGGCGCGTACGTGTGTGTGTGACTGTGTGTGTATGTGTACTGTACGTGCGCCAGTCTGATAAGAGCTGATTCCCACTTAAACACAAACCAGATGTAGAGGCAGGAGGGGGAGAGAGAGAGAGAGAGAGAGAGAGAGAGAGAGAGAGAGAGAGAGAGAAGAGAAGGAGACAAGACAGAGAGAGGGGTAGATGGAGTTAGTGTGTAACAGGAAGTTGAGTGTGGTGTGTAAAATAGAGGGATGAAAGAAAGGCGTAAGAAAAGAAGAGAAATGTTAAGAACGGCAGAAAACAGCAGAAGCTTGGACATGAAGGCGGAGAGTAAGAGTGAAAGCACAAAGAGAGAGAGGGGGGGAGAGGGGAGAGAGATAGAAAGAGAGTGTATGCGTGCGTGTGTGTGTGTGTATGTATATGTGCGCGTGCCTGTGTGTGTGTGTCTGTGTCAAAGATTCAAAGAGCATGATCATCTGGCACATCCTCTATTTTACCTGGAGCAACTCACCCACGTGTTGGCCTGGGTGACACGTGTATGCATGCGTGTGTGTGTGTGTGTGTGTGGCCTCGCTGTGTGCACGCTTCAACACACGTTCCAACACAAAGCTTCATCTTCATCATCCTTGTGTGTGTGTGTGTGTGTGTGTGTGTGTGTGTGTGTGTGTGTGTGTGTGTGTGTGTGTGTGTGTGTGTGTGTGTGTGTGTGTGTGTGTGTGTGTGTGTGTGTGAGTGTGTGTGGGCAGTGGAGTTGTGCTGCATGCACTGCTGGCATGTAGGCAGCAAATAATCAATAGAGAGATGGGACAAAGAAACATTTCCCACTCATTCTGCTCCTTCAAAATGCTCCATCTTACTGTATACTGTATCTCCTTCAGATGGAGTATGTTGACATTAGGTGTGCAACAGTTAAAGGTAGGGTAAGTGATTTGCAATTATTCAAATAATTGCAAAATGGGTCTATGTTCTGATAGTGCTCGTTACTATAGAGTGTCCTGTCCATATAAAAAGTCTCCATGTCTCTCCAGCTCTTTATAAAACAGAAAATGTATTTTGTAGTTTTTTTTTTTTTTTTGTAGTTTCATTTCCAATTTTATCCAACCAGGACAGAGAACTCAATCAGGATATAGATTAAACAAGTGAAATTGGAAGTGATGACACTAAGAAATGAGCAGACAAAATTGTAACTGGAACACTATACAAATTAAGCTTAAAAATTGGTACTTTCTCCTGATTGGCTGAGATTTTGACACCTACCGAAAAATGTATTTTCTGTTTATTAAAGAGCTGGAGAGACAGGGAGACATCTGTTACTGAACAAACACTCTAGAGCAATGATTACTATCAGAATATAGTATTTTAACAAAATACTTTTTGTTTTAACCAAAAAATATCACTTACCCTACCTTTAAAGTAACTAATCGATTGAATTTTGTAAGGATTATAATCAAATATAATTGGTTTGGGGAAGAAAACATTTGCAACACGGTTGTACGACGAAGTATAAAATACGGATTACGTGGTTAATCAGAGTAATCAATGTAGTCGATTCGTTGATATATAAAAGATAAAACAAAAAAGTGCTTCTCGATTACTCAACCGAAACGGTTATCGATAGAATAATCGCTAAGAAACTATTGCGTAGTTGCAGCCATAGTTGGCATTATACAGGACAATGACCTCAGCTTCAGTCAACACAGCATGGATGCTTACAAACATTGTCAACACAGACCATTGTCATCCATCCGTAAACCTAAACATATGTATGTCCAACCACAAGTTCTTCTCCTGTACTGGAACATTACTGAACCTGTTCCTTCTGTCTGTCTACCTACTGTATAAAGGTATTTATCTATATGTAGCTATCTAACTGTCTGTCTATCCATCCGTCTATATCTATAAGATAAGCTTAAGATTTTTTCTAAAAAGCGTATGTTTCTATATCAGTGGTTCTCAAACTTTTACATAATTGTCAAGGAACCCCAAAATGACATGTATTTGGCCGCGGACCCCCCATCTCAAAATATTTTGTTCCAGGGACCCCCGGATTTCACAAATTTTCAAAAATAGCAGATATACAAGCTCATAGCGCGGCACTCGGATTCGGAGCTTGTATATCTGCTATTTTTTAATAGCCAAAGTGTAAAATAATGCTTTTTTTAGCTCAAATAAAAAAATGAGACAGATGCGTTCCAGGTCTGTGTGTGTGTGTGTGTGTGTGTGTGTGTGTGTGTGTGTGTGGAGCTAATCACCGATCAGCGCCCACAATTCTTCGATGCACAATGCCAGTAGGCCAACTTTTTTAGTTTTTCACATGTGTTTCATATTTTCGGAAATATTTTAACTGCAATTTCATAATGGAAGTCAATGGGAGCTCGGATCGGGCTGAAACCATGCCCAAATTTGGAGAGGACTGACATCATCGATATGACATCAGCATTTATATACCAGAATAAATAAATACAAGCTGGGTGCCTGTGTCTTTATTGTCATTGTGGCTACAACACAACACAACACAATGCATCAATGCAAATCCAATCATGCAAATCGAATCACGCCGTTATTGCTGATATTGCTGTAGATTCCGTATTGTTTCCACATGCTCACCATGCTTACAGTCACCAATAAACTAACTCTCAACCACTTAAACCCCATATATACTTGTTGTACGTCAATAGTGGAAATGGCCAATTAGGCCTGACCTCGATTATTCGAATAGTCGACTAATCAGTCGAGGGAAGTCTGAGTGGACTACCAATCTCTTGGTTGAATTATACAATTATTTGACTGAGACTGAGAGATTGGCCTAATTTGTTATATCATATTAATTAACTAATAGTTTGCCAAAAAATAGCATATACATCATGATTTATTGGGAGAAAGCAAGTATATGTTAAATCTGACATTAAGCACCCCTACAGCCCAAATGGAATGTTCCTCTATTGCATAACATATTTTTTGCATGATTCGACTGAGAGATTGGCAGTGGAATCAGACTGATTCCACTGCCAATCTCAGTCCAATCATGCCATCATGCCATCATTTTTGGTGTTGCATTAGTCGACTATAGGCAACATTTTGGCCAATCAGATTTGACTATAGAAATCCTTAGTCGGAGACAGGCCTATTAGCCAATCTATGAGCTCGCAACGATATGCAACATGTTGAGCTTGTAGATAGATCTGCTATTCTGGCGTAATGTTTGCCAAATGTTCAACATTTTTTGCTGAATGTTCATAAATGTTTGCCTAACGTTTATCCATTTTCGCTGAGTGTTCGCCTATTGCGCACAGCACCTTCAATCACCTTAAGCATTAGGACAACAAGTGAAAATGTTCTGTTTCTTTTTGGTACTTTCCCCCCCTTGCTGTATGAATGTTAACCATTATTATTATTATTATTAATGCTGCTACAATGTCTGAGGAACCAGAAGAACAAAGTTATGTTGCTCTTATGTAACAACAAAGAACACCTTGAACCAATTAAGACATGCCCCGATTAGGGATGTTTATAGGGTTCATGTGGTTAAAGTGAACTCATTTAGCCAGCTAAACTCATTGGTATTCCCTCCCCAACCCGAGTGTGATTGTGTGTCACCTTCATCAGTGACCCACAAAGCACTCACAATCTCACACACACACACACACACACACACACACTAAACAACCTCATCGCCGACCCACTGAGCACTCACATATCACACACACAACATCCAGTCTGGGGTGTGTACTTCAGTCCTTGACTCTGTCTGCGTTGTGTGACCCGTGCAATTAAGTGTGGCTGTATAAGTCCTGTGTTTTGTTTAATTCTGTACAATTATGTGGGCCTTACTATGTGTACTATGTGTACTATGTAAGCACATACTGTGGAAAAGAATTACCTGCTTGAGTACAAATAAACTATCTATGTGTCTGTCTGTCTGTCTGTCTGTCTGTCTGTTAAATGCAGTGTTGTAAAGTAACTAAGTACATTTACTCAAGTACTGTACAATTTGAGGTATTTTTTACTTTACTGGAGTATTTCCAGTTGTCTATACTTTTACTTCTACTCCACTAAATCTCGGAAGCAAATATTGTACTTTTACTCCACTAAAATTATTTGAAAACTTTAGTTACTAGTTACTTTGCAGATACAAATGATTGCATTATAAGACATACATTAACCACTTTAGCCCTATTTTATACCATGGCTATTTGAAAATAGCCGATCTACAAGCTCACAACGCGTCGCATCGCGACGCGTTGTGAGCTTGTAGATCTGCTATTTTCAAACATTTTTGTACTTTCGCTATTGGTACTTTAAGTACATTTTGATATTTTCATTTGAATTCCGGACTTTTACTTGTAACAGAGTACTTCTACATTGCAGAATTGCGATGTAGAATTCTACATTGCATTTGAGTACTTTTTCCACCACTGCCTAAATGGTAAATGGTGAATTTATGTACTGCCTTTATCCAAAGCGCTTTACCATGTGCATTACATCCACTCCATTCACACACAGATGGCAGAGGCAACCATGCAAGGCTACAAACAAGTACGGGTTAAGGCCCGTTCATAGTCCCTAGATGGGTCTAAAACGTGCGTCAGGGGGTGAGGGATTCCGTCCGTTCTTTACAGACGCATGCATAGTCGCTGACGTTAAATCCGTAGGAATTATAACGTTGGGCGTCGTACACCTATTAATCCACTAGATGGCAGCTGCGAGGTTTTAAATGTTGTGAAAAGTGTTGCCATGTCCGCTTATTATAAGCGACTTTGGGCTTATTTTTCTGTAAAGTTACTTGTAAACAAACATTGGTGGTTGCGGTTTTATTTGGGCTTGTTTCTAAAGTGTAGTTGCTTATTTGGGCCAATTATTATTTAAACCAGTGATTCTCAAATAGATATTGTAGATCTGCTATTTTCATGTGATGTGGCCTAGTCGATTATTTTGGGCTTGTTTTCATAGACCTGGTTGCTTATTTCTCTCACAAAACCTGGCAACAGCGCTAAAATGGACGCCAAAACAACGCAATAAAAGACACAAACTAGACAAAAACAATGGTTGTCTACAAAACGTGAGTTTCGACCCATACTGCACTGTGCTATATTATTTGTGTGTGTGTGTGTGTTTAGGGAATGGCTGGCTGGGTTCATTTTGTCACAGTAATTAAGTACATTTACTCAAGTACTTCCACCACCAACGTGGGTCTTTTTGTGGAGAAAGAGTGCCCAAGGAAAACTTTTTTTCCCTGATATACTGCCAACGGTTTCCACTGGTACTACAGCCAACGTACAAACGAACGTACGTCGGCCTGACGGTGAATGTTGATCGCACGGACGGAAATCCTGGAGCCGTAAGTGACGGAGGGGGAGACAAAAACGACAACGCAAGGAGCGCTGGCGCTGGTTACGTATCCTTACGTCCGACTATGAATGATACTTAAGTAGGGGTTAAGTGTCTTGCTCAAGGACACTAATCCAGGGGGAGCCTGGGGATCAAACCGGGAACCCTCTGATTCCCAAGAGGCCACTCTATCTCCTGATCCACTGCCACCTGTCTGTCTGTCTGTCTGCCTGTCTGACTACCTATCGATCTACCCATCCTATGTCTCTTGCATCAATACCTCCATCTCAATAAACAGTACAGACCATCAAATGCAGTGTGGATATATGAAATCCTGAGCTTTACTAGTCCATTTTAAAGGGATAGTTCACTCAAAAAATGATTTATTTTCTATCAATTACACACCCAATGAAGCATTGAATTCATGGAGATTTTTTTGTTTTCGTCACATTCCTAAGCTAATAATTTGATGACCGGCGGAAAGATGCTAACGTCTCCGATAGGAGACACAATGAGTCTCCTACCAGAGAGACCGCCGGTCATAAGAATAATGCGGCAAAAACAAAAATAATCTCCAGGAATTCAATGCTTCACGGGGTGTGTAATTAATAGAAAATAAGTCATTTTTGGGTGAACTACTCCTTTAACGCTTTCAGATTTAACTTCAAACCCAGCCTTGTTGCTGTGCATCTATGCCAGGCTTGCACATACTAACCTAAGTTTTAACAGCATCACCAACACAGACATGACAGCATATCGTGTTTTTTTTGTAAATTTTTCAAAGGACATAGCAGAGAGACAGTGTGGTGCCAGGGTGACACACTGCCAGGGTATTTCCAAGTGGCACAAAGGGCAGTTCAGGTTGGGGAGGATATCCGAGGCGTAAACAAGCAAGGCCTTTGATCTCTCACCTGCTACTAGAACAGCGTTTTTTTTTTAAATGGTCATGGTACTTTTTCTTTAAAACCTTTAAAAATTGATTAACTGCACATTGATTTATTATATATTTAGTATTCATCTTACTTCACTTATATTAATGTATGCTGACGTGTCTGCATGTAATGTCCTAGCCAGGGAAGTAAATGAGATAATTTGTCTTTTAGTACACCCTCAGTGTGTAGTTATTACGCAGCAGGCTCATACACCAAGGTCAAGCAGCTATTCCTCTGTAGGCAAGCGGCAGACCCAGACAGCACGACGACACGTTAATCCATTAATACCGGGAACGGCATCTGTGTCATTTTAAGATTTATTTGGCTATTTTTGAAAAATCTTGAACATTTGTGCAAATCTTTGAATACATATTTTCTACCATTTTTAACGCAAATCTTTGCTTCTGGGGGGGTCCCTGGAACAACATATTTTGATGGGGATCGGCGGCCAAAAACATATAATTTTGGGGGGGTCCTTGACAAGAAAAGGTTTGAGCACCACTGATATAGCAACAATAGTTTTTCAGACATTTGTTGAGACATTTGACAGTTACAAATGTTCACTTAAAAAAATTATATATTTAAATGATTTGCACACATTTTCACGATTTTTCAAAAAGAGCAGATCTACAAGCTCATGGAGTGCCGCGCTATGAGCTTGTATATCTGCTATTTTTGAATAGCCAAAGAAATCTTAAAATGACACAGAACAGCGGTCCCGGATGGAATGGGTTAAGGTCGTATGAACGGCAAGGAGAATGTTCCTCATATCAGGCGTAGGTATTTTGGCCAAGACAGTGACTATACGGCCTCGGGGTATACTATAGCAGTGGGCCTTCCATTCTCAGTCCATGAGAATGGAACACATGTTCATAGTCGGTCAGGGTGTAGTGTCACTTGCTCTCAAGTCGCTTAGTGTGGAGCAACACATTTCATAGTCAGGCAGAATTGACCTTCCATACTCGAGTGCTGAGATTACACATCTTTTGGTCAGACAGAAGGAATGTCAGTCATCAGAAGTATCCTAACAATGTGTACTACAGTATGAATCCTTGTAGAATCTGTATTTACTGTAAGCTGCCCCGACATCCAGAAACGGTGTCAGACTCCCGTTGCCTTCCGAGGCAACCGGACCCTGTCCACTTTTTTTTGTCTTTTAACACATTGCGTGCCAATCGCGTAGATCTACGCGAACCTAAATAATTGTGCAGCGTGCCAGTCGCCTAGATCTACGCGAAGTGGTCTTTTTTTTCTTTTTTTTTTGCAGGTTCACGTTTCATTGTAGGCCTCGTTCGCCACGACACATTTCATTGTAACCGGAAACGGAGATATCCGTATCCGGAGATTTTCGTTCCCATCCGCCTCCACTCCAAAGCGGAAACTAAATCTCCATTTTCTCGGTTGTTGTTTTTCTCATCGCTGATCGCTGTTTAACATAAACCAGCTTCAAAATGTACGATAGCCGATCGAAACGGTCTTTTCTGGGCGTCTCACACAGCTACCCTGTGTGTCTACAAACAGTTGAACGCGCGAATTTAAGGTATTTAGCGATGTCTGTGGCGACGTGAAAAAAACAACAATAAATCGCTGGCACTGGTGAGTACATTATGACATTAAACTGTGGCGTGGAATGTGTTAAGACTTTTTCTTGGCGTTTATGCCTTTATTTATAGGATAGTAGTCTGACAGGAAATGGGGAGAGAGAGATGGGAAGTGACATGCAGCAAAGGCTGTCGGGATCGGGACTCGAACCCGCGACGCGCCCTCAGGCCTAGTTGCCTGGACCGCTATGCCAGCGGTCCAGGCACACCCTTTCCTTCTTCCATCTTCCTCCATCCCTTTCCCTTTCTATTCTTTACTCGTATTTTCTCATTGTGATATTTCTCATTATAATATGACATAATTATTGTCGTATTATTGTCATATTTTTTTTATTGCATAAATCTTCTAACATACATATTAGCATCAACTCTTCATTCTCTCACCGAGGAAATGTTCAATATATTCCGCAACAGCCGCCGCTAACGCTTTTTGAGATTTTCAAGCGTGCCCTGATCCTGGTAAAAGGCTGAGAATCACACCGTACTAGATCTTCACATAATTTAAAGTGTCTTTTGGAAACGGACAATTTGCTTCACACTCTCCTTTCTGTCCTCCTCCATATATCATGATGAGCTCATGAGTTCTGCTTATGCAACCTGCCAACACTGCTGTCCCTGAGGGGACACGCTCAACAAAGCAGCCAACGTTACCAATTGTTTGTTGCATTGATGTACTATTGACTGCTATTGAACCGTTATTGTGCTGGAAGATACAGTTGTATTGTAGTCACTGATTGGAAAATACCTTGTGTGAGTGATTGCCACCGAGTTGTGTGGGGCTAGTTTAACTCTGAGAGCGTGCAAAATGTAACCAAATGGACCCGTAAGGGTCCATTTGGTTACATTTGCAGAGTTACAAATGGATGGGGTTTTACTGTGTACAACCATAAATAGAATAGAAACAAAGAATCTATTGGGAAATGTATTTCATTGTTCGGTGTGTCATGCACAGTACACTTCTATTCTTGTCAGCTGTGAATTGAGCAGATATATCTACGTGGATGCCACAGAGAATGACTGAAGGCCACGAGTTCGATCCCCCAGGGTCCAGTAATAACGACCATAGTGTGCCATTCGTCTTACAAGAAGGGTCCTTGGACACTAAATCACTTTACTGTGCGTTCATCCTCTGTATACGAACAATAACAATAACGCCCGATGCTTAAAAAAATGCAAATCGCAGCAGTTTCCTTTCCCTACAGTAGATAAATAAGACAGCTTGTTTACGGCGCAGGCTCGCTGCATGTGTCTGCCATGTGGAGAGCAAACTTGGACAACAAAACCGACTCCAAGCTGCAAACTTTACAGCATCTGCATACTCACAATATGTCTACGTTAGATGCTGTTGATGATAACCTATAGGAGGAGCAAGAACTGCACACACAGCACCTTCAAGCACCTCAAGCGCTATAGGACAATGGCCACCTGTTCTCTTCTTAATAATTCCCAATTCTCTTTTTGTGTTATACATCATTATGTTGGCTTTTTTTATCATAATTTTTCATTACCATTACCAAGTCTGTGACAATGTCTGAGGAGCCAAACAAAAATAAATTCTGACATCCTGTACATGACAGGACAACAATAAGGTCCACCATGAACTTTGAACTAAAGGCAAGAGAGGCCATGCCTTGAGACAAAAACATTATAATTTCTTGCTGCTAAGGTTTCACTTGCATTACCTTGTTTTGTGTTATTATGAATTGAATACACGGGACCACAATGGAAGTAAGCCGTCAGGGCTTTTTGTGTTATCCTTTTAACACCATTGTATAATAGACAATCGTACCACTGTACTATTTGCAAACTGTTAATAAAGTATTCCATCACTCAAATGTATAGCCTGTTGACAGCACAGTCTGTGGAGGAGCATGTGTGTCCCACCAACATTTCACATCACATAGATAAACACTATTCGTGAGTGACGAATAAACCTGGATTTTTGGGAGTCACAAAGTAGGTGTGTAGACCAAAAGTGACATCCTCTCAACTCAAAGGAACGCATGACATCCTGAAGAAGAAGTGTACAGAGAGTTTTGCATTCCACTGTGTCCACACCCACTCACACTCTCTCTCTCACTCACTCACTCTCTCTCACACACACACACACACACACACACACACAAACTCCTCGCTCCCTCTCCCAGCTGACAATAATAAACTCTCATCTATACTTGGCTGTAGCTTGTCTTTTCACACTTCGCGCCCACAAACACAAACACCCCCCCCCCCCCCCCCCCCACAACAAAAAACTTGGAACTCGAACCAAAGCAAAAAAAATACATACTTCTCACAGCGGAGAAGAAAAAGAGAAAAGAGGCGTTGGTTGGTGGTAAAACAAACACAAACAATAATGACAACTCAAACGTGGTGGCGTTTTTTTATGTCGCGTGTCTTGGTGAAACAAACACAAACAATTGACAACTCAAACGTGGTGGCGTTTTTTTATATTTCGCGTGAAATATAAAAAACGTCACCGCGTTTGAATTGTGACACTATGGTGTCTATAATAGTCTTACTTCTGCTACTTGGTGGCGTTTTTATTTCGCGTGTCGCTTGAATTGTGACACTAGTAGTACTCTATCTCTATGGTGTCTTCTTTTCTCTTACTTCTGGGTGGAGGCGGCTCAGGCGGCTAAAACGCCACCACGTTTGAATTGTGACACTACTACTATGTCTGACTTACTTCTGGGTGGAGGCGGCTTGCTGACCAGCGCGGCGACGTGCCGCTGCAGTGTGACCACCTTGCCGTGGAGCGCGCCGCTCCGCCGGCATATGGACACCAGGTCGCCCTCGAGCTCCTCCAGGATGGAGACCCCCAGCCGGGACAGGTCGGACAGCTGGCGCAGCAGCGACACCAGGGCGAAGCCGCACACGTCCACCAGGTCGCCGAACATCGCGGGCGAATTCGCCTGTTCGGACACCGCGTCCGAACCCGCTCCGCCACCCGTGCCGCCACCGAGCCTCCTGTTGGCGTGTTTGCACACATCTTTCGGAAGTATCGTCCGCTTGCAAAACGGCATTTCTTGTTTTTTTTTATTAGTTATTAAATTCCCCACCTAAGTGCCTAGACTAAAAAATAAAAAATAAATATTATTTAAAAACTCCCACCGATAAGTCAAGTTATAATCCCTTAGCGTTGCAAAACTGCATTTATTTTTTTGTATTTATTTATTAAATTCCATAGTGTCGTCAAGGCAAAAAAAAAAGATTAAATATGATTTAAAAACTCCCACCGATAAGTCAAGTTATAATCCCTTAGCGTTGCAAAACTGCATTTATTTTTTTGTATTTATTTATTAAATTCCATATAGTGTCGTCAAGGCAATTTTTTTTTGATTAAATATGATTTAAAAACTCCATTGACAAGTCAAGTTATAATCCTTTATTGTTTCCGGAAAAGCGTCCTGAGGTGAGGTGGTCCGCGGGTCCGTGTTATCATTGTGGTTCCATGTCCCCCGTATGTATCGTATTATTAATGATTGATAATAATCCACACCGAGGTGAAGAAGTCTGGTGTTTGTGGAGAGACTTGTGTGCGTCGCTGCGCAGCCGTCATTTTGGACGTTTTCATATGGAGGAGTTTTTGTTTTTTTGCGCGAGCTGAAACGTCCACTGAGGAGAGGAGAGGAGAGGAGAGGAGGAGGAGGAGGGGAAGAGTGAATGAGAAGAGAGAGAGAAAAGGAGGAAGCGCTATGAACTCCTACTTTTGGTAGCTGCGTTTGAGAGGCAAACTGAGAGAGAGAGAGACTGAGAGAGAGAGATTCAGGTCGGGAGGGATACCCATTTTATCCAATCAGGAGAGAGAACTACAGGATATGTGCAGGATAAAAACAAGTGGAATTGAAAGTGATATGAAACAAATAAATGAGCAGCAGACAAAATTGGAAGAGAGAGAGAGATTGATTCAGGTCGACCTGAATATCTCTCTCTCTCTCTCTCTCTCTCTCTCTCTCTCTCTCTCTCTCTCTCTCTCTCTCTCTCTCTCTCTCTCTCTCTCTCTCTCTCTAGGAGAGAGAACTCAGACAGGATATGCAGGATAAACAAGTGATATGAAATAAATAAATGAGCAGACAAACACAATTGGAACTAGAACTCAAGCTGATACATTATCTTGGCGTTCTCTCTCCTAATTGGATGAAATGTGTTGCCCACCTGAACATGCATTTTCTGTTTAGCCTACTAAAAGAGCTGGAGAGACAGGGAGACCCCTGCCCTGTTAGTGAACAAATAAACTATCATTGAGGAGTACTATCAGAATATAGAACATTTTAACAACAAACCTTTTGTTTGAACCAAAACACATATTAATTACAACACCTTGAAATGTTAAAGCTGCAATCCATAAGGTTCATGTCCTACCCGGGATTCGAACCCCCGGTCTCTCTCATATGGGAGATCAAACTTCTCCCACTTCCTAAAAATTCCTGTATGGCCAGGGCCAGGGGAGATATTAGGTTATGAGCTTCAGCCAGCACTACTTGTGTCAACCAGGTGTCCGCTCTGAACAGAGTTACAAATAGATTACAAATTATAAATGAGGACTTTGCTGGTAGGGGTCAGTGTTACATGGTACACTCCACTGTGTGTCTGTCTGTCTGTCTGTCTGTCTTTCAAGTATGTCTTTTTATACATACACAGCTCATGTTTACATTCTCACTGTGTCACATGCATGCATGCGTGCACGCATTTCTCTCTCTCTCACACACACACACACACACACACACACACACACACACACACACACACACACACACACACACACACACACACACACACACACACACACACACACACACACACACACACACAATGCCCCTGTGTTCAGGAGATGTGACCTTTCCAGCTTCAAAGAATAGGATTAACCAGCCAAAATCCCACATCAGGTCACTTATTAATTTAATTGGACTTTGTTTCTTCTCACAGTCTCTCAACAACATCTTCAGACATAACATTCAGGGGTGACATTCTCTATTCTCACTCTTTATTTTAGCCTTATACCCCCAAGAGGTCATATAAATAAACCTTTCAATCTAAAGCTTCAAACAATAGAATGAACTGATCCCAGGGTCCCTTGTCAGTACTTAAATACGTACATTCCACTTCTCCACTGACCATACACTAGTCATGATATATTGAAGGGGGCCTAACTGGGATGGGTGGCAGGCAGATCTAATTGCTAGCCCGACTGTTCTGTAACAGAAAATTGGAAATACTCCACTAAAGTAAAATAAATACCTCAAAATTGTACTAGTACTTGAGTAAATGTACTTAGTTACTTTACACCACTGGTCTTTATTCGCCCCCTGTAGCCGACATTGATAAATACACGTGGCACCTCCCTATTTATTCACCCCACACTAGCCATATCTTAGCCGCATATACTGACATAAATGATCTATGTAGAAAGCTTCAAAAGCTGGGATTAAGTGATTCCAGGATCTGTTGTCAAGTCTGATATGTCTTTCACAGACTAAAGACTTGTGGCTGGTCTCTGCAGATCCAGGATCTGTTGTCAGGTCTCGTATGGCTTTCGCAGACTAAAGGCTTGTGGCTGGTGCTGCAGATCCAGAGAAGAGGGAGTCTGTCTGTGGAGACATATTTTGGTTAACCAGGGTTGCAGTGTGGAAAGTGCTTCTTCCAGCCACAGTGTGACAAGCACGTGGCCAAAGAGAAACAACGGAGTCAAATTTAATATGTCAGCGGATCTCCTTTTAAGAAATCAAAGCGGGTCTCCCCTCATTATCATGCTGACCTGCGTTAGAATTCAGACTTTAAATAGTCTTTTTTTTTTATTACTTTTTATGTTTGAACTTTGCAGGCCATAACCAACAGTTTTCCCCTCACACACTCACACACACACACACGCACACGCACACGCACACGCACACGCACACGCACACGCACACGCACACACACACACACACACACAGGCCCTGCTGACTTCTTGGAAAAGGGTGGATGTAAGTATGAGGATCAGGGGCGCCTAATAGGGCTAAAAAGTTAGGAAGATTAATCAGAATCCCTCAGACATGTCATGTTCATATATATATATTATTGTCCAGATATACAGTACATATTGAAATAGTTGTATATAATATGTATCCAGGCTAAATAGTATGAGGTGATATGTTGTCATGGGTCTAGGAAGGTGCTACATGCTCCATCTGTGTGCACTTTCCTTCCTCTTGCGTCGCAGCTGTTTTTTGAAGCTGTTCCAAGCGCCCTCCGGTGCAGACAGAGCTCCTCAACCCATGGTTCAAGACCCCGAAGTGGGTCGCGAGATGTTCTGACAATAGATAAACAAATAGCAAGTTTAACCATTTAGACCCTCTAGACCATTGCTTCTCAAAGTGGGGTCCGGGGACCCCCAGGGGGTTCCAGGGGGTCCCCAGCTAAATGTGTTAATATAGCATCACAATAACCTCTACCTTTTATACTTTGGCTATTTTTGAAAAATAGTGCAAACCTTTGAATATATATATATTTTTAAGCGAACATTTAAAAGTCAAATCTTTGCTTCTGGGGGTCCCTGGAACAAAATATTTGAGATGGTGGTCCGCAGCCAAATACATATAATTTTTGGGGTCTTTGACATGAAAACGTTTGAGAACCATTGATCTAGACTTAATAAAACAGACCTGAGTTGCACTGTACTTGTCGCGCTCTTTTTTTCTTCTCTACACTAAATCTCTCAGCTAAATATTTTGCTGCCTGAGGAAGAGTTATTAGACTCCAAACGAGTTGAGTCTGTAAGATTTTAAGCCAATTGTTTGTTCATTTGCCTAAACAAAATAGCTCTTTGAAGGCATTAAAACTATTTCTGCATTATACAATGGGCCTCCCTCCTCTATTATTTTTGCATTGGATTTTTGCCTCCTTGGGAACCTTAGGAATCTCCACTTTTATTTGTGAGGCGATTATTTCCCTCAGAATAGGAATGCCGGGGTTCATGGTTTAAACAGGAATACAGTGTTATTTCATACATGGGTTCTTCTCCCTGTGGTTCCATGCAGTCAGTGGAGAGTTTTACAGCATCCCTGTGGTTCTCAGCAGCACTTATTGAGTCGTTCAGCAAATGTGGAATCCCTGTAAAAGAAGAGAAAAATGTCCCTTTCCCCCCTGCGGACACAGAATGCACCCCAACCCCCCTTAACCAGTCAGCATCCAGCCAGTGACCGGAGCAGTCGGACAATTAATTAGCCAGTCGGTGACAATTCGTAGAACCACTTGAACCCAAAATTCTAACCACTTGAACCCAAATATACTTAGTTGACCAAGGTCCCCCAGGGGTCTATGCAGCATGCACAATGATGGCCACCTAAATTTTCTTCCTCCAACCCAAATCTCTTCACTGAAAATCTTGCCAAATGTTCGCCTATTATGAGTTTATGACATGCCCAGAAAAGGGACGTTCAGGTGTTCAACGTGTGGTTCAGCGTCATTTCTGGTCAGGTCTCTCTTGTAAAAAAAAAAGGGGAGAAAATGGGCCAAATGTGGCAAATAAAATGTTAATAGAAAACAAAACAACCAGGCTTCCTGTCAGGTTGACAGTCAAAGGTCCCCCAACACTTTTCAGCTTTACTTTAGAGTCACTGAGCGGGAGAACAAAATAAACCTCTTCTTCCACAAAACCTCCCCTCTTTCCTCTCCTGAACGCACCCCGCAATCCCCCCTGAAAAAAAGAAAAGCACACATCTGGTCCCAGCAACCCCGCGGGCCCCCTCTTAGCAACCCCACCCAGACCAGAACTTGGCCCACCTAAGTGTTTTTGTTCGTACGCTGAGGCTCTGTGTCTCGCTGAGGAGATGGGGGGAGGAAGGGAGGAGAGAGAGAGAGAGAGAGAGAGAGAGAGAGAGAGAGAGAGAGAGAGAGGAAGGGGTACTGTATGTAAAGGGTGAAGGAGACAGATGGGGGAGGAAAGAGAGAGAGAGAGAAGGAGAAAAGGATAATTTGAATATAAACGGACTATTATTGAAAACATCAACATGAGAAAGTTATGGAAGAGAGAAAGAGGGGAAGTGCATGTGTGTGCACGTGCACGCACACGTATGACAGAAAGAATGTGAACATAAAAGTATGTGTGTGAGGAGAGAGAGAGAGAGAGCAAGCATTGGGGAGCAGCTAACATTACATCATCCATTTGGTTGCTATGGTAATCGCACCGATCATATCAGCGCCATCAACTTTTTCAGCTGACATAGCAGGCTACAGTAGTACAGACAGTCAAGCAGTCAGTTATCTAGTTAGCAAATCAGTCGATCAGACAGAGTATTCCATTCTATCTGTCATATAAGTCAATAAACCGCTTGGCCGGTGAGTCTGCTAGCCACTACATCGCATCAATCAGTCAACTTTCTGAGATAATTAACCACTTAAGCCCTATATACGGCGTCCCCCTGTTGAATATGAGCTGGAAGAGATTTGTAGATCTGCTATTTTCACTGAACGTTCGCCCCCCAGAACAGGGGTTATTATAGAAGGGCTCTTGTGGTTGAGCAATCGCCCAATCAAACAGCCAGCCAGCCAGTCAACAAATCAGTTAAGTTCTCAGTGAACGAGCCAGTCAGTCAATCAGTCAGTCAGTCAGTCAGTCAGTCAGCCAGTCAGTCAGTCAGTCAGTCAGTCAGTCAGTGAGCGAAGCAGCCATTCGGTCGATCAAGTCGTTCAGTCAATCACATGGGGGACAGACATTGATTAGAAACAGCTGTTCTCACTTTCTCCTCCTTCCCCCCCCTCTCCATGACTGAGTTCATTGTTCCAGAGGACCCAGCCCACTCCTCTCTCTCTCCTCCAGACCTCCTTCACACACACACTGCCGTAGGACGCGCTCCTCCGTCACGTTTTGTTACGTTATACTCCCAACTCTCGTCTCTCCCTCCCTCACCCTCCTCCTCCCTCGCTACTTTCTTTCAACTACCGGTATCTCCTCTTTTTTTATCGTCTCTTCTTATCTCTGTCTCACTGTCACTCGCTTTTCTTTGCGGTCTTTCTGTCTCTCTCTCTCTCTGTCTTCCATTGTTGATATATGGTAGGCCTAAATCAGTGGTTCTCACCCACCAGTGGTCCTTGAGGGGGTTCCAGGTGGTCCCCAGTTAAATGATGGAGAGTTGGTAACCAAATGGACCCTTATTAGATCTTTAACTCTTGAGCGCGTAAAATGAAACCAAATGGACCCTTACGGGTCCATTTGGTTTCATTTTACACTCTCAAGAGTGAGTTATTGTTTAAACACCTGCATTACTTAATTTACAAGAAGTCTAAGCAATTAGAGAATGTAGAGGAATTGTTATTTTGATCAACGTTTGCCTGTTTATCTCTCCTATAAATGGTACATTTATATAGCGCTTTTATCCAAAGCTCTTTACATAGATTGTGCATTACATTCACCCATTCACACACCGATGGAGGAGGAAACCATGCAAGGCACCACCATCATCGGGAGCAAGTCGGAGTTCAGCGTCTTGCTCAAGGACACTTCCACACTAACACTGGGGGAAGCCCGGGATCGAACTGGGAACCTCACCGTTCCCGTCCGGCCGGTCTACCGGCCACTCTACCCCTGAGCCACTGCCGCCCATGATACCAACTTCTACACAGCATGGAATTGTGGACAAATCCTATCCAATGACAACAAAATATTCTCAAGTTTTGGGTCTGAGAGTCTAAATCTCATCAAACGGTGGTTCCGTGGCTCAAATGACAAATAAATAATGGACCTTGGCCTAAATGATCTCATTTGTAAATGAGTTCACCCAACCTGGTAGCGATTAACCACTTAGACCCTATATAAAGTGCTTTACAATATGCATTACATTTACCCATTCACGGCACAGGAAACCATGCAAGACACCAACCTGCTCAGTTAGGGGTTCAGTGTTTTTGCTCAAGTACACTTCGACACTAACCCAGGGGGAGCCGCGGGGATTGAACCCGGAACCTTCCAATTCCCAAGTTGCCGCCTGACCTCCTGAGCTACCGTCACCCCCTGACCAGTGCAGGATTGACGGAAGGGCTTTAGGTGCCGAAGCGCAGGGCACCAACCTTAGGGGGGCACCAAACGGCAGGGAGAAAATGAAGGAAGACAGAACTATCGCCGAAAAGCGCCGAAATTTAGAGCCATCGGCTGCTGAAGGAGCGCTAAAACGGTGAAACGTAGCGGTGAAGCATACATTTTCCGCGCCACGCCCGCCAGCTGACAAAGCGGTCCCGGGGGGCACTGAAACGGGTCTTAGCACCGGGCACCACAAAGGGTTAATCCCGCCCTGCCCCTGACAATCTACAAGCTCACAATTGTTTAAAAATGGATAACAACACAAACCTGTATCCAAATCAGTAACCATACAGTATGTCAGATTTCTTCATTTTATATTTTTACCATGAGATAGCCCTCCTTTCTAGGCCCACTTCTGTTGACAGCATAGTGATTATTACACAAATAAGTACAATAGTAATATGTTGGATTTGGAGCACATTTTACAAGGGGAAAACGATAAAAAAAAGAAAAGAAAAATAAGCAGCAGCATTTAAGGCTGAAAACTGTGGTTAACCACCTTGGCTTCTCTCCCACACACACACACACACACACACACACACACACACACACACACACACACACACACACACACACACACACACACACACACACACACACACACACACACACACACACACACACACACACACACACACACACACACACACAGGATTTATTTGCCTGGATAGTGAGTAAAGCACAAGAAATAAACGAGCGTTGAAGGAATAACAGAAAAACACAATTCAAAGAAAACTAACATGCTGAACTGGCCAGGGGAAGAACTATACTTCTGAGAACCAATGTCCCCACGAGTATAGTAAAATATGAGCATGAGGGGGTTAGGTTTGACAACGGCTAACCCTGCCATCATCCGACAACTTTGCAGTTTGTATAGAACCATTTAGAGGTTTTAGGTTTGTGGTTAGTGTTAGGTTGTGGTTAGTTTTGGGGTTAGGGAGGGAGACCTTTGTAGATCCAATTTTCTGTACTTTTACTTCTACTCCACTACATCTCAGAGGCAAATATTATACTTTTACTCCACTGCAATTATTTGAAAACTTTAGTTACTAGTTACTTAGTAGATTTGTATTATTATTACAAAACCACTTCAGCCCTATATATATTTCGGCCATTTGAAAATAGCCAATCTACAAGCACACAATGCGTCGCGATGCGACGCATTGTGAGCTTGTAGATCTGCTATTTTCAAAAGATTTTCATACATCTTAAAACTTGAACTGAAATGGGACATTCTGCATAATGAGCACTTTCTACTTTTGGTACTTTAAGTACATTTTGATGCCAATCCTTGTATTGTATTGAGTATTTCTACATTGCAGTATTGATACTTTTACTTAAGTACTATTAAGTACTTTTTCCACCACTGCCATTCACCTATGACCGCCCCAAGTGTTAGGTTGGTTGAAGTTAGGTTTGGGATATTAGTGTTAGGTTGTGGTCAGGTTTGGGGTCAGGGTTAGGTTGAGGCTGAGGTTAGGTTTGGGGTCAGGGGTATGTTTGGGGTCAGGCTTAGATTGTGGTTAGGTTTGGGGCTAACACAAAATTAGCAACAGCTACAATGCTTCTATATCCACTTTTGCAAGCACCAGTATTACTCAGGCTAAAATGTATAATGTTGTTCCAAGATAATAAATCGTTGCTGTCCGGCAGAAACCAGCTAACTACATTTTTCCGCTTTTAATTTTTTTTCCCCCATAAATCAGTGCTATTGAACACCCTTTACGTCTGTGTGTTGGTAAAAAAAAGAATATTGAACCAATGAAAAGTTTTAAAAAGTGCTTCTGACAAAACCAGGTAACTCCATTGGATCCTCAAACTTTCTGCTAAACCAGCTACTGGTTTCGGCCGGACAGCAGAGATATCTAAGTACTATAGCAAAGATAGCAGTAATAACTTGTCCAGAAGAAATGTAGCAACCTGGTTGTATTTACAATCCCTGCTGTGTTTCCTCTCAATTTATTCATACATTTTGGGTATTTCTTTTAAATGCTGTGACATTTTGAGGATGCTAAACTTTTGGTAATTGCACCTCGTAACCCGAACCACCACAGCTTGTCAATCATGTCTGCACGCATGATTGACAAGCTTATCCCTTGTTCCTTGCCAGTGCCTGTAATGACATGCCCAAAAACAGGGTCACCAGGGTTAATGTGGTTATGTAAAAAATGTATTTTAATGAATACAAGTTGTTTTTTGACGTCCCCACAAGTGTAGTAAGATATGACTCTGAGTCTGAGTCTGTGTGTGTGTGTGCGTGTGCGTGTGCGTGTGCGTGTCAGCATTTGCATGAATGTGCAAACATGCATGTGCGTGCATGAGTGTCGAGCATCTGTGTTTGTAGGAATTTAATGCAATTGTTCTTTGTGCTCACAGCGCTCTGCACAGCAGAGCAGAGCAGAGCACAAGCCTGGTTCGTCTCATATTTCAAACAGTACAACGTGTGTTTTTACTTGAACTGGTCTCAGTCACATTCAAATGGGGACAACAGTGCCATGGCACACTTAAGCCTTGCAAACACAATGTCTGATTGCATAATAACTACATGCATTTGACTTTAATGGCATAATCAAAATGCAGCGTGTGTTTTTTGGCACATGCACAACAGGTTTACTATAATTAACTAAAACTAAGACTAAATCTACATTAAAACTATAGTCAATTCCTAAAACTAACACTAACACTACTTATGCACTCATAAAACTATCTGAGACTAATCTGAAATTGAAGACCAAACTGGAAAAACCAAATAAAAACTCTGATGCACTGTGATAAACACTTGATTAGATTAGATTGTCTCTCACGCACACTGCAGCTAAAGTTTGTACAGAGAGGTCCTGCTCATTTAAAACAATGGAGGGGCATGCCCCATGCGTGAGATATGTTGGCATATTATTCAGCAATAAACTCGGTTGACAAAGAGGTCACCAGAATGTGACACACAATGAATCCTCATAGAAGATTCTTTCTATTCAACAGATGGATGTTGTTTCACCGCGTTGAGAAATGTGGTCAAAATCAACACGCTGCTGCTATCCTGCTGCTGTTAGGTTTCAAGATTAATGGTCACTGTGTTTTCACTTCTGCCAAAAAGAGAACTATCTACAGTAACTTATAGTAACAAAAAAAATCCCCAACGATTTCAGAGGGAGGAATTCGATCATGTTTTGATTCACTTAAACCATTAAGACCGCGAACGCATCTGTGTCATTTTTAGATTTGAGCTAAAAAAGCATTATTTTACACTTTGGCTATTCAAAAATAGCAGATATACAAGCTCATAGCGCGGCACCGAGTGCCGCGCTATGAGCTTGCAGATCTGCTATTTTTGAAAAATCATGAAAATGTTTGCAAATCTTTGAATATATCGTTTTTTTAAGCCAACATTTGTAACTCAAATCTTTGCTTCCGCGGGTCCCTGGAACAAAATATTTTGAGTTGGGGTTCCGCGGACAAATACATATACATTTTGGGGTCCTTGACGTGAAAAAGTTTGAGAACCACTGTCATAGTAACATACGTTGTTTTAAAAAAAACGGTTAACTATAAGACATTTGTAGAATCGGCTTCAGGTCTTAATAAGTTAACGTCCGGTATATGCACAATTTCAGAATAAGCGACTGCCTAACGGTTTGTCAGAATAGGCTAGGCCCTACAGCCTAACCAGAACGGTTAGAACCGTGAACTATTCTGTCCATTGGCGGCTCGCCAACTCGGATGACGCAGTGGTTTGACACCTCGAGGGCTGGTGAGGCGCACCTGAGGCGAGCTGCTATGCGAGAGCAAGTGCCCACGCACCTGCCTTGTTTTCAAGTGAAGTAAGAACTCGCACGTAGAAACAAAACCATTCTTTATTCAAGCTGACAGTGAAACCAAAACTCCCCCTCCATCAGGCCCATCCAATCTAGCACTAACCAGTGGTGGAAAGTAACTAAGTACATGCACTCAAGTCATGCACTTTACTTGAGTATTTCCAATTTCCAATACTTTTACTTCTACTCCACTACATCTCAAAGGCAAGTTTTGTACATTCACTCCACTGCAATTATTTGAAAACTTTAGTTACTAGTTACTTTATGCAGATATAAATTATTACATTATAAAACATACATTGACCACTTTAGCCCTATGTTATACCTAGGCTATTTGAAAATAGCCGATCTACAAGCTCACAACGCGTCGCATCGCGACGCGTTGTGAGCTTGTAGATCTGCTATTTTCAAACACATTAGTACTTTTACTTTTGGTACTTTAAGTACATTTTGGTACCAATACTTTTGTACTTCTACTCAAGTAAATTTTGAATTCCGTACTTTTACTTGTAACAGAGTACTTCTACATTGCAGTATTGATACTTTTACTTAAGTAAAACATTTGAGTGCTTTTTCCCCACCACTGGCTCTAACCGCCTCAGAGCCTTCTGATGGATCCCTCTGGTGTGGTGGGGGTGTCAACGCATGTCAGCGACACGTGCTTATTTACTTTCCTTTTTTACATATTTCCCAGGGGGTGGGGCCCTGGGGGGGGGGGGCATATTCCCCATTCATTTTGCTAAATTGTTCATGACACATACATTTATATCCTTTAGTCACACGGTACGGCAATTACTGTCTTCCCAAATGGATGTTGTTTCAGTGCATAATGTATGCATACACAGTATGTATGCATACACACAGTATGTATGTAAACACACAGCAGTGTGTAAGTATGCATGCATGCGATGCGTGTTGGCACCATGTCCCCACAAAGCCCCCAGTCAGCGGTGATGTATGAGTGTCCTGCACAGGCTGTCAAAGAGCAGACGGTCAGACCTGTCGTGAGATACCCTGCCTGCACGCCTACGCTCACACACGCACACACGCACACACACACACACACACACACACAAGCACGCACACACAGGTCTAAAGTCCAGGTCATTGCAGAGGAGAGCTCTATCACACATGCATCCATGAACGTACACACACACATGCACACGCGTGTGTGTGTGTGTGTGTGTGCGTGTGCGTGTGTGTGTGTGTGCAGGCCAGACTTCTGCAGTGCAGAGCAGGCTGGCTCGCAGCGGTCGCCATATGGGCTGGTACTGAAGTCTGGAAAACAGAGAGCGAGGGAGCGAGAGAGAGAGAGGTGGAGGGATAGATGGAGGATGAGAGATGTGGACAAATAGACAAGAGGAACTGGAAGAGAGTCATGGGGCTGGCTATGAGAGTGGGGGGATGACAGATAGAGAGGGAAAGGGGCATAGTTGGATGAACACAGAGGGATGGGGGCATGGAGAGAGGGATAGGAGAGAAAAGATGGGTGGGAAGGGAAGGTGAGTGAGAGATGGACGGATGGACAAATGGAGAGATCTGAAACAGATAATGTGAAGAAAGATGAAAGGATGGAGGGAGAGAGATAAGGAAGGGTGGAGGAACAGAGGGTACGATGGAGGGCGGAGGTGGAGAAAAAACAGGTGGTGAGATGAGATGAAAATAGGTAACGGATGGAGGGAGAGGGATGAAGGGATGGAGAGAGGTGTGGTGGTACAAAGGTATGGCTGAGATAATGAAAGTGGGATTGAGGTAAAGGTATGGAAGGATGGAATGAAAGAGGGGAGAGGGAGGGTATTAAGATTAAATATGGCTGGAGGAACAGGGGAGGTAAGATTAGATCGATAAAGTGATAAACCGAATGATAAACTGATCAATAAACTGATAGACCAAATTATAATCTGATGCCGACTGATAGACTGACTGATAAACTGATAGGCTGATCGATGAACCAAGATAAAACAGAGGGATTTGAAATGGGACGACAAAAATTACAAGAGCAAACAAATAAAAGAAATAGATTAAGCTCCTCTTAAAGGGATCAGAACGAGAGGGGGAATCGGATGAACGAGGGATGACATGAAAACACAGGATGGAAATGAATCAAACGAGGAGAGGAGAGATGGCGATACATACGGCTAGAGTAGGGAGGGGGCAGGGATGGAGCGTAGCGAGACGAGAGATTAGCATCAGAGTAGAGGAAAAAAACAGATGGGAGCATGGGATGGGATGAAGGGAGGGAGGGAAGGAGGGATGACTCTAGACTAGAGGCAGGAGAGTAAGTGATGATGCAGATGCTATCAATGTAAATATGAAATGTCACAGGTTTCAACGTGCTAGCGGAAAGTTTTTTTTTTTACCTGACATGACAAATCTCGAGCTCCATCTTCTAGAATAGTGGGGTCCGGGGATCCCTAGGGTCCTTGAGGGGGTTCCAGGTGGTCCCCAGCTAAATGATGAAGAGTTGGTAACCAAATGGACCCTTAATGGATAGATCTTTAACTCTTGAGTGTAAAATGACCCTTACGGGTCCATTTGGAATGGTTTCATTTTACACGCTCAAGAGTTAAATTATTGTTAAACATTTGCATAACTTAATTTACAATAAGTCTACACAATTAGAGAATGTAAAATAATTATTTTTGATCAACGTTTGCCTGTTATCTCTCCTATTGGTACCAACATCAATACATCATGGAATTGTGCACAAAATCATATCCAACGAAAACAAATTCTTCTAAGTCTTGGTCTGAGTCTAAATCTAATCAAATGGTGGTTCCGTGGCTCAAATGCCAAACAAATAATGGACCTTGATATAAAAAGGGTTGAAAACCACTGTTCGGGGACCCCCAGGGTCCTTCGGGGGCTTCCAGGGAGTCCCCAGCGAAAATGACTGTTTAACAGTTTAACCACTTGAACTCTTATTTTAATACTTTGAAAATAGCTTATCTTCAAGCTACAGCGCTTTGCGATCTGACACTTTGTGAGCTTGTAGATTGGCTATATTCGAAAAGTCTTGAAAATGTTTCAATCATTTACAGTTTAGTCTTCCACGAGCGCCTGTACTACAAAATAGTTTTAGATGGGGGTCTGTGGCCAAATGCATATTCATTTGGGGGGTTTTGACATGAAAACGTTTTAGGACCGCTGTTCTATAACACTGGAGAGATGTTCTGCTTGTGGCTGTAGGTTATCTTGCAGGGGCTCCTGAATCCTTTTGCAGCCCAAGACGTATGACAACAATCCTGAGGTCTCTACAACCATCCAAGTTTCCATCACATCACATCTGGCTCTACAAACAAGCCCACATACAGTACATCTAGGTCTGGCTGTCCTACTGAGAACATGCCGGCCAGATGGACCAAGTTTATTTTTTACCATCTATAATTCAGTGAGTTTTTTTTATCTAACTATTAGCTATCCAGGTTAGCTTCAATTACAGTATTTTTCATTAGACACCTAAACAAAAGGAATCAATTTTTGCTCGATTACCCTTGCTTTTACAAGTGTCAACATCCATAACCTCTTGCGCACTATATACTTGCCCGTACAACGAATAGCTAGAATAACCGATCTACAAGCTCAGCTCTATCAAAAAAAATAGACAACTAAAAGTTCATCTAATTCGCAGTAAACATCTGGCAGTAAGAGCATTTCATTCTGTTAAATCTGTCCCAAATAAGTAGTTGATGGCAAAATTAGAATTAAGGATTCTAGGCATTGAAAAGGTTACCAATATCAAAGCATCAATATTGGGTTTGTGTACTTTCTAGTTTAGTTGAGGTCAAATTGCAATCCATGCCTGTCACTTACAGCGCCATTTAATTTGTATTTTAATGTCCATCCTCTTTATCCCAATTATAATACAGCACAAACCTCAAATAATTCTTGATGAGTTGCTACATACAAATTAAACCAAAGATATTTAGCATTTTCTTTCACTCCAAATTGTCTGCATCCGCTCTCCTCAAACACGACATTTACTAAAAGTTCATACAGAGAACCAGAGTGTGCAGTAGTAACACATACTTATCTCAATACACTAATCCCAATCCCTAATCTGATGGCAAGTGGATAGTATAGCATTCAGAGTTTATGATTAAAGCTGACTTCATTTAAGATACAAACTTTTGTTGCATGGAGCATTTATTTACTGGTTCCAACATTTACCTTCAAATTATAAATTTTCTAACAATGCAACATACCTGCACAAGAGCCAGTAGAAGACTTTAACTTTTGCTGCCAAACATACCTTCAGTTTTACACAATTTCCCAGAATTCAATTCCTAACTTGAATCACATTGTGGCGATTAATGTATGCAGGGTCAAACGCATGCAGCATTTAAGAAATCACACCAAACCAAAACTGTTTTCTTTTGTATACAACAGTTTATTTGAAATCCAGGGCTGTTCGTTTAGCTGCTGCCCTGCTTGGCAGCCATCCTCTTGTCTCTCTCCTCTGCGATGGTCAGACGGATACCCTTTCCTCTGGGCAGGGAAACCCATGGCTTGTTGCCCTGTAGAAACAGCCAAACAGAAACAGACAGGGTAGAAGAGGGGTTAGACAAAAGGTTGGTAAAAAAGGGAAATGCCATGAAGAGTCATGCCTGATTTAGCATAGAAAATTGCCGATCTAACAGTTTGTAGATCAGCTATTTTTGGTGTTCAACACCGGAGCAAAGGACTTCAATTCAAGTTCAAAGATTGTGATGAATCACATCTAATCTACACGGGACATTACACACTTTGCTGTGCAAGCAGAACATCAAGTTTAATTTAAGAATAAGGTCTGGAGGGAAATTTTAAATCCAAACTTAAAAAGCTGTGTTGGGAGCTTGGATATACTGCAGGCTTTCTTCGGCAAAGAGATGTATTGTAGGGCTAAAAGTACAGAGCCAATCCTGGTCAACTAAGTACCGGTACTAGTTTACTAAGTATAGAGGGTTTGAAGTGTTTGTAGATGCAAATATCAGACACCCTGTGAAAAAGCATCTCAACAGCACCGCAGACTAGAGAAATGCTTAAGTTTTGGCAATTTCTTTAAAAAAAAAGAAAGTATTTATCATTTTATTAGAGGAGCTCAGAACTTCTTAGAGTAGTGCACATTTATCACTGTACATCAGGCAATTAGAACTGTCATCAGTGCTCCATATCTTAATCACATCAGTACTAGTAAGTATTTGAGGAAAGCTTAAAGGTTTAATGACATTCACTTTTACACCACATTCAAAGTCTTTGTCCTGGTCCTTCAAAAGTGTACAAAAAGTTTGAAAGTGAAAATTCCATTCCAGTGATCCATGGCAGGTGTTTTTCTCTCACATTTCTAAAGCCTTTTCAACTGCAATGAAAAAATAAATCTTTGCCTGCGGGTGTCGCTGATGAGGGATTTTGCCTGTCAATCATCGCCTCTGCTCCGCCCCCCCCCCCCCAAAGGAAAGGATAGGGGAGGGGAGGGGTGAGGAGGAGAGTGGGCGGGATTAATCGACTGTGACCTCACTGTCGAAGGGCCAAGCTCAGATTACTTTTCAGGCTAATTATTCAGAAAACCCCAGACCACAGAAAATCCACTGAATGTTCTAAGTTCAGGTTTTTTGGGTGTAATTGAGGTCATAAAACCCCAAATAAAACATTGAAAATAAAAAAAGTGAAAATGAATGTCATGATACCTTTAAGGAGAAAACAGATTGGGACAAAACCACTCAATAGAGGAACAACTTCTACACCTGCGTGTAAGAGGGCGTTGGCAAAAGCCAACGGGATGATGGAGGGCGAGTGATGGGCGGTACATTTCAACTGTAAGTACCATCTTAAAGACTAAATTGTAAGCCACATTTAAAATGGACCCTTAAAGCATTATGTTCTATTGCCGGAGCAACAGGACCTCTCCTACGTTTCCGTACTTCATGCTCCGTTTCTTATGTAAAACCCTTCCTCCTCACCTTGCCAATGATGAAGATGTTGGCGAGCCTGGTAGCGAAGGTGTTTCCTGCGGTGTCCTTGACGTGCACCACGTCAAAGGAGCCAGGGTGGCGCTCCCTGTTGGTGATCATACCGATACGACCCAAGTTAGCGCCTCCTGTCACCATGCACATGTTACCTGGAGAGAGGAGGGGACAGAGAACAACGTTATTTTTATCTTCACACACATGTCAACTACCATCCATAAGTTTGCCTTAATCACAAGTCCTATATACTTCATCGTATGACGAATAGCAAAAATAGCAGATCTACTATTTGGCAAAAAAAATCAATAGAAAAAAGTATCAACCATTTGATTTGAGGAGCTCAGAACTTCTTAGAGTTAGTGCACATTTATCACTGTACATCAGGCAATTAGAGTCATCAGTGCTCCATCTCTTAATCACATCAGTACTAGTACATCGTTGAGAAAAGCTTAAGGAGAAACAAAACCACTCAATAGAGGATCAACTTCTAGACTCAAAAATAGCAGATCTACAATCTGGCAATTGTTTTTGTATGCATGGCCCCAGGCCATCAAGTCGACTTCCCACCCACAAATTTTAATTAAGGGCCTGTTATACTTGGTTGCACGCCTGTGTCGCGCACCGTAAATAGCAGATCTACAAGCTCACAGCACATCGCAGTGCAATGAGTTGAGCTTGTAGATCTGCCATTTCCGGCGCACAAGTATAAATCACTCTTTATGCCATCCACCCCGTGTAGGACCCCATGCACTGAGGTGAAACAGCCAACTCTTACCAGTGTCAAACTTGATGTACTCTGTGATCTTGCCGGTTTCCAGGTCGATGCGGACAGTGTCGTTGGACTTGATGAGGGGGTCGGGGTAGCGGATGGTGCGGGCATCGTGGGTCACCAGGTGGGGGATTCCCTTGGTGCCGACCAGGAGCTTCTTCACCTTGCACAGCTTGTACTAAAACCAAGAAGAGAAGGGGACTGTTAGTATGGCTAATGCCTGGGTGGTTCTCATTCTGCGTTCACACTTAGTGGTGACAAGGCAACAGGCTAGTGAATTTCAACTGCAGCCAGTGACTTTAAGATACAAACTGACTCCCCCACACATCTTCCTACATGAAGCCCTTCAAAATAAACTTTATTCAGCATTTCAAAGATTCAGTGAAGCATTAATCAGCCATGTTTTTGTTTCAACATTTTCACTCCCCTTCTCCCTCCACACAATTCCTGCTCTGTTCCGTAAATAAAAGAAAACCTCAGTCTTGCCATTTAACCCTGCCCTTTTCACTTACTCAGTGTGGCTTTAACAATAAAATGTACTGCTCAGCAGAAATTTAGCTGGCCACGCTTGGTTGTTTTATGGCTTTTGTTGCCGCAAGTCTTAACAGAAGAACGCAGCATAGCATAACGGTGACATGTAGCGTATAGAATGGGTGGAATCGGCAATCCATGCACAGCTTGTGCTAAAAAGACCCGTAACAGTCAGGGCAACAGTCTTGGTGGTTCAGAGAAATGTTCAGAGGAAGTGATGTGTAATGAAGTCTGCTATATGACATGAAACTCTACAACAATGCTAAAAAGCAATACCGTGGAGCAAAAAGCAAATGGAAGTATTGGATCACCCCCCAGGGGAGGAGAATTACTTTACTGCATTTACCCAGTAGATGGCTTGCTCAGAGGAGTGCTCTGTGGGGAGCCGTTGAGGGCTAAGTGTCTTGCTCAGGGACACAGACACATAGCTGGGCGAGCCGAGGTACCAAGCGATGACCTTCTGTTTACTGATGCGATTAGACAGCCTTTAACCACTTTTCAACAACCACGTTAAGAACAAGACCACCAGAATATTGACTAACCAGTGAATAACTTCTTATCATTCATCCAAAACTTCTTTCTATAATGAATGGTGATACAAGACAGCTTTGCACATAAAATATGTGTGCAATATGACAGTTTTGGCTTATTACAAATGAATAAAACTAGAGGCAGAATCTGTTTGCTAAACAGAAGGGTTATAGCAACCGATTAAACAGAAGGGTTTTAGCAATTGCTTATCATTAAGAGTTTAGCCACATGAACCCTGTTCTGGGATGTCATAATGGGCAAACATCTGGCTAAAATATACGTAGAATGTGTGGCTAATTTAGGCCATTTTCGCCAAAGAGACTACGTGTAGGAGAGATGGAGGGAGCCATGTATAGACCCCTAGGGGACTCAGTCAATGAAGTATATAGGTTTACTTTAAGCAGTTATGATGCACGTATTGAACCATTCACTCCGGAGGATGACCTGTTGGTATGCATCATACTGAACATTCCATTAAGTGGGGGGGAAATGCATTATAGCTTAAGCATTAAACTGTGTAAAATGTGATTAATATACTCAACAGGGCAGCCCACAGTGAGACAAGACAAATGTTAACGCGTACAGCCTCATCCTCTTTTACACTACTGAGGCACACCGGGCACGTTGGTGAGCTAATAACCAGCTAGTTCTTTGGCTGCAGCCGTAGGACTGTGTTGCCTGGCAGTGACAGACTGTAAGACCCTCCAAATAAGTCTGGTCTAGTGTGCCATCTGCTCCATGAGTATAGGATACTGACAATACATCCTACATCAACTCATTTGCAGTGACATGAGGCATGTGATGTAACCTTAACACATTGGCTGCCAAAGACGCATATCTGCGTTCTAATTAATTTCTCGCCTGGCTGCCAAAGACGCAGATCTGCGTTCTAAAAAAAAATAAAAATCCACTTCCTTGTTAACTTAAAACTTAAAAATTCTGTATCTCGGCTCCTGAGTACTTTTTTTTTCAATGAAAAATCTCTGGCAGTCTACAGCAAAAAATCTGAAATAATTCTGGCAGATTAGGTGTTAACACATTGCCTGCCAGAATTATTTCAGATTTTTTGCAGTTTTATGCCAGATATTTTTCATTGAGAAAAAAAAAGTACTCAGGAGCCGAGATACAGAATTTTTAAGTTTTAAGTTAACAAGGAAGTGGATAGGAGTCTAGATCTTCGAAAAATCATATCTCCTTGGTCTTTGGGTCAAAAAAAATAATAATAATAATAATTTTAGATTTTTTTTTAAAGGCAATCAATGGCAATCAATGTGTTAAGATCCGAGGCAAGCGTGGTTACCTCTGCCAAATACGGGGTCAAATATTGGGTCTGCGGCCAAATACATATCATTTTGGGGGTCCTTGACATGAAAAAGGTTTGAGAACCACTGAATCACATACTCAATTCATGGAGTGCGCGTTAAGCTCAGGACTTCCGTTAAAATCAGGTGTTCAGAAACACGGGAAAATGGAAGATCATCATCGCTCGACTAGGCTGACGTTATCTTTAATATTATTAAAGCAACATAAGCTTTTTCAAAAGGTAAGAAAATCGAAAAAAATCGCTGACAGTGGGTGCACGCAGCCAGAAATAAGTCTGGCAGTGAAAGAGTTAACCAACGTTCCAAGTCCACCACAACAACTCCCATTCTTCTTCACCGGTTTTGCACCCACTGTTTGTACACCAAAACTCTCGTGGCGAGTTAATATTCTATAATAAACATCTTTAACCCATTAATACCTGGAACGCATCTGTGTCTTTTAGATTTCTTTAGGCTATTCAAAAATAGCAGATATACAAGCTCATAGCGCGGCACCGAGTGCCGCGCTACGAGCTTGTAGATCTGCTATTTTTGAAAATTATTGAAACATTTTTTTTGATTTTTTTTCAAAAAACTGTTAGGATTTAGATTTTTTTTTTAGAATCGCCTCAGGTCTTAATGGGTTAACAGAACAGTCAGGGTTTACACACTGACATTAGCAGTTTTGTCACTGACGGCACTCAAACATAGATGACATTATGGGGCGGCAGTGGCTCAGGGGTAGAGTGTCGGGTAGAGCGGCCGGATGGGAGCTGCGAGATTCCCAGTTCGATCCCGGCCTCCCTCAAGAGTTAGTGTCGAAGTGTCCTTGAGCAAGACGCTGAACCCCTAATTGCTCCCGATGAGCAGCAGGTGCCTGGCATTGGTTTTCCTCCGCCATCGGTGTATGAATGTGTGTGTGAATGTAATGCACAATCTATTTAAAGCGCTTTGGATAAAAGCTCAATATAAATGCACCATTTACATTATGTTTAACCCATTGAGACCTGAAGTCGATTCTACATGTCTCCTAAATCCCAACAGTTTTCTGAAAAACGTATGTTTCTATATCAGTGGTGCTCAATCTTTTTCATGTCAAGGACCCCCAAAATTATATGTATTTGGCCGTGGACCCCCATCAAAATATTTTGTTCCAGGGACCCCCAGAAGCAAAGATTTGAGTAAAAAATGTTCGCTTTAAAAATATATATATTCAAAGATTTGCACAGATTTTCAAAAATAGCAGATCTACAAGCTCGTAGCGCGGCACTCGGTGCCGCGCTATGAGCTTGTATATCTGCTATTTTTGAATAGCCCAAAGTGTAAAATAATGCTTTTTTAGCTCAAATCTAAAAATGACACAGTTCCAGGTCTTAATGGGTTAAGATGACAGGGTCCTGATAGAAGGATGCTCAACTCTCACCTTGGACTCCTCGGCGGTGATGCGGTGAATGGCGAAACGTCCCTTCACGTCGTAGATCAGACGGAAGTGCTCTCCAGTCTTCTCAATGCTGACCACATCTAGAGACACAATAAAAAAACATATATTAGTATTTTAACACATGAAACCTAGGATTCAGTATTCTGGGGCCAACAGTCGGCAAAAATGGCAGATCTACAAGCTCACAACCGCCAAACCGATTTGGTGAAGAGGGGGGGAAAAAAAACTAAGAATATCTCTCTCTTCAGAGCATCGTCACCTGGTCACCACCATGTCAACTACACAAACCAGAAAGCCACTGAAAATAACAGGACTACAAAATCACAAAATATTCCAGCAGCCATTTGTTCCAATTTACCAGCCAACTACAATATTAACCCATTGAAACCAGGAACGCATCTATGTAACCACTTAAACCGTTATTTTAGGTTTTGGCCATTTAAAAATAGCAGATATACAAGCTCATAGCGCTGCACCGAGTGCCGCGCTACGAGCTTGTAAATCGGCCATTTTGGGGGGTTTCTGGGGTCCCTGAAACAAAATATTTTGAGATGGGGGTTCGTGGCCCAAATACATAAGAGTTGGAGGTCCTTGACATGAAAAAGTTTGAGAACCACTGCTTTAACAGTTTTTTAGAAAACCGTTATGGGATTTACAAGACATTTGTAGAATCGTGACCTCAGGCCTTCAATCCAAAAGGTTGCCACCTGCCAAAGTGGCTTATTAAACACATAACCTTACCAACCACAGGCAACAATTTCAACGTCAACAAGAAACACTCAGTGAGAGGGTGTATTTAGTGTTAATGTATATAAATAGGCTGGCATTGCCCTACTGAGTCTGTGAGGCTTCTGCTGGCCTTGGAAATTAAAATGCCACACCTTCATATGAAGCTGCTGGCTGTGGCACAGAGGTGAAGGACCTGACTGGGTGAGAGGTCTGAGGTGGCAGGACAGAGGACAGAAGTGTGAAGATGAGTTCTGGAAACACCAGCTCAAAACACTGCTCTGCTATTGTTCATTATTTTTATCAACTAGTTTTGGGCAATAGGGACAAGATCGAAATACCTTGATATCGATGTTGTGCCAATAATATTGTACAGTGATCTATTTTCTTCATAGAACAGTAGTTCTCAAACTTTTTCCTGTCAAGGACCCCCAAATTGACACTTATTAGCCCGCGGACCCCCATTTGAAAAGATATGCCAGGGACCCCCATAAGAGAAGATTTTTACGGCTCTAGCAGTGATTCTCAACCATTTTAATTTCAAGGACCCCCAGTTTGACATGCATTAGGCTACGGACCCCCATTTAATGGCATTTCTCTCTCTGGGACCCCACTTTATATTGTAAAATCGATGTTAATTTAACTACATTTGTACACTATCAGAGTTACAGAGCCATAACGGTCCATTTAGTTTATAACTATCCATCATTTAGCTGGGAACCCCCTGGAACTCCCTCAAGGACCCTTGAGAACCAATGTCATAGAAGTCTGAACAGCATGTGTACAAGAGAGCTAGCAGGTTGGCTTGTGCATGGAAAATGCTCACTTCAAGCTTTGCTGTTCCATTTAGTTAAAAACATGATATTCTCTTAGGAGCATCAGTACCTCTATGGCCTCTGTCCAAGAGGTTCAAAGGCTGAATCAAAGACTCCTTATACTGAATGAATAATTGGTCAAACTGAGCCAAACACTCCAACAGACAAGTTTGTTTAACAGGCAAAACAAATCACTATACATCCATTCAATTTAAAGTGATTCGGAATTTATGTCCAATTAATGGCACCTTAGAAATATGCAGAGCAAGTAACTTAGCCTTTTCAGTAACCTGTGGTGTATGACAGTTCTTTCCCCACAACCTTTGATGCAGTTCTGGAATGCACACCATTGTGAAGTCCAGAATTTCACTGTAGAACTCAAACGTTGAGTCCAACTGAAAGGCTGCTACTTTTCGACATCCTAAACTACTAGCCGATGGCAGTCCAGTTTTAAAATGGATAAAAGCATTAAAAAAAAGAAACCAGTTACAGCTAGTCTCACTTTCAGCCCAAAAAGCAGTGTCCCATTATGTAGATCCATTCAGATGAATATTGAGCCATCTGAAAGCCAAGGTCGATACCTCAACCCAACTTGAATTCTAGAACGCCATCTCTTTACATGCATCGTTTTCCATAATTAAATGTGACACCTGGGAAATTGAAATCAACTTCAGGTTGAAAACGGATTAACGGCCATTTAACCCGTTAAGACAGATTCTACAAATGTCTTCTAAACCAGTAGTTCAACACTTCCAAGATTTTCCAAAAATGTTCAAAAACAGCAGATGTACAAGCTCGCAGCGCAGCACGCAGTGACGCAAAAATCTAAAATGACAAACGCTTTCCCGGTTTTAAAATAGATTTTATAATAGTTATTTTTTAAGATGGAGCTCAGAACTTCTTAGAGGATGGATTGTGCTTTTTCATTGCTGATCAAATCCAACAATTGTCATCATAGCTCCTTCCTCTAAAGTGAGGGGATCCTACTGAATAACCAGGATCCCTCTGGTTAAGTCACAGACTTAGGTTAATGAAAAAATATATACAAAGGATTCCAACATGCACCTGACAATAGATTTTAAACACATTAAACAATGCATTCTGCCACTGTGAAATTCTACTTATTTACACAGACATTAAAGGACAACATTCAGCAAAAAAAAAGGGTGAATATTGGACAAAGCCTTTTTACAAGCCCAACCTGAGTGTGTAGATTGGCTATTAAGCCACTTGTTGTATGACGAAGTATATAGAGCTTTAAGTGGTTAAATGTCATTCTAAATGTCTCGTCTAGAGCCAACATTTGTTGAATCAAATTACATGGTTGCAAGCAAGCAGGTACCAAGACGACAAGACTAGAATCCATCTGCATCCAATCAAATAGTCCCATTAACCCATTCAATCCGGGAACGCATCAGTGTCATTTTAAGATTTCTTTGACTGTTCATAAAATAGCATATACAAGCTCATAGATATACAAGCTCATAGCGCAGCACCGAGTGCTGTGTTATGAGCTTGTATATCTGTTATTTTTGAAAAATCAGGATTTTTTTGCAAAACTTTTAATATACATTTTTAAAGCAATTTTTTTTACTCAAATCTTTGCTTCTGGGGGGCCCCTGGAACAACATATTTTGAGATGGGGGTCCGCGGCCAAATGCATATAATTTTGGGGGTCCTCGACGTGAAAAAAGTCTGAGAACCACTGATATTAGAGCAACATTGCCATTTTTTAATAGCTTAAGAAATCTAAAATGACACAGATGCGTTCCCCGTCTTAAAAGGTTAAAACCAACATTCAGACTCATTCCATCAGTGGGCAACATCACTGCTTTCACTGTTCCTATCCCCTCTCCTAGCCCTACGGCTACGACCCCTCACTCCATCCACTGTGACAGACACTCACCCATGAATCCAGCGGGGTAGGTGATGTCGGTGCGGACCTTGCCGTCGACCTTGATGAACCTCTGCATGCAGATTTTCTTGACCTCATCTCCAGTCAGGGCGTACTTCAGGCGGTTTCTCAGGAAGATGATGAGGGGCAGGCACTCCCTCAGTTTGTGGGGACCGGTGGAAGGGCGAGGAGCCTAGTGGGAGCAGGGGACACAGGAGAACAGAAATATTCAGATCAAGTAACTTTTAAGTAAGCAGTGGTGTATGACAGTTCTTTCCCAAAAAACAATTTTGTTGGCATTCTGGAATGCACCAGAAGTCCAGAATTTCACTGTAGAACTCATGGTTGACAGTCTAACTGCAAGGCTGCTAGTTTTCTACCTCCCAAACTACACTACCATCTAATCCAGCTAAATGCATGTCAGCCTATTCCGTTTTTAAATGGATAAAGCATCAAAAAAGAAACCAGTTACAGCTAGTCTCACTCTCAGCCCAAAAAGCAGCGTCCCATTATAGAGTTCTATTCAGATGAACATTGATCCATCTGAAAGCTAAGGTCGATACCTCAACCCAACTTGGCTTCTAGAATGCCATTTCTTTACAACCTGGGAAATTGAAATCAACTCAAGTTTGAAAATAGATAAAGCCATTTAAAAAGATTGTATAGTTAATTTGTTTTAAGGTGGAGCTCAGTACTTCTTAGAGGATGGATTGTGCATTTTCATTGCTGATCAAATCCAAAAATTGTCATCATAGCTCTTTCCTTTTAAGTGGAAGCCTAGTAACAGGGGACAGTCATGTGATCATTAATCACAATCACCTATGACACCTAAGTATGAATTTAAGCTCCATCGAGTGAGTGTGTCTGATGCCCAAAAAAAGAAACATTTAACATGATCCACAAGGTTAGCTTATAGATCTGTTATTTTTGTTCTGGCCAGTGACAAATTAAGTTTACTTACAAAAACTCCAGTGAGCTTGTCGAGCATCCAGTTCTTGTGATAATCATTTATTTGTAGTTATGTTTGAATAATAAAGTTAAGTATTTCCCAGTGTTTGTTTAACCATTTCTGTGCATAATTAAACTGTACATGTTATCTGCTGTAATAAAGAGATCTGTTTACTTACAAAGACTCCAGTGAGCTTGTCCAGCATCCAGTGCTTGGGCGCTGCGACGCGCTTGAGATGCTTCTTCGGTCCTCGTGCCTGCAGAAAACACACGTTTATTAACAGACAAGACACAAATTGACAAATACAACAAAAATAAACATTCAGCGATTACCCTCGCAGTGACATAAACACGTTTGTACGTGGCTTAGGACAACGCGTGTGTACACTAAAGCTAAAATGACAGACCGGTTAGCATCGCATGCCAATGCCCCACTAGCATTTCCATACCATTTAGTCAGGTTGTGGCCTTTTACGACCGGGTAACTATGTTTTAAAAAATAAGTTTGCCAAAGTTTAACACATGAGCGGACGGCAGACGAGTCTTGACATTCAATATAAATGTGGAATAAACATAAGTGCTTTTTTATAGAGCTCGTCACTCTGCTACATGACATAGCTACATCCATGCTAATGGAAGCCCGGGCTCGGGGAGAGAGGAGGGATGAGAGGGGGCCGACTGGTTTATAAACATAGATTAAACATATAACATCGTTCGTTGCGAGTGTAATATGGAGTCTAACCATCGCTAAAGATGTGATATGTTAGGGTTTTGTTGATAGATGTGTGATATTACAACGATAGAAAGTGATGTTTGAGGATGATTTCAGAGGTGGATCGTGAGGAAATACGGCTCACCATGTTGGAGTCTGCGGCGGAAAGGAAGATTTCCTGGTTTCCGGCCTTCAATGATAAGACCGATCACGGCGGACGAAAGGGGACAAAATAGACCCGTAGATAAAACGCGATGCTAATACTGCCCTCTACTGTGAGTGGACAGTGTACAAATCATTGGTGGGAAAAGTAGGCCTACTAAATGTTTTTACTGAAGTATCAATACTGCAATGTAGAAATACTCTGTTACAAGTAAAGGTCAGGTAATCAAAAGTGGTGTAAAAAGTACAATATTGCCTCTGAGATGTAGTGGAGTAGAAGTAAAAGTGCTGAAAATTTGAAATAATCCAGTAAAGTAAAAATACCTCAAAATAGTAATTAAGTACCGTACTTGAGTAAATGCACTTTTTACTTTTCACCATTGCCCTCTACCGTTAGTGGACAGTCTGCAATTACCCCAATTACACTAGTCGGTATAAAATCTAAGTAAATTATTAAGCATAGAGACATGAAGATACAGATCATTAAAGAGAGTGCATGATAAACATCATAAAATGCCATTGAATAGTATTTAAAAAGTTGTAATCAGAGTACAAGATCACTTTAATTTAATCTCAGCATAAGTCTGTGGTAAACAGAATAGTCTTTTTTAGCTGTGATTATATAATTGAGATTGTTTTAGGAGAGTTTGTTCCAGATATGTGGGGTGCATGAAAAATTCATGCTGCTTAGTTTGTGTGTGTGTGTGTGTGTGTGTGTGTGTGTGTGTGTGTGTGTGTGTGTGTGTGTGTGTGTGTGTGGGTGTGGGTGTAGGTGTGTGCGTGCGTGTCGTGTGTGACAGAAATATAAAATGCTCATTAAAGGCAGAATTTCAAGAGAAAGACTGTGTGTCTGTCTGTACTATTTTTCTAGGGAGTGCTCACATTCTTCACATCTCATCTCTCTGTCTCTGTCTCATCTACCCTGTGTGTGTGTGTGTGTGTGTGTGTGTGTGTGTGTGTGTGTGTGTGTGTGTGTGTGTGTGTGTGTGTGTGTGTGTGTGTGTGTGTGTGTGTGTGTGTGTGTGTGTGTGTGTGTGTGTGTGTGTGTGTGTGTGTGTGTGTGTGTGTGTGTGTGTGTGTGTGTCTCTTGGCCAGGAAATGCCAGTGCTCAGCGCTCCAGTTGGAGCCCAGCTCTGTTTATGTACCAGAGACAGATAAAGCCACTCCTGGGTGCAACTGTTCCCCTGCCAAGAGACAGCAGTGAGACAGACGAGCGGTCCCACTGCGTCACTCCCCCTGTTCCTCTTCCCTGTGTAATCTAATCAGCAACCCTGGAGAAAAGTTGGCTTCAAAGCTCCTGCTTATGATGAACTATCCCACAACTCTGTGTATACAAATATCTGTATGGGGCTTTATATATGTACATACATACATACATACATACATACATACATACATACATACATACATACATACATACATACATACATACATACATACATACATACATACATACATACATACATACATACATACATACATACATACATACATACATACATACATACATACATACATACATACATACACATACACATACACATACGCACGCACGCACGCACGCACGCACACACGCACGCACGCATACACACATACATACATACATACATACATACATACATACATACATACATACATACATACATACATACATACATACATACATACATACATACATACATACATACATACATACATACATACATACATACATACATACATACATACATACATACATATACATTCATACATTAGGTAAGAGTAAGTACAATTTTGGTTTGCTTTCCTTGCAATAAAATACTTTATATCCGGAATTAATTTGATGTCTTTATGTTCCAAAAACGACACCTTTATCGAGAAAGCAGGTTGTCCAAATTTAGTTCTATGATGTGCTATTTTACAGTTGCCATTCACCATGTTCAGTTACTCTGTTCCTTATCTTTGGGTATATCTGGAAAGAGGCTCTGGGGCTAGGCTCTGGGGCTAGACTGCTAGATTTGAAAACTAATTTGAGAATACTAAAATGAGTATGGCTCTCAGTAGTAGAGTAGTGTACTTTTTAAGTATGTGACAATGATACCACCGGATAGGCACTTTGTCTATTATTTTCAATGGCTGATTAAGGAGTGTGATTGTAGATGGTCATTCTTGATACCCATACTGACATACTGACATTTTTCATATTGTCATACAATATGACAAATGAGAGAAAATCATAGAGTGCAAATAACTGAGCTTTGATGTTCAAAATGGGTTCTGCATGTACTGTAATGTGTAGATTGAGCAGAAGCATTACACACTGATGGTGAGGTGTATTGTTGGTGAGCTACTGGTACTACAGTATGTGAGCCTACATTGAAAGATGTAAAGCATATAATGTCCACTAGGTGGCGGCAATACAACACAAAACAAAACAAAACAAAACACAGTCTGGAGACTGAGACTGAGGCCGAAAGGCTTCTTTGGGTTTTTCATCCTTTTTAGTTGACCATGTATTTTGAACTGTACTTCTATGTGCTTTTTCTCTCTGCAAACTTCTAAATAAAGTATTCAATCAATCAAGCAATTAATCAATCAATCAAAGACTAATCACCTTACAAGGTTACAAGGTTATTACGATTATGCATGCTCCTCATGGTATCACAACACCACCAAGGCCTTAAAAACAAGGCTCCAAACATCCCAAAACAAACTTGTAAGGCTACTTCTTGGCCTCAATCACAAAACCCATCTAACCCTTGCTCATTTTGCTTGGATTGGATGGCTTAGGGTTGAGGACAGAGTACAGCAACTTACAATGGGCCTGGTCTTCAAGATATACACCACAACATTGGGATCCCCCTGTATTTGTCAAAATACTTCCAAAATGTTAATGAAGTCCATGATCATAACACCAGAGGCAGCTCCACAAATCATGTTCAACCCAGATTTGGCTCAACTAAGGGAATGAACTCGTTCTCATGCATAATTAAAATACACTAGGAGGTAACCGACTGTACAATGAAAGATTATGGGCCTTTAAATTGGTCTTTACACCTTGGAAAGTGCTAAAACTGCACGTTACAAAAAACGGTAGAGCTGATCTACAGTGACGCTACTATATAATAAGAAATGGCTAATACGATTAGTCATAAGACGCTGTGCAAAATAGGGAATATGTTTGATAAAGTGAGTGACAGATAGTAGGCCTACAGCCCTACAAACAAAATACAATAGTTGAATTTGACAATGCTGCTGGCATTTCTCTCACTTAATCTGTAGGAACTTAATCTTGTTTCCTGAAATAACATACAATGAATAATTCCATCAACACTTCAGGTGCAACTCCAGTTGTGAGCTACTTTGTACTGTATATATGGTTGTGAGAGGACAAAAAAAGAATGCAGATGACAAGCAATGACACAACAGCAATAAGGCATCACTGAATTGGCCACCAGATATCAGCCTTCAGGTCTCCCATTTATGATCGGGTTCACCTGCCATGACATCATTTGTAACCCTAGAGAGTATTAGAGTGTTTCACTCTAATGAGCTCACTGGAGTCTGGAGGAAGTGGAAAGAATGTGAAACTAGTGAGAAAATATAGAAAAAAGTTATTTTACTAAAATACACATTTTCTGCCATACTCTACCCCAAATAAATACCCCCTTGTGTCACCACCACCAGGCTTTTCCACACGGAGGGGAAATGATGGTGTAGTGTGAGAGTCCAGCTGTACAACGTTCAACCACAAGCCGTTTGTGCTAAACAGCTGTCTCTTTAAAACCACTGCCTCCTACAAACATCCAGGAAGTCCCTCCCTTTGCCTCTCCTACTTTTCTTCACAAGAAACGAAACTCAGAGCTGTTGTTTTCTCTCTCAGTCTCTCTTCAGAGTAAACTAAAGTGTTGTGTTTTCTCTCAGTGTGAGTGTGGAAGTCGGTCAAATGGCAGAACAGAATAAGCAACAACAACAGACATGTGAGCTGGACCAGGACCAGTTCTGCTGTTCTGTCTGTCTGGACCTTCTAAAGGAACCAGTGGCTCTACAGTGTGGACACAGTTATTGTAGAAGCTGTATTGAGGGTTACTGGGACCAGTATGAGGAGACTGGAGTCTACAGCTGTCCCCAGTGCAGAGAGAGCTTCAGTCCCAGACCTGTTCTGAGGAAGAACACCTTGCTGGCTGAGGTGAGATGACCTTACAAGTTACAACCACACATTAAACTACATGTTCTGATACACAAAACTCCTTGTTGACTATTGTGATAGATGGTATACTATATGTTGGTTACTTACTACACATTATGTTATGTATGTTTATAATGTCCACAAATACTAAGAATGCTATTTATACAGCATTTTAGACCTGTGGTTCTCAAAGTGGGGTCTGGGGACCCCCAGGGGTCCATGAGGGGGTTCCAGGGGGTCCCCAACAAAATGTGTTAAAAGAGCATCACAGTCTGTTTAACCACTGTAACCCTATACATCAGCTCCTTGAACATTGCAGATCCACAAGCTCACAATGCATTGCAATATGCAAAAATGTTGAAACATTTTAACTACATAAATCTTGTATGGGGGTCTCTAGCACAAAATATTTTCAAATGGGGGTCCGTGGCCAAATACATGTTAATTTGGGGGTCCTTGACATGAACCTGTTTGAGAACCACTGGTTTAAACAGATGCTAGTTTTTATGGTATCTTAGTTTCTTTGCAGTCTACAGTACTTACCTTATGTCATTTTGTTGACTAGGGTAATTTACTCTGATCTTTGACTATGTTAGTCACTGGTTAATCATTAAACTCTAGCGTCCCTATTGTTGCCATGTCATTCATTGTAGGCAAACATAATAGCAGATTCATAGGGTTCTAGTGGTTAAGAGTGTCTGCTAAACGCTTACATTGTAAATGTTTTACAACATACTGTAAAGCAATCAACTTTATGGAATGCAAAGTTCAGAACCACAGTGTTCAGATAGTGTTACTATTATTATCAGATGAACTAATACCTGTAATGTCTCACTGTGTTTATCACCATGAACCTCACAATGACTGTGTTGTATTTGTCATCAGTGAGTGACATCCCCTCCTCTTCTCTTTACTTCCAGGTTGTGATGAAGCTGAGCAGTACAGGAGGTCAGCAGTCTTCTGTCTCTGCTGCTCTGCTGTACGCCGGTCCAGCAGACGTGGCCTGTGATTTCTGCACCGGAGCCAGACGTCACAAAGCTCTCATGTCTTGTCTGGCGTGTCTGGCCTCTTACTGTGAGACTCACCTCCAGCCTCACTACAATGTTCCTGTGTTGAAGAAGCACAAGCTGGTCCCAGCCACCAACAAACTGCAGGAGAAGATGTGCTCCAGTCATGACAAGCTGATGGAGGTGTTCTGTCGCACAGACCGCCAGTGTATCTGCTATCAGTGCCTCATGGATGAACATAAGGGCCATGACACGGTGTCAGCTTCTGCAGAGAAGGCAGAGAAACAGGTTGGACCACGATCACTTGAAGACAAATCATAAGAGAGATCATGTTTTAAAGATAGAAGCTAAAAAAAACATGTCAGAGACATTGAACGCACAAATCGTGGCGTTGTACATTAAAAAAGTATTAAAGGATGAAGTACACTCCTTTTGGACCTAATGAAAAACATTGATAACTTTGATAACTTTTCATGAATCATATTTCACCATTAAGAAGGGGCAAGATGCAGGGGCTTAATATTGATATCTCATCCCCGCAAAAGTGTATTTTGGAGAGGTTACACAGTTGATGCCCATTTAGACCTGAGGCCGATTCTATGAATGCCTTTTAAATCCTGACCTAAGTTTTCAGAAAAACTATTTTTTTTAATATATATATTTTTTAATAATAATAATATTGCTATTTAATGTATATAGCAACAACCACACACAGAGGTGATTGCGGCTGAAAGGTATAACGTTTAGGCGTTCCAGGTCTAAATGGGTTAAGATGATGTGTGGATCCAAACTAAACTGCCTCCAATTTCACTTGTTTTTACCCTGTACCCTGTATGAGTTCTCTCGCTCCTGATTGGATAGAATTGGTATCCCGACTTGAAAATGTGCTTTGTTTACAAGCCAAACTGTCTCTTCCTGTTTCTTGCAGAAACAGCTGGTGACAATTCAGAAGGAAGTCCAGCAGAAGATCCAGGAGAAAAAGAAGGAGCTGAAAGACCTGAGACAGGTCATGGAGGCCCTGAACGTGAGCTGATATTATGATAATAGTTCTTGTTCTTGTGTTTACTGTGGAAAGAGGAAAGATGGTGATGCTACGTATAATATGGATGAGACAGAGCCTTGTGTCATCAGAAGCACTAAAGCAGTGGTTCTTAAACCAATTAATATGTATTTGGCTGCAGACCCCCATTTGAAAATATTTTGTGCCAGCAACCCACATATAAGATTAGTGTTTCAAAATTATTCATTATTTTTCACATTCTCTCATGAATTTTTGAAAATAGCAGATCTACAAACTCACAACGCGCCGCGATGCATTCGCCATGTGTTGGGAACTTGTAGAGCGGCTATTTTCAAATACTGTAGCTGATGTGCTGAGGCCGATTCTAAAGAAATTATTTCTGAAAAACGTATATTGCTTTATCAGTGGTGCTCAAAACCTTTTCATGTCAAGGATAACACAAAATGTGTGTGTGTGTGTGTGTGTGTGTGTGTGTGTGTGTGTGTGTGTGTGTGTGTGTGTGTGTGTGTGTGTGTGTGTGTGTGTGTGTGTGTGTGTGTGTGTTGTATTAAGCAGAGCTCTGCAGAAGCAGCAGTGGAGGTCAGTGACAGGATCTTCAGTGAGATGATGGTCTCCATTGAGAGAAGACGCAGTGAGCTTAAAGAACTGATCAGAGATCAGCAGCAGACTGCAGTGGCTCAGACTGAGGCTCTCCTGAGGCAGCTGGAGGACCACATGGAGCAGCTGGAGAGGAGACATGCTGACCTGGAGGAGCTGTCCAACACTGATGACATCATCACTTTCATTCAGGTTCCACACATGGCATTTTACTGTTTGGTTTTGACTCATTTAGGAGAAATCTGCTTTTCATTCCACTCGATTACATTACATTACATTGTTTGAAGGACTTTAAGGTTTCTACTGTATTATTTCTACTGTATTAATTATGTCTTGGCATAATTTGTGCTGGTAGTTACTAATACTAATATAGTTCTAGTATACAGTAGTTGTACAGACCACAATAACAATGTCAGAATTAGGCCTGTCACAATTATTACATAATGGTCTAATCACAATTATTTGAGATAATCACAATTATTTTCTACAATTGTCATAATTGTAAACATTAAAAAAAAATAGAAGATCTACAAGATCAGCTTCTGAGCTTGTAGATTGGCTTCTTCCACTGTTTTGTAAAATATTTTGAAAGTATAACATTATTCAATATCTGCCCTGTACAATTTGTGTTCGTAGTGTGTGCTGGTTGAACAACAAGGACAAGGCTCAACTCCACCAATTGTGATCAATATTCTAATCTATCTCTGTCTATACTGGTTTACTCTCCAGAGTTTCCAGTCTCTCTCCAGTTCCAGTGGATCTCCAGTCTCACCCAGTGTGGTCATCTGTCCTGTGAGGTCCTTCACAGATGTGATTGATGTGGTGTCTGGTCTGAGAGACCAACTAGACAACATCCTGAAGACAACTTGGCCAGAGATATCAAAGAGAGGTGAGATTTAAATGTGTTTCTTGTTTTTCTAACCAGCCATCATAGTAAACATGGATTGATGAAGTCAGAAGGCAACTGGAGATATTTGAACTGGAGCAGACTGATGGTAGCCTGGTAAACCCTCCCTCCGGAAATCTCATTTCCATTTGAATCAAATGGAAATGAGATTTCTGGAGGGAGGGTTTACCAGGCTAGACTGATGGTACACAGGTTGGCTGTCTGTCAGATTGAACAGAAACATTGAAGAATTTAAGCAAGAATATTCCTCAAAGGAAAGATTAGGGTTAGATTTAAATGTATTTATTGTGTTTTAACCGGCCCCTACTGTACAGTACATTTCTAAGTGTTGAAACAGTTTGTATAGGTGGAAGTATGTCTGGGAAGGTGCAATAAATTAGTGTGACCTGTGTTTCATGTCACCCGCTACAGTATATAAATGCACCATTTACAATTTTTTATTATTATTATATTTTTGTGCTCAATAAATGATCTTGAGGAGTTCTCTCTCCTGATTGGATGAAATGTGAAACCCACCTGAAAATGTATTATAAATGTAAAATGAGAGACGGGGAGACAGCTGTTACTGAACAAACACTATATAATAGCAATGATGCTATAATAGCTTGAACTTTTTGACCAAACCCTTGGAACTTCAGTTTAATCCATTCTTCAGTATGATGTCTGTCATATATGCTATATATGTGACTGTGCCTTTAAGAGAGCTACGCTTCGACACTGCCGTAAAGCAGGCCTGTTGTCTTTTACGTCAGTCGTATGTTGTGACCTCCTGTAGGCTCACGCTGTATATTTTACATGCCTGAAGTCAGCAGTAAAGTCTATTGGATTTGACCCTTTGTGTGGACATAGAAATCCTTTACAATGTCATGATGACCTTTACTGTTTTCTTGTGTCTCCAGTTGATGTTTTACATCCAGCGGAGCCTCAGACCAGAAAGGACTTTTTACAATGTGAGTCCATGTTGATGCAGGTTCTGAACGTTGAAGTTTCATTCTGATATGTTGTTATTTAAAGCTCTAATGAGTTTGATCTGAGAGACTAACTCTAAACACAATAAGGTTCATGAGGTTTGATTTTTCTTTTGTCGTGTGTTCTCACAGATTCCTCTCCTCTGTCTCTGGACATGAACACAATAGACACACGTCTCTCCCTGTCAGAGGAGAAGAGGAAGGTGACTTGTACAGAACAACAACAACCTTACCCTGATCATGCAGAGAGATTTACTGACTGTCAGGTGTTGTGTACAGAGGGTCTGTCTGAACGTTGTTACTGGGAAGTAGAGTGGAGCGGTAAAGGGGTTTTTATAGCAGTCTGTTATAAAGACCTCGGCAGACAAAACCACTTTGGATACAATGATAAATCCTGGGGTTTACAGTGCTATGATAAAAACTACTTGTTCACACACAACAGTGTTGAGACTAAAGTGTCAGGGCCTCTCTCCTACAGAGTGGGGGTGTACCTGGACCACAAGGCAGGTACTCTGTCCTTCTACAGTGTTTCTGACACAATGACCCTCCTACACACAGTTCAAACCACGTTCACACAACCTCTCTATCCAGGGATAAGGCCTTATTACTATGGAGATACAGCAGAGCTGTGTAAGACATGGTAGACATGTTAAGAATACTGATGATGATATTCAGTTGAAAACTTTGTTTTCTTCATTTGATGATAGATTTTCTCTTCTAGATAAAGCATGTGTAAGAATGATGTGTACAGTATACTACACCATCATGATCAATCAATCCATTGTGTTCCGCTCATTGCATTTCTTTAATAAGCCTGCTGCAGACAATCATTATACAGTATGCCCTGTCATCTTGTTGATATTACTACAGAGCCCTCTGTCAGTCTGTGTACATTGGTTATACTAAATGTAGTGGTTCTCAAACTGTGGGTCGGGACCCCCAGGAGGTCCCCAAATGATATTTTGCTTAATGTGCAACATTGTTTTCTCACTCAACAGTAAACAAACCAACATACAGTATGTATAGTGTATACAGGGTATCTGTCCATTTCATATACCTCTAAAATGACAATTAAAACATGGCATTACTGCGTTAAAAGTAATCAACAAACTATACTATGGTCAAACATTGGCCAAATATTACCTGACAAAGAGACAGAAAATGTGAAAATAGACGATCTACAGCTGTAGATCTGCTATTTTCACAATATTTATGAAGTCAAACTAAATGTAATGCCTCAACTCCTGCAATTCCAAGTGCTTGTCAGGGTGGCTGGTCCCCAGTTCAAATATGATTATTTTCAGGGCGGGGTCTTCCTCCTCATGGTGTCAATAGGGTATTGTGTGTCAACAGTTAATCGATTTAATCGCTTATGAAAATATATTTGAATGTGATGATCAATGTTTCGTTTTTTTACCCCCCTTTTTTTCTTATTGTATCTCCCATTTTGTAAATACAGTAGAAACCTTAAAGTCCTTCAAACAGTTACACACTTAAAACCTGCCATGTTCAAAACAATAGGGGGAAAACCTTCTGTAATTTCTTTAATATTCGATCTACAAGCTCACAACTTATCTGGCAAAATGAACAAAAATTTCAATTCATATAAAGGAGTTTGAGACCGTCAGTTAATCATTATTCTTTTCATCAACTTTACTTCATTTACACTGACTTGTTTTTTCAAAATAAATGTGAGCACTGTGGCTGTAACCTCTATAGCAGAGTGTTTTAGTCTTATTTTGAAGAATGTTTCTCTTTCTGTCTCTGTGAATGTTGTCTCCATGTTTAGATGATGTTTTATACAGGATGTGAAGATAGATGTTAAAACAGGTGTGTGTGTGTGTGTGTGTGTGTGTGTGTGTGTGTGTGTGTGTGTGTGTGTGTGTGAAAAGTCGAACTTTTGTCTATGCTACATTGTTCCCTGGACAATGATAATTAAATATTATACATAGTGTAAATATAATTCTGAGTTTGCTTTTATCTAGTTTTACTAACTGTACACTTACACAATTTTGCCAGTAATCTTCAATGCATTTTCTATATACATGTGTTTACTTTCCATCAGAGGCTTCCACACATAGCATGTTATTATATACGAGTGATATGTAACATGTTGGGACTCTATTAGTCTGGGAGGCTTCGCCTCAAAGCCTGGACAGCAGGGGCGCGGCCACTGATTTCTGATTCAAATCAACAGCCAATGAAGAAAAGGGGGCGGGATCCACATGCAGTGGGTCTTACAAGTAAATAGGAGCGACGGGAAGCAATTTCCCCTTGAGAAATTGCGGCCGCCATTGTTGTGTACTGCTGTTTGCCTCTCGTCGGACTTTTTAGACGAGTAGACCGGTAAGAGGCGTGTCCGCTCAGATTCTGAGCGCAACGCACATCCGGCCCACAGATAGCAGGGCTTTGGCCCAGAAGTTCCTTCGCCCCTCCCGTTTGTATGAGAGCGGGCGAAAACTTCTGGGAACTCAGATTAGGACTCTATCAATCTGGGAACCCAGAGCCAGTGAGAATGAAAAACAGCGCCCTCTGCTGTTTGTAATTTCCAACGCAGAGCAGAATCTGTTCTTGAGAGATTAGGACTCTATGAGCTATATGGACATTTCCAATTCACGTGAGGGTAATGGGTCTGATCAGTGGTGGGTGATTGAATGATTTGCGCCACCCGACTTTACAAATAGAAGGTGTGGTACTGGGGGGAGGGGGGAACAAACAAACCTGTGTACCGGTGGGAACGGGTGGAATCGAGAGGAGATATCCTGAGCGCCAGTGATACTAGTTTAAGTTGTAAAGTTTTAACTAAACAGTAAGCTGCGGCCAAGACGCAAGAAACAGCGAGCCCAACGGAAGAGGAACGAGTCGTTGCTGCCGTGGGGTTACAATCGCGCTGGATTTATGAATGGAAGAATACTCTGAAGATTCTTGCAGGGGCCCTCATTCAAGGTCATTATGATTATGCATGCACTTCATGGTATCACAATCACAACACCTCCAAGGCCTTAAAAACAAGGCTCCAAACATCCCAAAACAAACTTGTAAGGCTACTTCTTGGCCTCAATCACAAAACCCATCTAACCCCTGCTCATTTTGCTAGGATTGGATGGCTTAGGGTTGAGGACAGAGTACAAAGCAACTTGCTATGGGCCTGGTCTTCAAGATACACCACAACATTGGGATCCCCCTGTATTTGTCAAAATACTTCCAAAATGTTAATGAAGTCCATGATCATAACACCAGAGGCAGCGCCACAAATCATGTTCAACCCAGATTTGGCTCAACTAAAGGAATGAACTCGTTCTCATGCTATTCATCAAAAATGTGGAATGCCCTACCAAAAGGAGTAAAGGAGTGTAAAACCCTACTCACTTTCAAAACTGCCCTAAAGATACACCTTCAGGAGGCTGCAATTCGAAAATGGCCCCTGTCTAAGTCTTAACCTACCCCCCCTCCTTCATTTTCCTCTTTTGTATATATATATTTTTTTCTCTCTTCATACCAGTAACCTGAAAGCTGATTGTATGACATTCTGTATAGTAGTGTGTATATCTGTCTGCCTCTTATATGTCATCATGATTTGTGTGCATGGGGTTCTCATCTTAAACAAGCTGCGTGCTTAATGAGTTCCAGTTTAGTAGACCTTGTATTGTGAATTTGTACTTCCATGTACTGTTATGTGCTGTCATGTACTATTCTCATGTCTTACTAAATAAACTACATCAATCAATCAATCAATCAATCAATTAATTAATTACCTTATTTAGCCAACTTTTGGTGAATGAGAATTCCATGTAACTTGACTGTACTTGTATGTGGCTTACAATGACTGTATGAGGCTGTATCTGTTTGTTGGTGTATTTCTTATTCTGTTATTTCTCTTTTTTTTTACTGTGTTGTGTTTTTATTGTGATATGGATCTCCCTTGGGTCTGAAATAAAGATTGAATTGAATATGCCATAATAAAAAAGTGCCACTAGATGGCAGTGTGGCACAATAAACCTGAGATTGAATGCTTGGCTGGAGGAAAGGAGGTTTTTTCTTTTTCTCCTGTGAGGGTTCTCTAGACCAGTGGTTCTAAAAGTGTGGTCCGGGGACCCCAGGGTGTCCCCAGCTATATTATTAATAGTTTTGTAACCAAATAGACCCTTATAGATCTGTAACTCTAAGAGTAAATGGAACCAAATGGACCCTTACAGGTCTGTAACTCTGAGACTATGCAAATGGAACCAAATGGACCCTTCTACATACTACCATTACTATTATTAATATTCTTGCTACTACCATTACTATTTTTTCTACTAAAACTACGAATTTGAACTAGCATTATATTATAGCCACTAATACTACTAATACTAATACTACAACAACTACAGTACAGTATCAGCCAAGAATGACATATTTCCAGATCAGTATTCAACATCTTTATTTCTCTCCCAAAACTCAGAAAAGGTAACAAAAATACAAGCATTTATTTTCTTTCGTCTTCCAAATAAGATCTAGTTTTCATTTACATATTCATATAGATGTACATACACATAGTGAGAGCCTGGAGACCAAAAAGTGCTTTCTTTTTCAAAAAAATAATCATCTTTGAATAATATTCATTATCGACATGTCATTAGGGAAGAAAAACAAAAACAAAAACAAAAAAAGAAAGAAAACAAAGAATTAAAAAAGAAAAACATGATAGAAACAACCGTATAAGGTTACAGCTCTCCCCTCATTAATGTCCTCATTTATGCTTATCGTATAGGCTACGACTAAGTAAAAATAATACAGAGGTTCTCAAAGTGGGGTCCGAGGACCCCCAGCCAGGGGTCCTTGAGGGGGGATTCAAGGGGCCCCCAGCTAAATGATTGTTAGGAACCAAGTGGACCTTTTATAGGTCTGTAACTCTGACAGTGTACACATGGAACTGAATGGACCCTCACGGGTCCATTCAGTTCCATGTGTACACTGTCAAGAGTTACGGGGGTCCGTGGCCTGGTAAGTGCCAAACTGGGGGTCCTTGAGATTAAAAGGTTTGAGAACCACTGGACTAATAGTGAAAGCTGGAGGGTTGAAAAACAAAAAAAGAATCAGTGCAGATAAGCTGTAGGCTACAGCTTCATTGAAGCAGGTGGACCAGGAGCAGACTGGGACAGGACAGTGGTTCATACATTCTTTTTCAAACATTTGCCGTTTTAAACCACTTTGAACCTTAGAGTCCTTCTTGTGATCCTTGTCATAAGCGAACATTCATAAGAAAAAATGGCAGATATACAAGCTCACTCACAGCAAGTCGGTGTTGATGTGAACTTGTGATGTGTTGTTGTGAGCTCATAGATCAGCGAAGAGATTTGGTGTACAGGGACAAAATGAAGGGGGCCAAGATTAGAGCACTGCATGGCCCCTGGGGGACCCCCGGTCAATGTAGGTATTTAAGTGGTATGAAGTATGTAGGATTTAAAGTGGTTATAAACCTCCATGTAGTTAAAGAGGCTGTGTGTTCTGTCTTGACCCTATTGTAATGTAAGAAGCGCTCGTTTCGGCCCTTTATATCGAACGTGAGCTGTTACCTTGGACGTTAAATGAACGTTCAACTTCTATTTCAAATTGATTATGATTGAAGTGCTGTAGAGTAACAAAAAACATTTCATCTACCAGTCTTACTTTGTTGACATAACCAGCAACTGTTCCCTGTAGGTGTTGCCCTTTAAAATAATTGAACATTTTGTGTGCTAAGAGCAATGAATTCAGACTTGAGGTATGTCCCCCCCACACACACAAACACACACACACACACACACACACACACACACACACACACACACACACACACAGACACACACCGACACACATACACACCAGTGATTTGAACATATAAAATAACCGCATAGGAAAATCCTCAGTAATTCCACTCTGAGTGTAAAAACTCCCACAGAGTTAACAACACTGACGATCAAAAACCCTGTTTACGACGTTTAAATCTAAACATTGGCTTTTTTGTTTGTCCGTCCACACAGCCTGCCTCCCAGCCGCCCCGGCGTGTGAACAAGCTCTTTGTTATCATGTGATCCGTGTCACCAGGGTTTGACTGTGAGGGTCTCTTTGAGAGAGAGAGCAAATGCCGGCCAACCGGGTTGCCTCGGGTTCGAGGTCAGTCACCTCTCACAGGAAAGACACAAAAACTCGCCCCGTTTATGTAATCGTTCCTTTTATCAATCGAATTAGGATATGTGTTAACCCCTGTGTCGCGGAAGACGATCCGTCATTTTTTTATACGAGTGTGAACGAAACCTATACGACCTGGAAAAGGTTTGTAGTGAAAGGAAACGGAGCCCCCCCCACCCCCACCCCCCCGGAGCCCCCCCCCCCCCCGCCCTAATGAGCGCTGACTTGAGAGCTGATAGATGTACTCAGCGGGGACCGCTCGGCTTTATGAGGTCACCACCAAGAGGAAATGAAAGACTGAAGCAATTTAAACAATGTGATCTATAGCAAACATGAGGAACTTCTCAAGGGAATGTCTGCGTACGTGCGTGCGTGTCCGTGCGAGTACCCACACACACACACACACACACACACACACACACACACACACACACACACACAGTCACATACACACACACCCACACACACACAAAGAGTGAAAAATACCATTCTCAGCTGGGTTTTGAAGGCATGACTTGAAAACAGTGTTTGGCCACAAAATCAACATGGCTGCACAGATGGAGACAAATCACGCTGTTGTACTTTGTAAAGAATGCTATAAGAATGTTTTCATAACCCATTTAGACCAGGACACAGAAACAGCGGGGACCACCAGGGGGTCCTCCAGTCTGTAGGGTTGAACCACTTGAACCCCCAGCGTTCCTATTCTGGGGGGCGAACATTCGGCGTAAATCAACCTAAAAGATTGTGTGAGTTTGTAGGTCGGCTATTTTCAACAAAGAGATTTGGTTAAGTGGGAAATACTAGCGCATTGGTTCTCAAAGTGGGGTCCGGGGACCCCCAGGGGTCCTTGGGGGGGTACCAGGGGGTCCCCAGCAAGATTAGCAGATCTACAAGCTCGTAGCAAGCTACGAGCTTGTAGATCTGCTATTTTTGAAAGAATCTCGGAAATGTGTGCAAATCTTTAAATCTTTTCTTTTTAAAGCGAACATTTTGAACTCAAATCTTTGCTTCTGGGGGTCCCTGGCACAACATATTTTCAGGTGGGGGTCTGCGGCCAAATACATGTCAATTTGGGGGTCCTTGGCACGAAAAAGTTTGAGAACCACTGAGAGGATCTAGTATCGAGCCCTGGGGGGACCCCGGTCAAATAGGGTTTAAGTGGTTAAAAAAGGTGGGTTGACGAAGATTGAAGTTCTCTGTCTCTACTTTTGTTTCGTTCTTTCTTTCCCTCTCACACAAACAAAATGAAACGAAAACAAAATCAAAACAAGGCAAAGGATTTGCGCGTTTCCCTCCATCATACCAGCGTATGTTATTGTGTCGTAACTCAAACATCCAGAGCCAAAGAAAGACAGGAAGGAGTGAAGAGAGAGAGAAGGAAAGGAGTAAATTTTTCCTTTGGTGGGGTTTTCATTAGTCACTGGTCATTCCTTCTCAGGTTTCATTGTAAAAGAAAAGGGAGAGAGAGAGAGAGAGAGAGAGAGAGAGAGAGAGAGAGAGAGAGAGAGAGAGAGAGAGAGAGAGAGAGAGAGAGAGAGAGAGAGAGAGAGAGAGAGAGAGAGAGAGAGAGAGAGAGAGAGAGAGAGAGAGAAAGGGGAAGGAAAAGTTGGCGTATGGTGACTGCCTGATTGACTGAAACCTGAAGCCCCCATCAACATCAAAAACAGGTATAGGACTGTGTGTGTGTGGGTGTGTGTGTGCACGCCTGTGTACGCGTGCACATGTGCCATGCATCTATTTTTGTGTCTTACGTATAATGTGTGTGTGTTTGCCCGTGTGTCAGTGTGAGTTTGCATTTATAAGTGTGTGTGTGTGTGTGTGTGTGTGTGTGTGTGTGTGTGTGTGTGTGTGTGTGTGTGTGTGTGTGTGTGTGTGTGTGTGTGTGTGTGTGTGTGTGTGTGTGTGTATGTTTGTCTGTGTTTGTGGGAGAAGAGCCAAAGTGAAAGAGAGTACTTGAAGAGGTAAGCGTGCACTCTTAAAGGAACTCAAGATTGGAAACAAGTGGTGTGTGTGTGTAAGCGGACCGGCTGATCCCATTTGTAAATATATTAATGAAGTTCAGTGGTCTTCCTGCATGTGCACAGCTTTGCTCATAGTTTCCCCTCACACACACACACACACACACACACACACACACACACACACGCACACACACACACACACGCACACGCACACCCCTGATGTCCTGGAGGTAATGTGTAAGTGAACAAGTGGCTGTTTCACGGCTGCTACTTCCATTACTCCTCTGTAACACCATCCCTGTGTGTGTGTGTGTGTGTGTGTGTGTGTGTGTGTGTGTGTGTGTGTGTGTGTGTGTGTGTGTGTGTGTGTGTGTGTGTGTGTGTGTGTGTGTGTGTGTGTGTGTGTGTGTGTGTGTGTGTGTGTGTGTGTGTGTGTGTGTGTGTGTGAGCGTGCACATGCAACTGTGGGTTGGTGCATGCATGTGTGTGTGTATATACACACAAATGTGACCGCCGGTGTGTGCACCTCTTTGTATGCCTACGCATTGCATTGTGTGTGTGTGTGTGTGTGTGTGTGTGTGTGTGTGTGTGTGTGTGTGTGTGTGTGTGTGTGTGTGTGTGTGTGTGTGTGTGTGTGTGTGTGTGTGTGTGTGTGTGTGTGTGTGTGTGTGTGTGTGTGTGTGTGTGTGGGGGTGTGTGTGTGCATGTGTGTCGCAGGGACCCCCAGTGCTCCAGATGACAGGCAGTGTGTAGGTTCAGGTGAAAGGCCTTTGTCTGTCGTCTACTCAGACCTCTGTCTCTCCTTACCGTGACAGATATAGGTCACGGCGCACGAACCCGACTCCATCAACCTACACACAGTAAACAGAACAGCTCTTATACTGTCGTCCCCTCTCCACCCCCCAGGTTGGATCGCTTTCAACTGGCCTACTACAACAGTGGTTGTCATAGTGTCGTCCGGGGACCCCCGGGGGTCCTTGAGGGGCATCCCAGGGGGCCCCCAGCAAAATTAGGAACAGTTTAATCACCACTTACAAGCTCACGACGCACAATGGGAAGTGAGTTTTCTTTGCCTTTTGACATTCCTTTGACATGCCCAAAATAGGGACTACAGGAAAGTGGTTAATTTCACCTTAATTTAACCTGCTTGAAGGTAATCCCATGAGAGAATGTACGGTATAAGAATGGCTTTCTCTCTCCCCACCCACAGTATAGGCAGAATTCTGTATACTTCAACTAATCTCACAATTATGATCTTCTCTTTATGGGGGTCCCTGGCACCAAATCTTTTCAAATGGCGGGGTCCGCGGGTTAATAATAAGTATCATTTTTTTGGGGATCCTTGACATTCAAAAGTTAGAAGAAACCACTGGTCTACAACAACCAATGTAGTGGTGAGGTGTCCTTCCATTCCACCAGAACGCGTTTTGCCATGGATAAAACCCTCAGTCCTCTGTGTCCACACACAGTCTTAAAGAAAGCAATCCTGCAAACCAGCACGTGAACTGGGAGACTCAAAAGATGGCCTACTTCTAGGCCAACCCGGCGCACGGCACAAAAGGCCATGTCTGTACTGAGTCTGAGCCCCTCTCTCTCGCCGAACGAGGCCGCATTCACTCCATTTGGGTAAAAAAAAAACTCGGGGGAGATTCCAGAAGTCGCACTCGATCCGATTGATTCGTGTTCTAAGGGTTTTAAGGTGGAACCCCAGTTTTAGGGTGGATTCCCAGTGTTCTAGGATTGGGTTGAACTTGAAAACAAAACAAAAAAAAACACAAGGAAAAAAACAAAACAAAACAGAGAGTCAGAGAGATAGAGAGAGAGAGAGAGAGAGAGAGAGAGAGAGAGGGAAATTTGAGATGGCCGTTTCTCAAACAATCAGTTTCTTTGTGGAAACCAAGACACATGAGTCCGTTTCCCCCGAGGGAGAGGAGAATCTAAATTTGTCCACAAGAGAAAACAGGAAACCTAGTGTTGACCGTCTCATAAACCTCACGAGGCTCCCATAAACTTAAAGCATCATAGCCACTGTATACGTTATCCAAGACAAGAAGCTGTCGTTGTTGTTGTTTCTTTTGCCTGAAACATAAACTCCTCTGAAGTGCGGACCGAGGTTATAGAGAGAGAGAGAGAGAGAGAGAGAGAGAGAGAGGGATGAAAAAATGCAACAGGTGTGTCTTTGTCATCTGTTGTTTTTCCCCCGGCGCAGACAGCGCCTCCCACTCTCTCCTGTGTGTCAATCACTTTCTTTTCATTAAAGCCACAGCGAAAGAGTGATAGAGGAAAAAAAGAGAAAGAAAGAGAGAGAGAGAGAGAGAGAGAGGGAGAGGCGAACAAAGTCCCCCTTCTCATCCGTTCAGCCAGGCGGCGAATCGACTCGTCTGAGCGTTTCTCTCTGTCAGGCTTTTGTTTGTTCCTCCAGAGGAGTGGAAAAAAGAAGAGGTGGGGGAAGTGATTAAAGAGAGAGAAAAGGCTCTTATCGGTTTAATATCCACCTTCAGTTTCATCTGGGTTTCTTGTCCTTCCAAAAGGTTAACGAGTGGAGAGACCGAGGAGGAGAGGTGGAAAAACAAAAGGAACAGCTTTCTCTTTGTGTTTCCAACGAGAGCCATCGGGTAACGTCCGTCCGTCCGTCCACAGCGAGAAAGACGTCCAAAGCGGGCCTTCTCGTCCTTTCTCTCTCTCATCGCTCCTCGCCTTCGGAGTAGGACGTCCGGCGTCGGAGTGGGACTTGGATGGCGGGCGAACCAAAGAGGAGAATGAGAGTAACGTTACACTTCCGTCCTTCGAGCATTTCCGTCTCCCTCCACGTCCAACACTCGCTCTCTCTCTCGTTCCCCCACAGAGACGGAAAAGCCAGGAAAACCCGACGGGGATCGCAGACAGGAACCCCGTCGTCACTCAACCGACTAAGTTTGTTTTGTGTTCGTCTTGTGTTTTGTGTGGTCGTTGTGCTGCTGAGAGGGTCGGTCAGCACCCGGCGTGGACGTCGGACATGAAGTCGAACTCGTTCTGTCCCAGCCAGAGCTCCGGCAGCTCGTTGGCGCGGTCCAGCCCCAGCTCCACGACCAGGGACATCAGAACCTCCTCGTCCACGGGGTCAAAGTCGATGATCTGCCCCATCGCGGCGCCGCCCTGTTGGCCCGCCATCCCGACCGCGCCCATCCCCCCCAGGCCCATGGCGGGGATGGGGCCCGGGGGTCCCAGGATCTGGGACCCGGCGGCCAACGACGAAGAGCCGGCGAAGCCCCTCTGCGGCCCGCCGCCGGGGGCCGGGTGTCCCCCCGGCGAGCCCCCGCCGCCGCCGCCGGCCAGGCTCTGGTAGTGGGAGTTGAGTTTCTGGAGCTGCATGCTGGCGATGAGGTGCGGTCCGCTCTGCAGGCAGAAGGGCTGGGGTTTGGAGAACGGGGCCGAGGGCACCACGGGGGAGATGGAGGTCAAGGCAGCGGCTGCGGGGGAGGAGATGATGTGTTGCGGGGCGACGGAGGAGGTCTTGGCCGACGGGTAGGAGTGGAGGAGAGAGGTGAGAGGAGACGAGGAAGAGGAGAGGTCCTTCATCGCGGAGTGGGCGTCGCCGTGCAGCAGCAGTGAGGTCATCACCCGGGGGGGGGGGAGGCGGGGGGGAAGGGAGGGAAACGGAAACCTGCAGAGAGAAGAGGAACAGGGAAGAGAGAGAGAGAGAGAGAGAGAGAGAGGAGGATGTTGTTATTTGTGATGTCATCATCATCATGCGAACAGAAAACAAGAGGAAGAACAGATAAGCGGATTGGCTGAACAGAAGTCCTTCTCAGATGACATCAGATAAGCTGACATCATTGAAGCAGGATCAAAGTGGAGAGATCTGATCTATAGAAGAGAGGACCTGATCTATAGAAAACCAGCAGGACCAAAGGCTCCCAGGGGACCAGGATTGGGATCTAAACCTAAACCCAGATGGAAGGGTCTTGGTATAGGCCAGTCATTCTCAACCTAATTCATTTCAACAGTGGTGGAAAAAGTTCTAAATTTTTTTACTTAAATAAAAGTATCAATACTGCCATGTAGAAACACTCTGTTACAAGTAAAAGTCCGGAATTCAAAATGTACTTGAGTAAAAGTACAAAAGTATTGGTATCAAAACATACTTAAAGCACCAAAAGTAGAAAGTACTCACTATGCAGAATGTCCCATTTCACAACGTTTTCAAATGCATTAAGATCTTTTGAAAATAGCAGATCTACAAGCTCTTGTGAGCTTGTAGATCGGTAATCTCTCAAGAACAGCTTCTGCACTGCGTTGGAATCTGTCGGGGAGGTTCGTCATAACGAGTGCACATTCAGATCAGGAAGTAGGCCGCGCTTTACCCAATCACATGTAGTGGGCGGGATTCACATGTCCGTCGATCTTTCCCCCTCGAAACAAACCGAAACTAATTTAACAATAGCGTCCGCGGAGCAGACAAAACCACGGAAATATATTCACATTTTAACTTACTCTTTCATCATAGAAACAAGTGGGCTTATAACCAAAACGATCCATGTTCTCTGGGAGAAGTGGTGTTAGTGTTCCGTGTAGAAATATTGTTAGTGGGAATGAAAACATAGTCGCACCAACCGGAAGTGATGCGCTGAAGGCGCATCACAAACACCGGTTTCCTTGTGCTCTGGTGTTACGTTATCGTCCGCCCAGAGCCAACAGACATAGAACAAACAGCAGAGGGCGCTGTTTTTCATTTTCAGTTGGCGATGGGTTCCCAGATTGGTAGATCGGCTATTTTCAAAATGTATATAGGCCTGAAGTGGTTTTGTAATAATAATCAAAATCTGCAAAGTAACTAGTAACTAATAACTAACTTTTTTAACTTTTCAAATAATTGTAGTGGAGCAAAAGTACAACATTTGCCTCTGAGGTGTAGTGGAGTAGAAGTAAAAGTACTGAAAATTGGAAATACTCCA
>NC_137620.1:39292445-39312445 GCF_963280865.1 Gymnoscopelus braueri | reverse complement strand
CATTTATACCACTTGTTCTAATTGCCCGTCGCTTCAATTGTTCAGCCCTCATCATGAGGGGCAAAATGAAGAAGTTCAATCAAGTCACTTAGAGGAGGAAGAGGAAACGTTTATGCAACCATTGTTGTTGTTGTTGTTGTTTTTATCTCTTTGCTAAAATGGACCTCGCTTTTTTTTTTGGGTTACTATTTGGACGAAACTATTAGGCTTTAACTATAAGAATTAATTTGTTAACCACTTAAGCCCTACAGTAGCTATGTCAAAAAGAGCCAAAAACAACTACAAGTTCACAATACTAAGTACATTTACTCAAGTAGGCCTACTGTACAATGTTGAGGTATTTTTTACTTTCTCCAATTTTCAATACTTTTACTTCTACTCCATTACATCTCAGAGGCAAATATTGTACTTTTAACTGCTCTACAATTATTTGACAGCTAGTTACTTTGCAGATTTTGATTATTATCACAAAACATACATAAAGGCTACCACTTCAGCCCTATATTCCGGCCATTTGAAAATAGCTGATCTACAAGGGGCTACTTTCAAAACATTTGAATACATTCTGCACAATGAATACTTTTTCTTTGGTATTTTAACTGCATTGTACTTTACTCAAGTACACTTGAGCCTAGTGATGCAATCAATGCATTGTGATTTACAATTTTTTCTCTATTATTACCATTTTTTTGGAAAGTTTCTGAAGTTTTCAGGAACATTTAAAAAATGTCAGTGCTGCTGCACAAGTTACATAACTGATTTAAAACAGGGGGAAGAAACGTGATTGACCTCATTATAAATGTTATGCAAACACAATAGAAAAAAGGGGAGGAGGCAACACGGGGGTCCCCCACTTTTAACATGCAGCTCAAATTAATAAAACAATAGGCTACAAATACAAACAAATGAAAAAACTAACTGGGATTGTCACTTTCAACCATTCTCCGTTTCTTTTCAAATATCCTAACAGCAGTGGTGGAAAGTACATTTACTCAAGTAGGCTACTAATAAGGACAATTTTGAGGTATTTTCTTTTACTTTACTGGAGTATTTACAATTTTCAGTACTTTTACTTCTACTCCACTACATCTCAGAGGCAAATATAAACATTGTACTTTTACTCCACTACACTTATATGAAAAACTTTAGTTATTGCTATAGTTACTTAGATTATTATTACAAAACATACATTAACCACTATATATACTTTGGCCATTTGAAAATAGCAGATCTACAAGCCTACAATGCCATGCAATGTATTTTGAGCTCGTAGACTTGCCATTTTCAAAAGATTTTTAATTACATTTTATGCATTTGAAAACCTGTGAAATGGGACATTCTGCACAATGAGTAGCCTATACTTTCACTTTTTGTACTTTAAGTATAGCCTATATTTTGATGCCAATTACTTTTGTACTTTTACTCAAGTAACATTTTGAATACCGGACTTTTACTTGTAATAGAGTATTTCAGATTTATGATGATATCGATACTGTTACTTAAGTAAAAAAAAAAAATGTGAGTACTTTTCCCACCACTGATCCTAACAGATAAACACACAAAAGAAGCAGAAAATGAACAAACCTTCACCAGACGAACCCCAGCAGAGAGGCTTGACACGGATCCAATAAGCGGTTAGAAACCCAAAGCAGAAGTCCTTCTGAAACAAGCCCGGAGACACACTATGATCAAATGATTAGAATAATGCAAAAAAAAAATATGAATAAATCCCTTTAACAATAACTCGCCGTCTTATTGTGTGGAGAGGAGGGAAAAAGTGTTGTAATAAAAAATAAAAAGGCTTCTGTCAGAGCGATCATTGTCCTCTGCATGTGTGTGTGTGTATGTGTGTGAGTGTGTGTCTGTTCCTCCCTGGCTGTGGGAAATAATACACTCAACTGACTGCTGCTGCTCAATGGACTGGTTACTGAATCAAAAGCATTATCCTCTCTCTCTCTCTCTCTCTCTCTCTCTCTCTCTCTCTCTCTCTCTCTGGCAGAGTGCCATCAAAAACCAGGTCCTGGATTAAGGCGGATTTGGATCCAAATCCACACATGCTTGTTTTGCTCCACTCTTACTTGCACTAATGTGCAGTGATGTGATGTAAGTGTACTTGTTGTGTGTATGATAGGCCTATATACATTCTATAAATACATGTATAGGACATGCCTACCTTTTATAAATAACGTGTACGTTTATTATTATGTTCTTGGACACAACATTTGCAATAAAGACAACTTGAACCTTGTACTTGTTGATATGTTTTATTATGGTTGGCGGACCCCCTGTAGTAACTCTGAGGACCCCCTGTTGAAGACCCCCTGCTCTTGATTCTTGACATTCCACTGGCAGGAAGAGGGGGGTCCATGTCAGTGAGAGATGCCCTTTAGGTCCAGCTCCAGTCTTTTATGTCACTAAGTGGAATCCGCTGTCCGGATTTTGCGGGTGACCCTTGTGGTCAGAGAGGGAGTCCTGATGAAGGCAGATGTTGTCCATTCTGAGTGAGAGACAATCAGGAATCAAATAGCCCGTTTCAAGACAACTCTCTCTCTCACACACACACACACACACACACACACACACACACGCACACGCACACGCACACGCACACGCACACACAAACACACACACACACACACGCCCACGCCCACGCGCACACACACACTCATAATATATAACTAGGCTACTACAGCCAAGGCTATCAATTGTATTTTAGACTTGTGTTTGCACAGTAGCAAAGTGTGGGTAGGCCTGCATCAGTCCTACATAAAAATGTAGGCATATTGTTGCATATCTTGTTACAAAATAGCCTATGAATACTGCCTAAATAACTGTAACAAAATAAATGCATATGTATGTATATAAAAATATATATATATGTATGTATTTAGTCTTTTCAGAATATTGACTTCTCAGAATGAATTGCAAGATGACCTGTAGCGCTATACATGCTGGCCTCTGTGTTGACAGTGTTACATAATTCATACCATAGATGGGGCCACGGTTTAATTTAGACCTGTCCACCATTATACAACAGCGATGACAGTGGAGGGTAATAATAACGATAACAATGTTGCTAACATTGTAATTGACGGGGGGGCTCAGAGGGGCCCCGTGTGGGCCCCCTCTGTAGATTTACACCACTGGTGTGTGTGCGTGACCAATGCACTCAGCTGGATGACACACTCTTGTCAGGTGCATGATGTGGTGGAAGAAGTACTGAGATGTTTTACTGGACGACTATTTTCAACCTTATCTTTATAATTGGTCCTCACTATAACGCTCATGATAATAATTATGCTACCATTTTTGTCACAAGCCTACCAGTGACATCATCGATGGGGAATCCAAGCTTATAGAGACTGCAGGCTTTCTATTCCTGGAAAGTTAGCATGCTATAATGGATGCCATTGTTCTCACGTTAAGAAAAAAAAGTGAAATCTTGTTTGGATGATGTCACTGGTAGGTGGGTTTCTGAAGTGTCCACAGTCCTCCTATGAGACATGGGACAATGGGTGAAGTCGTCCTTTAAGTACAAGTATCAATTTCTTAATATAGAAATACTCTGTTAGAAGTAAAAGTCTGGTATTGAAAATGTACTTGAGTAAAAGTACAAAACAAAACACACTTTAAGAACACACATTTTATAGTTCATAGTTTACAGTTCGTCAACGTCGAGCAACGGTTTTTGCAGCGAAAATAGCCGATCTACGAGCTCACGTCGCAGCGATGCGAGCTTGTATACTTTCGCTATCAGATCTATTCTATTTCGAAAACACAACAATAACGTTCTCAGAAACGTCACGGGGGCATTTCGTCAGGGCCTGTCAAATACAACACAAAAAAACAACCCTTCAAAAAGCAATGGAAACTATACTACTGCTGTAAACTCAACACAAATTGTCTACATGTGTCCCCATGCGAGGGATAGAGCCGCACGAGTCAAATGTCTATTTGCAAACGTACCGGGGCCAGTAAAGGCCAGTGTGTGATTCCAAATCCCACTGTGTGGCTGTCGTCATTGTATCGAGTGTCTGTGACCCTGTCACCCGGCCTGTCAGCGCCAGACACACAGGACAGGTTTAAGGGTTTCAATTTGGCCGTCCTCCCCTGCAGCCACAAGTAGGTCAATGTCAAAGACCGTGCACCGGCCCACTGGTGGCTTCACTGTTCTATTTATGTTTTATTTCATTTTACGGTTTTTACACGGTCCTCTATTACATCAAATTATGTTCTATTATGTTCTCCTGTGTGTGTCTGTGTGTGTGTGTGTGTGCGTGTGTGTATGTGTGTGTGTGTGTGTGTGTGTGTGTGTGTGTGTGTGTGTGTGTGTGTGTGTGTGTGTGTGTGTGTGTGTGTGTGTGTGTGTGTGTGTGTGTGTGTGTGTGTGTGTGTGTGTGTGTGTGTGTGTGTGTGTGTGCTGTTGAACTCTAGGATAATGTTAAACCCTATAGAATTTTATGCATATATCAACCAAACAATCATTATGTTCTCTCTGTGTGTGTGTGTGTGTGTGTGTGTGTGTGTGTGTGTGTGTGTGTGTGTGTGTGTGTGTGTGTGTGTGTGTGTGTGTGTGTGTGCTGTTGAACTCTAGGATAATGTGTTCCATTTTATTCATATATCAACCAAACACAGCCATTTGGAGGGAAATTGTTGTTGGGGAAGGACCAACCTTGATCAATTCATTCTAAGACGTCCTTAACCCTCCTCTCTATATCCCAGAAAACAAACACTGTAACATCCTGTGTTGATTTAACTAATGGAACCAAATGGACCCTTATGGGCCCATTTAATTCCATGTGTCCACTCTCAGAGTTAAAGCTCATGTCCTGAACTTATTGTAATGAACAAAACATGATGTTATCCAACCTATCAATGTATCAAGCAATATATCGATAGTACATCAGCAGTGGTTGGAGGTGGTCTTCCATTGATAAGAACAGCCTGGTGTCTTAGTAAGACACCTCCTGGTCGAGTTGAATGGTAGTAATTTGGTCTCTTGCTCATGCGGGAGTTTGGGGATCGAATCCTGCCGGGTATAGGACATAAAGATCTAAATTAACACTGGAAAGTGTTGCTGCAAAACGTTCACGTCAATATACTGTCATAATGATTGCCTCCAGTAACATGACGTGAAGTGAAGTGCCACGCGTTTGACTCCCGCTTTCCGTTAAGGCGGATAAAAGGGTGGCATCTGTCTTCATTGTGCGCCGACGACAGACACTTCTCATGTTGATTAGCAGCAGGACGTATAGAATCGTTGATCCGGGCGGGGGGGGGGGGGGGGGGGGCGCCCCCCTGATTCCGTGGGGCTTTGTCATCACCGGCCCCTCCGGGGAGAGGCGCTATGCAAATCCCAGCGAACGCCTTTCAATTTCCGTCCCGCCAACACAATTAGAGTGGACGTCAGGAGCCGCAATTATGCAACGTCATTCAAAGCAGCGGAGGAGAGCAGGGGCCCCTCGGCGCCACTCGGCATCAAAAATGTTGAAAACCAGTTTTTGTTCCCAAACGAGACATTTACCATAAAAAAAAAACAAAGGTGCCGCTCTTTTGTTAGAAAGATGAATGATAGCTTACATTTTTTAACAGATTATAATTAGATCTTTTCAACTGGTGGATTTATAGGCTGCCTGTTTACAACCTGGTGTCCCTATTTTGGGCATGTCATGGGGCAAAAACTGTCAAATGTAGCGAGAATAGCTGATCTAACAAGCTCACAATGTGTTGTGAAACCTGTGGTGAGACACGTTGTCAGCTTGTAGATCAGCGACCCTTCGCTATTCTTGCTCAACTTCATATGTTGTCAAGATATACTGAATGAAGTTTATATAATAGGGCCTAATGTCTTTTCCCCCAAAAAATGGATATGAGCACAGCTAAACTCTAAAGATGAAAAACAGACTTTTCCGAGTCTCATGCAAATCCAGACCACAGCTGTCCCCAACCTTTAAAAAACCCCACATGACACAATCATAATAACAACCCAATGAGGAAGGACAAGCCATACGAGCCTTTTATCTAAACTTATTGATAATAAAAGGTCAGATGACATTCAAATCACACACTGACTCATGCTCTGGAGAGTTGCCCGGTAGCGTATATTTGCATAAAAGTCGTTGGGAAGCCCTTAATTCTCTTCAGGGACGGCAGGTGTGTTCTCTCATGAGGACACATAATTAGACATAAAGCACACAGACAACACAAAGTGCTGGGTTTTTTATCCACAGTCTATGTGGTGACAGGCACTGTTTTTGGGGGGAGAACTGGGTTACATTTTAGAACTCATTTATAATCACTCATGAACAATGAGGTGCAATGATAGCACTATTTTGCCTTCTATTCCTAAAAAACACAGAATGCTGTGCCAAGCACAAATATATACATGCATAATTCATAATATAGACAGGACTTGCACAATTTCTCAAATGTATGCTTAAAGCGGCACTATGCAACTTTTAAAAAAAATGAATAAAATGTAATGTTGTCCAATCTGTACGATAGAGTATGTCAATACAATATAACTTATACAATTGGGGGTGGTTGTATTTTGTCTCCCTGCTCTTCTATTGAGACATTTAGATGTTAAAGGTCATGTCTCTAGACCAGGGGTCTTTTCAGGCCAAGGACCCCCTAGCTGAGAGAGAGATGAAGCAGGGACCCCCTCTATATTGTATAAAATTGTGTTTCAGATAAACTTTTGCTGCTATTTTTTCCCTCTACACACCTACTGTATAACTCTTTGCCAAAAACAGCCGATCTACAAGCTCACAACGCCTCGCAGCGCGAGGCGGTGTGAGCTTGTAGATCGGCTATTTTTGGCTAAAGTTCTCCTCAGAAAAGGGATGCTAGGGTTCAAGTGGTTAATGTAAAAACAAATAATCAAATCACACAAAGATTTGGGGGACCCCCTGTAGTAACTCTGAGGACCCCCTAGGGGTCCCGGACCCCCTGTTGAAGACCCCTGCTCTAGACACCTAGACACAGGATCTGACACGAGTTTTGACCTGATAGTCAAGATTACATTTATCCCCTGAGCAAGCAGGCTGGCTCTATAAGCTCAAAGTTAAAAATGTCAGCACTTAATGTCAGGAAACCAGGTTCAAATCCAGGGTAGAAGATTACATAGTGCAGCTTTAATTAAGTGTACTCACTCTTAGTTATAGATACAATTACACGTAAACATAATGTTTAAGACATAAAAAATATAAAGATTGCAGTTATCCTGGGCCCAATTCACATGAAGTGCCCAGTTCTCTTGTGTAGCCTATACTGGCCTAAGGAAGTCCTGTGTAACTGCAGAGTGTGTCGTGACAAACCTGTTTTTGTTGAAAGTTAATGTAATAGTGTGATAGAATCGACCGAATGGCTCTGCCTCGCTGCTGGAGGAGGAGAAGTGAATGTTCTAGTCTTGGCTCTCGCTGACAGGAGGATAATTAAGATGGATCTCGGACCCGCTTTGTGAATCGGGGAGACAGTTGGCATTCTGCTCGGCCGAACAGCGCTGCGTTTATCTTAAAAGAGCGATTTCGGTGCGGTCGTTTTTGTCTTTTCCTTTACATAAACAGAAAAGTTTACCCAATCAATGTTTTGAGAGAGATCCATCCCCGGGGCCGCGACCCTTCGGGCCGCCGGGGGCCCAAGCCTCTGGTTAACAAAACCCCAACATTCATAACAACACGGCCGTCAAGTTAGAACACTGGTGGCTCAACCGGTGGTCCGCGGACCACTAGTGTTCCATCAACGGCCTTACAGGCGGTCCTTAGGAAAATGTTTGAAAAAACATATATTGTAATATTATTTCATAAAATGTTGAACTTGAATAGGAGTTATGTCAGAAAAATAGCTTGAAATTAAATAATGACTGTTAAGGGCTTGATATACTTCATTGGGACGTATTGTGCAATGTTACATATTAATACAAAATTAACCCATTAAGACCTGAGACCTTCTTCTGTCGTATGTCCTTAGACCTTCAGCTCCGTTGCAGCAAGCCAGTCCAGTGTGTCATTGTCTAGGTCAATTAAACCACGATCACCATTAGGTGGCCGGTATTTGGGGCAGCTGGTCATAACGTGTTCCACAGTCTGTTCTGGATCCCCACATTCGCTACATGTTGCTATAATATCAGTGGTGCTCAAACTTTTTCATGTCAAGGACCCCCAAATGATATGCATTTGGCCACCGACCCCCATCTCAAAATATTTTGTTCCAGGGACCCCCCCAGAAGCAAAGATTTGAGTTACAAATGTTCGCTTTAAAAAATATATATATACATTTTTACGATTTTTCAAAAAAATAGCAGATCTACAAGCTCTCGGTGCCGCGCTATGAGCTTGTAGATCTGCTATTTTTGGATCATCAAAAAATGACACAGAGATGCGTTCCCGGTCTCAATGGATTAAATAACATAGAAATGTCTGCGGTATGCCTTCTTATTGACACTAAATATTCTGTATGTACTTTAGACTGTTGTGGGGAGGTGGGGTTGTGGGGAGGTGGGGTGGGGTGGGGGTGGGGTGGCCCTCGAGGATTGTTTGAAAATATGCTAGTGGTCAAAAAAAAACACTGAGAACCACTGAGCGAGACGATCGGCATTCCTTTCCTTAAATCCTTGAAAAAAATGCACTTTTTGCCAGATATGAACTAGTTATTTTGTCCCACCACAGCAATGTGCTATTCAATCCTAAACGGTCCTGACAGCCAGGGCCTAATTCCTCTCCCAGAAGCATCTACAGGGCTGTTTTTGTCCCGTGGAGATGACAATAGAACATGATCTCAGTATATCCACACTATAAAAGACAAAAAGACGCCGGGGCCATTACGTGTGGCTGACCGTGTTTACGACAATGTAAAAGTCTTCCCTTTCTTTGCTTCGGTTGAAAGTCTAACGTGGTCTCTTAACCCACTTAGACCGGGAAACAATCTGTGTCATCGTTAGATTTATTTAGCTATTCAAAAATAGCAGATCTACAAGCTCATAGCGCGGCACCGAGTGCCGCGCTACGAGCTTGTAGATCTGCTATTTTTAGAAAAATCTTGAAATTGAGTGCAAATCTTTGAATATATATATTTTTTTAATCGAACATTTGTAACTCAAATCTTCTGCTTCTGAGAATTCTACAAATGTCTATCTAAATCAGTTTTTTTTAAATGTATAAATGTATAAATGTATGTATAAATGTTATAATATCAGCGGTTCTGAGACTTTTACATGTCAAGGACCACCCAAAATTATATGTATCTGGGCCGTGGACCCCCATCTCAAAATATTTTGTTCCAGGGACCCCCAGAAGTTGTAACATGAGTTAAAAATGTTCACTTAAGTGTGGTCGTTTTTGTCTTTTCCTTACATAAACAGAAAAGTTTAGAATTCTACATGTCTTCTAAATCAGATTTTGCAAGATTTGCAAAACATTTCACGATTTTTTTCAAAAATAGCAGATCTACAAGTTCATATACTATGAGCTTGTATCTGCAAATTTTTTTAATATCCAAAGAAATCTTAAAATGACACCGATGCGTTCCCGGTCTTAAAGGGTTAAAATGTTGTCATTGTTAAGATGTCACCGTGTCTAATGTGTCTCACACATTGCGTCACACACACACACGACCACAGTATGGGAGAGGCTTCATAATAACATAGTTTATTTACATACAGTATGTGGAAATCAAGGTAATCCGGGAAGAAATATGGGAATTTGGGGAATTCCAACCTCTGGGGCTTTTAAAAACGTGGTCCAATTATCACTGTGTGGTTTCACAACTATGGTTTAGAATTACTGTTATGAATGTAGAGCTATAACACGTTCATGTTTGGCTCTTCCATATGATGTCAGCCCCAGTCATTTGTCCTGGGTGAGATGAGTGACACAAAGGGCAGAAAGGGTGATAAGCCGGGATACAGAAGCTGACCAATCAGCACATGCTTAAGTGTAACCTCGCCCTGACAGTTACACCGTGTCGTCCGACCGCGGTGTGGAAAGGAAGTAGAACTCAACATGTCAAGATGGACAGAACTCCGGCTGCCAATAATTTTCTTGGCAGCCGAGAATTCTATGGCAGAATTCTCTGCTGAGGAAACAGTGGAGGTTTATCTGGGTGTGAAAGCATAACAGAGGAGAAAAAAAAAGTGACCTTCGAGGGTTCACGGCGTGGCCGTGCATCAACAAGGGTTGATGCCAGTCAGCAGCACGTGCCTTGTTCTCGGCCAACTCCATCACCACACGGTCAGGAAATCCCGGTGGAACGACCCTTTGCCAGAGAATCAAAGCACTAGTGTACATTTCTGCAGACCACGGATATGTTGAACCTCGATGTTTTAAGGCGGCGTCTGAAGCGGGGTGGAGGTCCGATGGCGCATCGAGTTGCATACCGATAGGATGGGAATCAGTTATGAATCCACTTCGAAATTGCACATAGGTCTTGATATAGAAATCGAGAAAATGTAACTCTGTTAGTGTAACAATGGACTCTTACTTGAACTCTAAATGTCTCTGTTATGGGCAGATCTACAAGCTCACAAAGCATCGCATTGTGACACTTGCAAGAGATTTGATGTATAGAGGGAAAAAAAAGAGGGGACCCCGGTCAACGATGGTTTAAGAGGTTAAGGGTTCAACTTTACAGTCTAAGAGCTAAAAGAACCCTAATATGTTGTGTTAAATCGAGTTGTGAAAATAGCTTAATCTATTAAGACCGGGGACGCATCTGTGTCATTTTAAGATTTTTTTGGCTATTCAAAAATAGCAGATATACAAGCTCATAGCGCGGCACAGAGTGCCACGCTATGAGCTTGTAGATCTGCTATTTTTGAAAAATCTTGAAAATGTGTGCAAATCTTTGAATATATATATTTTTAAAGCGAACATTTGTAACTCAAATCTTTGCTTCTGGGGGTCCCTGGCACAACATATTTTTCAGGTGTGGGTCCGCGGCCACATACATATCAATTTGGGGGTCCTTGGCACGAAAACCACTGCTTTAAGTATATCTTGATGCATTACAGAACTTGTCCATGCGAAATAGCATTTTCATCTTGTGGTATTTGCTACTTTTACCTAAGTTAAAACATCACAGTACTTCTTCCACCCCTGCCTGCCTACCTCCCTCTCTCTCTCTCTTATCTGTCTTTCTCTCTTTCTCCTCCCTTCTTTCGGGGCTTTATAAGAGTGTGGAAGCCCCCCGGCAGGGAGGGTTTGAAACCATTCCGTTGGAATCTCTGGATTGTGCTTCTCTTCCACATGGCTTGTTGCGGAAATTATCTGATTATCGAGTGAAAAACACAAAGCCATGTACGACAAAGTATCAGTTGGGTTTAATCAGTGGAGGAAAAAAGTACTCACATTTTTTACTTAAGTAAAAGTATCAATACTGCAATGCAGAAATACACTGTTACAAGTAAAAGTCCCAGAATTCAAAATGTACAGTACTTGAGTAAAAGTAGAAAAGTATTGGTATCAAAATGTACTTAAAGTACCAAAAGTAAAAGTAGTCATTGTGCAGAATGTTATTAAATGTTATTTAATATCGTTTGAAAATAGCAGATCTACAAGCTCACAATGCGTCGCGACGCATTGTGAGCTTGTAGATCGGCTATTTTCAAATGGCCAAAATATATATAGGGCTGAAGTGGTTAATGTATGTTTTGTAATCAAAATCTACAAAGTAATTAGTAACTAAAGTTTTCATATCATTGTAGTGGAGTAAAAGTACAATATTTGCCTCTGAAGATGTAGTGGAGTATAAGTAAAAGTACAGAAAATTCCAGTACAGTAAAAGTTCCTCAAAATTGTACTTAAGTACAGTACTTGAGTAAATGTACCCAGTTACTTTTACACCTGACATCCCTGTTTTGTGTACATTTCAAAATGTGTGAAAACAGCAGATCTACAAACCCCAACAACGCGTCACGAACAGGGCTTAAGTGCTTTAAGCAGGACCTTGTGTGTCTCTGAGCCAAAACATTCAACTGAAACACCAACAACTGAGATTCATTATTCAGGTTTGGGTCGTGTTAGGTTTCAGGGCATTGCGTCCAAAGTGATTGCGCAAAGGTTGGGCTCCAGTGCCTTGCCCAAGGACACTTTAGAAAGGGATGGATGGGATGGGATCTCGGGGGGGGGGGGGAGAATTCGGTTTCAGCTTCACCCAGGTGGAAGGCCGCTCAGATGGCCATGACGAGCGCTCTGGGTTGGAGCTGTCGGGGCTTAAGTGACATGTTCAGGGACACTTCGGTGCACTAGACAAGCTGTGGCTTCCTGAAACAACACTGGAGCCTTCTCTAATGAGATGCACACACTTTCCCATGCGTTTCTCAACTGATTTTACTGCTATTTTCCAATATCCCAAGTATAACATGGGGCTTAATTGGTTCATGTATTAATAATCTAAATGTGCAAAGTGGAAATACTGAAGTAACGTAAAAGCACCTCAAAATTGTACTGGAGTAAATATACTTGGTTACTTTCCACCACTGCAGGTAAGAATTAGAAAGAGAGAAAGCAAGGAGAGAGAGCTGAGAGAGAGAGAGAGAGAGAGAGAGACTATATAAACACACAAGCGTCTCACGTCTCTCCATGTTTACAGTTCTGCAGCCGGTACCTCGTACCCCCGGCGTTTATTACGAGCTAGGATTTCAATCGGCGCTCCCTCTCTGAGCTCGTAAATGCTGTAATGAGTTTCATTTGTTTCGGCTACGCTGGGACTCAAACCTCCAGAGTGACCGCAGAACTGCTCACACACATCACAGGCACTTCTCCTCTCTCTCTCTCTCTCTCACAAACACACACACACACACACGTTTGTACTATACTATACTTGTGAGGACATCCACATTTTAGGCCGATCTACAAGCTCACAACGCAGTGCAGCACGCCCCTTGTGAGCTTGTACATCTATTTTCTGTGTGACACCAGCATCAGTATGAATCAGGCGTAACTCTAACGCCAACTCCTAAACCTAACCTCTAAATCATTGGTTCTCAAAGTGGGGTCCGGGGACCCCCGGGGGTCCTTGGGGGGGGGGGGGGGGGTACCCCAGCAAAAATGCCTATTCAAATATAGCAGATCTACAAGCTCGTAGCGCGGCACTTGTAGATCTGCTATTTTTGAAAGAATCTAAAAAATGTGTGCAAATCTTTAAATCTTTTTTTTTAAAGGCAAACATTTTTTAACTCAAATCTTTGCTTCTGGGGGTCCCTGGCACAACATATTTTCAGGTGGGGCTCCGTGGCCAAATACATGTCAATTTGCGAGTCCTTAATTGGCACGAAAAGGTTTGAGAACCACTGCTCTAAATACCTAATCCTAACCCCAATTTGAATCTTTTTCTTATCATTAGCCTTACTCAAAAGGCATAAAACAAGCATTTCTCTTGTCAGGACCAGGACATTTGTCCTCACATTGTCTATTTCTCAAATTCTACTATACTTGAGGAGACATTTGGTCCTCACAAGTATAGCGATACAAGTAGACACACACATACACACTCGCACGCACACACACACTCAGAGAGCTTCTGTTCAGCAGATGCGGGGGACTCGTCTGGTTGACTTTGGTGCGTTTGGTGTCAATTTCCTGGCTGATAATTAGAGTGAATAAAAGGCCCACATCACATCTAAAAGAGGAAACAGGCCAACATTTGTGGTTCCTCTTTAAAAAACACCTATTAAACAACGTATAAATCACTGCGGAAAACACCAACCGAATCACAGTTGTTTTTTAAACACAAGAGGGACACACACACAACAACAAGCATAACTCTTTTGTGGGTTTTTATTTCAACAACGTTATGTACGCCCCAAACAAAGGCAGACGTGAACGGTTTAGGAAAAAAACAGAAAAGTAATTTTTCAGAGAAACTAATGATACTTTCGTGCAAACCAATAGCACGAACACACACACACACACACACACACACACACACACACACACACACACACACACACGCTTAACCACTTAAGACCCTGTGTACTTCGTCGAACCGGTGTCCCCCAGGGCTCTATAATAGGCCCCATGTTTTTTCCCCCCCTCAACGCCAAATCTCTTCTTCTTCCAAGATAGCTATTTTTCGCCAAATGTTCGCCACAGAATAGGGACGCTAGGGTTCGTGTGGTTAACCACCATATGCAACATTCGCAGAAAATAGAGGGGAAAAAAAGAGCGCACCAAGTACAGTGCCAACTCAGGTCCAGGTTTTTTACAAAGTATAGAGGGTCTAAATGTGGTTTAAGACGAAACAACAAAAGGGAAAATAATAATAAAAATAGCTTCCATGACTGCTACCAAGAAGAACCTCCCCCCCTTCAAAACCAGTCGATGGTCACTCCTCGTTTTCAAATGGGCTTTTCCCCACAAAAAAAATAACTTCTGAGACAGTTTTCCATGTCGGGACCCATACTCTTTGTTTCCAGAGATTAACCCACTAAGACCGGGAACATATCTGTGTCATTTTAAGATTTCTTTGGGTTATTCAAAAATAGCAGATCTACAAGCTCATAACGCGGCTTGTAGATCTGCTATTCTGCTATTTTTCGAAAATATGTGAACATTTTTGCAAATCTTTGATTATATATATATTTTTAAAGCGAACATTTATAACTCAAATCTTTTCTTCTGGAGGTCCCTGGAACAAACTATTTTGAGATGGGGGTCTGAAGACAAATACATTTTTTAGTTGTTTGGTTGCTATATCAGCGGTGCTCCAACTTTTTCCATGTCAAGGACCCCCAAAATTACATGCATTTGGACGCGGACCCCCACCTCAAAATGTTTTGTTCCAGCGACCCCCAGAAACAAGTATTGGAGTTAAAAATGTATATATATTCAAAGATTTGCAAAAGAAAACCAAGATTTTTCCAAAAATAGCAGATGTACAAGCTCATGGAGCTTGTACATCTGCAATTTTGAATAGCCCAAAGAAATCTTAAAATGACACAGATGCGTTCCCGGTCTTAACGGGTTAATTTCTCAAGTGGATGCGAGTCGTTTAGGCCACACACCGCAGCATCCTGCGATGTTTTGCTGCGCCGGGCCGACCTTCACCATGACATAACTATAGCGATGGATAAACGCTGGGTGGGCCGAAGTGGCCGCCAACTTTGGAGGCCATGTTTTGCTCGCTAGCTTTTCCCTTGGCTTTTTTTCCCTCCCCCATCCTCAAAGTATCTTTGAGCCCTGCCAGATAACAAACTCATTCTTCGTCCCATTTCCCCGACTTTCCCGTCAGAAGCTTGCGTTTGATGCACAGACCTCCCTTTGTCTCCATGGCTGTTTTTATACACTGCTGATAATGACAGTGTTCTGGAGCAGGGAGGAGAGAGAGCAGGTTCTGCGGCTCTTGAAGCGCTGCTGACCCCCAAACCGAGATTAACGTGTTTTGGTAATGAAATCATTTAGAGGAGCGATAAAAGTCGGTATGCTTTGCTGACGGAAACATGGTTTATTATAGACCGTGATATCAACGACGCACATTGGGGGGAAACTTGGTGGTGGGGGTATGTGGTTTTTGGGAGCGCATTAAGAGAAACCTGAGATAGTTGTGTTTTTTTATCACTTGATAAAGACGTAGTTAGGTGAAGAAAAAAAAGATGACTATGGGATACGTTCAGTTTCCTTTAATCGTTAGTGTTATCTCAACCTCATCCTATGTTATACTTTGGCTATTTGAAAATAGCCAATCTGCAAGCTTATAGGACAAATCATGAATAAGGACACCATGATTAATGTGGTGAACTCTGAAACGCGCTTGCCTTTCTCAAGTCCAATGTGATTTTTTACCGGTAAATAATGTAGTGACGCAGGGGTCTTCAACGTTTTCAGGCCAGGGACCCCGTGGCTGAGAGAGAGATGAAGCAGGGACCCCCTCTATATAACTTTTCTTTTTTTAATTAGGTCTGCTCTTTTTTTCCTCTACACCTATACCTCTTTGTTTTCCTCAGAAGAGGGATGCTAGGGTTCAAGTGGTTAATGTAAAAAAAAATCGATATCCTATCACACAAAGATTTGGCGGACCCCCTGTAGTAACTCTGAGGACCCCCTAGGGGTCCCATAGACCCCTGTAGTAACGCATCAAAAACAAAAGAACAGACGTCGCGGAAAAGAACAGGTCCGATGCTTAAGCACTGCTAATGCATTTGGGGAGGAGAAGGTAGAATTATCTGCAATGTGGGACAACGGCTGATGCAGGTGAAATGAATTTTGAGGAAAAAAAACCTCATGTGTGCGGCCGGCCGGGGCACACATTTTGGGGAACCGGGCTCGGGCTGTGTCTCTTTGACAGTGCCTGTCTTTGTGCGTTGACTTATTACGGAACAATGGTTTATACTGGTGCAATGCATCGGGGGGAAACGCAGTTTTCATCTGTTTTAGTGCTCGTCTATCCTCAGGGGGTTAAAAACACGGCGGCTACAAGGCCAAGGTGGAACGTGACACCTCCGACGAGACATCTGCTTTTCTATTTTATATCAAATGAACAACTGATGCGACACACTCACACGCATGCACATATGCGTGTATGCACATACACACACACACACACACACACACACACACACACACACACACACACACACACACACACACACACACACACACACACAGAGATCCCTTGGTACAATACCTACAACTGAATATGTACAGTAACGTATTGTAAAAAAGCCACCCGTAAGTCACTGGGTAAAAAAACAAAACAAGAACCCCCCCCCCCCCCCACCCAAAACATGACATATTGTTTAGTCATGTGTATTGGCAAACACACATACGCACGCACACACACACACGCACACACGCACATGCACGCTTTAAGAAAACCCTAAAACAGTGGTCGGTTCTCAAAGTGGGGTCCAGGGGCCCTTGAGGGGGGTTCCCAAGCTAAATTATTAATAGTTAGGAACCAAATGGACCCTCACAGGTTGTACAGAGTGTACAAATGGAACCAAAAGGACCCTTTACAGATCTGTAACTTAAGAGTTTACAAATGGAACCAAATGGACCATTTGGTTTCATTTGTACACTCTCGGGAGTTATGGGGGTCCAATGGACTAATGCATACTAAACTCGGGGTCTGTGAAATGATAAACTGCCCTAAAATATTAAGTCAACACTATACCCCCCCACACACACACACACACACACACACACACACACACACACACACACACACACACACACTCCCTCCTTCCATTAAAATGTTTTCCCCTGGAAACACTCAACTAATGTTTTCCAAAACCTCTCTCTCTCTCTCTCTCTCCCTCCATTCTTCACTCCATCGTTGGTTCTCTCCATGCCTGCGGGCTGAGAGGGGGTCCACTCCATATTGTCTTCATTAGAAGCTCTCACACACACACACACACACCGACCTGCTTGTGTGTGTGTGTGTGTGTGTGTGTGTGTGTGTGTGTGTGTGTGTGTGTGTGTGTGTGTGTGTGTGTGTGTGTGTGTGTGTGTGTGTGTGTGTGTGTGTGTGTGTGTGTGTGTGAGTGAGAGAGAGGGGGACTGTGTGTGTGTGTGTGTGTGTGTGTGTGTGTGTGTGTGTGCATGCATGTATGTGTGAGAGAGTGTGAGAAACTATGTGTGAATGTGTGTGTGTGTGTGTGTGTGTGTGTGTGTGTGTGTGTGTGTGTGTGTGTGTGTGGAGGAGTCTGAGTCTTTGCCGGCTCTTAAACCACATTCTTCAGATTCCCTGTAAACAAGAGAGAGAGAGAGAGAGAGGAGAGAGAGAGAGAGAGAGAGAGGAGAGAGAGGTTAAGGACGGTACAAGAAGTACAAAATGCACACATGCGCGTGCACACGCACACATGCAAGTGCGCGCGTGCACGCACGCACACCACATGGATAATTGCTGTTCATACACACATTGACACAATAGATGATACATATTGTATATCGTCTGGAAACCTCATATGTCCAAAACTGTTACATTTCAGGATTCCAATTCAAAAGCATCAAAAGTAGCAGATCTACAAGCTCGAAACGCGTCGCTTCGCACCGCGTTTCGAGCTTGTAGATCTGCTACTTTTGATGCTTTTGTGTGACGCTGTAGTATGATCAAGTAGGACGTTAATTTACGAAAAAACACACATAGTTAAAATATGGAGATGAGAGGTTTCTGCCCGACAACAACAATATATACTCACATACGTACACCAGCATGTGCACACAGATGAACACACACACCATGCATTACCACACACACACACACACACACACACACACACACACACACACACTGCATGATTCTCAATGGACAGAGAGAGAGAGGATTAGTCACTCTGAATGCAGAACTGTACAGTTATAAACACACACTGAACAACACAAGGACACACAGCTACACACCACTGAGGCATGAAGCACCAAATATAGAGGCAACCAAGGGAACACACACACACACACACACACACACACAGTACACACACACACAGTACACACACACACACACACACAGTACACACGCACACGCAGATAGGAGACACACCCACCCGTATTGTACAGACACAAACCCAAAGACACGCACCCACACACGTACAAACTCACACACACACACACACACACACACGCACAGACACGCACACACACACACACACACACACACACATACGCACACAAACACAAAACAAATCAAAATGCAAAAATCACATCTGCTGGAGGCAGGTCTGTTTGCTCAAAGGAAATACAAGTATGCAAATAATGATATGGAAATAAGAACGTTAAGACATTCACTCATTTACATGAGAGCTTGTGTGCGCAGACTGTGCACGCAGACACGCACACACACGCGCGCGCGCGCACACATTGTTTTTCAGCACAATAGCTGCATTATGTTTGCATTAGTCTGTTAAGGTGGTAAGGTTTCAGCACAAACAATGCAGTGTTCTGTATGAACTGTTGTGATGAATAATCTGTTCCACAAAAACACAACACACGCACACACACACACACACACACACACGCGCACCACGCACACGCACACGCACACATAATGAGCATCTCCACCGACAAACAGTTGAAGTTGAAAACAGTTTCATTGATAGGGGGAGAAGTACAACTTCCTGTTTGCCAAACATCTTTTTTTAATCCAAACGGCAAACATCTTCATCTCCTTTCATGTTGTGACCGTTCACACATACTGTAGGCCTACATGTGACGTGAGCCAATGTTTTAACGTGCACATCTAATAAAAAACGGTCAGACTGATGATAAAAATACACATTATCAATTCACTGCCGTTCATTCATAGTGAAATCCTTAAGGGTTAATTTAGTTTTTAACCCATTCAATCCGGGAACGCATCTGTGTCATTTCAGCTAGAGCCATTATTTTATGAAAATACAATTAAAAAGCAGATCTACAAGCTCACAACAACGCATCGCGCTGCGACACGTTGTGAGCTTGTAGGTCGACTATTTTCAGCATGCAAACCAAGTGTAAAATCTGCCATTACGACGCCATCAAAGCACCGCCAACATACATTTTAGTCGACTAAATCAGCTGTAGATTTAGTCGACTATAATCTTATGATATTTAGTCAGCTAAAACTAGACAAAAACTAAAACATTTCAGATGACTAGAATATGACTAAAACTAAATGAAATTTTATTCAAAAGACTAGGACTGAAACTTAAATCAAAATTTGCTGTCAAAATCGACACTACTGGGCAGATTTCTGGGTGCATGTGCGCCCACTCTGGAGCCCTGGAGTGAGGGACAAATAAAACCATTTTGTTTCTTGACAACTGAAGAGTGTACGAAGTGAACCAAAGGGCCCATCTGGTTCAATTTGTACAGTTAAATAAACAACCTGTCTGTTTCTCTCTCTCGCTCTCTCTCTCTCCCTCCCTGTCTGCCTGCATGTCTCTCTCTCTCTAGAGAGAGGTAGATGGTAAATTGTGTTTCAGTGACTAGGAGACCATGTATTTACTACCTGGCATCACTATCTATCACATTGTCTGTGTGTGGTGTGTGTGTTGTGTGTGTGTGTGTGTGTGTGTGTGTGTGTGTGTG
>NC_137620.1:39277445-39287445 GCF_963280865.1 Gymnoscopelus braueri | reverse complement strand
GAGTACTTTTTTTTTTCCAATGAAAAACTCTGGCACTGGCTAAAAAAATATGAAAATAATTCTGGCAGTTAATGTGTTAAATCAATTCAGTGTACCTACTGTACCGCCGTGGCCCTAACACTGTAATGTATGTTAATGTGAGTCAGTTTGTTTCTACTATATCGTCACTGTCGGGAGGAAACCTTGGATGTCCAAAAAACTTTACTTGTCAGGAAATGGTAAAAAAAATAAACATAACGTGTATTACAATGGATCCAATGTAGTTATTATTTACTCACAATTACATTGGATCAGTGTTGATTTTGACAGTAACTTTTGATTTAGTTTTAGTCATAGTCTTTTGAATACATTTTCATTTAGTCATTTGAAATGTTTTAGTTTTTGTCTAGCTTTAGTCGACTAAATATCATAAGATTATAGTCGACAGTTGATTTAGTCAACTAAAATGTATTTTGGCGGTGCCTTGATGGTGTCGTAATGGCTGATTTTACACTTGGTTGCATGCTGAAAATAGCCGATCTACAAGCTCACAACGCGTCGCGCCGCGACGCGTTGTGAGCTTGTAGATCGGCTATTTTCAGAGCGCAACACTCGAGCGCAAATATAAAATTACTTTTTTCTTTTAGTTCTACTGGATCTCTTCTCCACTATAGGCCCTGCCTAACATTTTTGTCTAGTTTTTATTTGTTGACGAAATTGTCAATATATTTAGTCCTAGTTTTAGTCATCATAGCTTAGTTTTTATTTCAACGTACATTTTTCATCATAGTTTTAGTCAACAAAATCAACACTGCATTGGATCAATATTTATAAAAACCCAGACGCACTTAAACCCATTTCACTTTAATCATTTTTCGAAAAGAGCCGATCTATGACTACAAGCTCACAATGTGTCACATCGCGACACGTAGTGAGCATTGTAGATCAGCTATTTTCTCAACTTGTTTTGCGTGACACTCTTGTATAACGGAGTACAGGGCATTAATTTACAGGAGGAAAAAAAAAGCTGAAGTATAGATACAAGGTTTCTGCGCGACAGCAGAGATAATGTGGACTGATTGAGTTGCAGAGAATGAAGTGTCCTCATTGTGTTGAGGGACAACGCTCCACTCCGCTGTGACCTCGCTCTGCAGAGGACCAGACTAATGTCATTTTGCCCGTTTCATTGCCGTCGGGCTGAAACCTCTTATCCAGTGGTGTAAATTAACATTAAGTACATTTACTCAAGTACTGTACTTAAAAGTACAATTTTGAGGTATTTTTTCATTTTACTGGAGTACTTCCAATTTTCAGTACTTTTACTTCTACTCCACTACATCTCAGACAAATAGTATACTTTTACTCCACTAATATTATCTGAAAACTTTAGTTACTATACATTATATATATATACATTTGGGCCATTTGAAAATAGCAGATCTACAAGCTCACAATGCGTCGCGATGCGACGCATTGTGAGCTTGTAGATCTGCTATTTTCAAATGCTTTTTATACATTTGAAAACTTGTGAAATGGGACATTCTGCATAATGAGTACTTTTACGTTTGTACTTTAAGTATATTTTGATGCCAATACCTTTGTACTTTTACTCAAGTACATTTTGATTACCAGACTTTTTTTTTAACTTGTTTCTACATTGCAGTATTGATACTTTTACTTAAGTAAACATTTGAGTACTTTTTCCACCACTGCTCTTCTAACTTTTCGTGTTTTTTCCCCCGTAAATTAACGCCCTACTTGATCACACTACAGCGTCACACAAAAGCTATTTTGTAATCTGAATCCTGAAAAGTAACAGTCCTGGACATATGAGGTTTCCACCCCCGACAGAGACGCTTTAAAACGTTGTCTGAGGAAGAAGCTAAAGATGCTCAAAACATCACCCATTTTGCTGGTAATTTATTATAACTCACTATGGGAGCCATGACCCAGACTCTGTTTTTACACTTTAGTTTGTTCTTCTGTTCAGCAGCACCTGGGATTTTAGCGTTCGGACGTGCGTTCTTTGTTAACTTCTTTGGATCCGTTTAAAATGTAACCTCTTAAGCCCCTATATACTTTGTTGACCGGGGTTCCCCCAGGGGTCTGTACTTGGTCTCCCTCTACATCAAAATCTCTCAGCCAAAAATAGCAGATCTACAAGTTCACAATGTGTCGCAATGTGATGCGTTGTAGATGCGTTGCTAATTTCGCTGTATGTTCGCTGAATGTTTGCATGTTATGACATGACCCAGAATAGGTAAACTACACCAGGGGTCTTCAACGTTTTCAGGCCAAGGACCCCCTAGCTGAGAAAGAGATGAAGCAGGGACCCCCTCTATTGTATAACATTGTGTTTCAGATTAAACTTTTTTTGTTTACTTGGTCTGTTCTTTTTTTTCCTCTACACCTATTTGCCAAAAATAAAAAAAAACGCCTCGCAGCGTTGTGAGCTTGTAGATCGGCTATTTTTGGCTAAAGTTCTCCTCAGAAAAGAGATACTAGGGTTCAAGTGGTTGAGGTAAAAAAATAATCATATTGCCCAAAGGTTTAGCGGACCACCTGTAGTAACTCTGAGGACCCCCTAGGGGTCCTGGACCCCCTGTTGAAGACCCCTGCACTACACGCAACCCGTTCTCACTCCCAAGGCGTCACATTTTGCCGCTCTGTCAGTAGCCCCGAAACGTCAAGTTTTGACATGACGGGACGCCATGAAAGTCAAGTTTTGATGTGGCGGGATGCCATGGCGACGTCGCATGTTGACAAAACTATGCCTAAACCTACCCTAATCCTAACCTCAGAAAAATCTACCAAAACCTAACCCTAAATCCTAACCTCACAAAAATATGCCTAAACCTAACCTTAATCCTAACCCTCACCTCACAAAAACTATGCTAAAAATGCACCCTTACAGATCTGTAGCTCTGAGAGGTACAGGGGTCCTTGAAATAAAAAAAGGTTTGAGAACCATTACTGCACTAGGGTTCCTGTGGCGCAGGGGTTAAGTTCTAGTCCACCACCGCAGAGATGAGGGGTTCAAATCCATCCTGGACTAGTCGTGTTCAGGGAGGGGAGCTAGCCTCCTACAGGCTGTGGCGGCGCCTGTCAGCGGGGTGGTGAATTGAGGAATTGGCATATTAAGGAGTTTTGTCTCCTTATGGCTCTATAAGGCGCTTCTTTTGTAGCGGTGCAACTGTCGTATCGGGGTCTCGTCTAGACGTCTTAACTTTGCGAGAAGAAAATGGCCATTTGTGACTGAACCCTGATGTCTGGGTAGGTGACTGCTATATCACAATGAGGACACTTCATTCTCTCCAACTCAATCAGTCCACATTGTCTTTGCTGTCGGGCAGAAATCTTGCATCTCCATATTTCAGCTTTTTTCCCTGTAAACGAATGCCCTCTACTCCGTTATACAAGAGTGTCACGCAAAAGTAGAGAAACTAGCTGATCCGCATGCTCACCACGTGTCAGGATTTTAATTTGTTTCATTATCTTTATGATATTTATACAAATAAATAAATACATATATAATAGAAACAATCAAAACTACAGCATCCACATTTTGAGTAATGATCTAAAATAGCAGTATTTATAGATCATTTTAAAAATCTATTTCCATTTCACTTGTAGTGGCATCCGAGTACAAACAAAGATGATGTGGATAATAATAAAGCTGTGGACCAGCTTTATTTCAGTATAATGTTGATGTGTTGGTGTGTTGTTCAACTAGATGTGGGGTTTTCCCCAGTATTCTTCTCTTCCTGGGACGTTGCACTTTCTAAACAACGTTCCTTTAGATTAGTGTTATTCCATTTAGAAAAGCCTCTTGTGGACAGGCGTTGAAAATTAGCACTCGTGCAGCGTGCTATAACACTCTAACTATGCATCTGGTTTGTCAAATGTAATATTATGTCCATGTCAAATACAATAAACATAACATCAACACAAACCCAGTCCAACCTGGAAACATGTCGGTACCTGGTGACGGGAAGAGGAACCATGTTTGACTTGGTGGATGGAGCAGGAAGGAGAGAAGGTTTAGTCCATGTTACTGCCTGTCTGCTCCCACATAAACCACAGTGTCATCAGCACGCTCACACCAGTGTTGATTTTGACAGCGAATTTTGATTTAGTTTTAGTCATAGTCTTTTGAATAAAATTCCATTTCGTTTTAGTCATATCTTTCACCTGAAATGTTTTAGTTTTTGTCTAGTTTTAGTCGACTAAATATCATAAGGTTTTTGTCGACTAAATCTACAGTTGATTTAGTCAACTAAAATGTATTTTGGGGTAATGGCTGATTTTAAACTTGGTTGCATTGCATGATGAAAATAGCCGATCCACAAGCACACAACGCGTTGCAGCGCGACGCTATTTACACACTGTTGTCAGCATTGAGCATTGAGCCATGTTCTTCTGCTTTTAAAAGAATCTTTCTGGCATGAGACTCGAGTGCTGCTGTTTTAGCGCCCCACCTACATTGAGTGACAGCACAATATCACGTATGTGAAGTGATTTGACAACAATCAACCATGAATGGATTCTGAGAACTACCAACACCAGAGCTCACAGCTGCATGTCTGCTGTAGATATATTGCCACTGCTTAAAAAAAACAAAACAAAAAAAAACAAAAAAAAAACAATATCAGCGAATAATTGACTTTGATGCACAGCGTTGAATAATGGTTTTGAAAGTCGAATATCCGAATATTCTGTGAATGCCCTAACGCACACACACACGTGCACGCACACACACAATATAAACAGACAAATGCACACACATACAGAATACAAAAGAATGCAGTCCCGACAATGTAGTGCCAAGTTAACACCACATATACAATACAGTACACACACACACACACACACACACACACACACACACACACACACACACACACACACACACACACACACACACACACACACACACACACACACACACACACACACACACACACACACACACACACACACACACACACACACACACACACAGTTAAGAATGAGTAATGGCTCTGACATACACACTGACGTAGGAGAGAGCTTCCTGTTTGCGGCCTGTCATCGATGTGTCTTGGTAGAGCTGTCAACACATTCCAGACAACCCTCTTCCTCTATAAAATGTCACGTTGCCGTCTTCATCTAATTCAACTCCACTTGTCACATTCCCCCAGCCTTGTCATAAAACAGTCTTCCAGCCGACCAGGGCGTGGCGTTAAGACATCTCGCTAGACATCTTTATTTGACCAGTAGTAAGAAATCTGAAGAATTGTTTGTCTTGGAAAAATAAATGAAAGTTATCCAACTTTTCTTGTTTTTAAAGAAATGAACAACTACAAAAACAAAACGTGCCACTTTTTACCCACTTAAACCAAATATACAGTACCTACTCATACCTCATGATGCTAGAGCGGCCGCTTGGGCATTGGAAAGCTCCTGGTTCAATCCCCAGCTCCCTTAGTGTCAAAGTGTCGAAAGTGACCTTGGGCAAGACACCTTAAGGTTAAGTGCTAACTTGCTCAGGGACACTTTGACAAATACACTGGGTGAACCGGTAACCTTCTGATTACCAGAGGGGCCTCTTTTTACCCTCCAAGCTACCGTCCCTAAAGGAAGCTTTTGATTACTTGTACTTCCCTCGAATGTACCTGTGATGCAGCCATGATGACAGAGTTGTGGGATTTGAATCCCAATACAATGTCCTTTTGCTGGATAAAAGCGTATTTCGCAAACATGACAATAACTAGTAAAAACGACTAGTATTTAGTAAACCTTTGGTAAAGGGCAGCACGGTTTAAAGGGCAAGACCACTTTGGTAGAGGTTTGGGTTGTGTAGTTACCTTGCCATGATGTAACTCCAAAGGTGGACAAGAAATCTAAAATAATTGCTCCATTGATTAGAAATTGATAATTTAAAATATGCTCCTCATTGACTTACATAGTACAGTAAAACAGCTCTCTAAAAGTCACTCTTTTAGCACATAAACGAACACAAACAACGCTGATTGAGACAATATAGAACATCACAAAACCAAGTACTGTTTGTTTTTTTAATAAAAATGTCAACTTCCTGTTGATTTTACAATTTGAATATCTGGATCCAGATCCGCGGATCCAGTCCGGGTTTTATTCCTAATAAAAATAGTAAAATCAACAGGATGTTAACATTTTTAATTAAAAAACTAACAGTACTGGGTTTTGCTTACGTTTGTTTACGTGTCGATGAGGAGCATATTTTGAACATATTTTTTTTTTTTTTTTTTTCATTCATTTCTTGTCCACCTTCGGAGTTACATCATGGCAAGGTAACTACCGTACACAACCCAAACCTCTACCAAAGTGGTCTTGCCCTTTAACCGTTTAGTTGGCTAGCTTTGCACATCCCTAGATCAAAGAAAAAAGAAAAATAAGACAATCAACATGGTGTGTGTACTGTGTAGAGAAAGTCAAGAGAAAGACATGCTGGCCTCTGTGGAATGCAAGTGACCGAAATCGATCGTGGCGACTGAGACCCTTAATCCATGCCTGTGTGCAGTGGAGTGGTGTAGGAACACAGAGACTTTATGAAGGAGATGAATGGACCTGTGGATGTGAACTCTGGTGTCCTCTCCTCCTTAGGTTCATACTATTGTTCCTCCTCTGGCGTTGAACTGTTCGCCCGTTCTCTAACCCTGCTGTTGGTTAAACCCCCCTGAGCACTGTGGGCTGTCAGCGCGCGCACACACACACACACACACACACACACACACACAACTAATACTACATGCACGCGCGCACGTACACTTACCTACTCACACACACACACACAACTACTACATATACTTACAGTACGTGTAGATTTTTTTTCTCACTTTTTACACCTTTAATCACTTAAACCCTACATAGCAGGGTCCCCCCTGGGCTCTATATAATAGTAGATCCTCTATTTCCCTTTCCACCAAATCGCTTTGCCGAAAACAGCCGATCAACAAGTTCACAACATGTCGCAACATCGTTTTCTCAGAATATAATTAGAATGTGTGGATGCTATAGGGTTTAAGTGGTTGAACTTGTAATGTGACAAATTAAGTGAAGTTGAAGTAGCTAAAAAATCCTGTTTAAATACAGCAATGTGCAAAATAAAAACATCTAGATGAAAAAAAATGTTATGCATAATCAACAAAATCACAAAATCTATAGTCACCAAGAGCCTGTAACTATGAGGGGTCAATCCTCCTACTACTACACACACACACACACACACACACACACACACAGGAACCAAGGACAGACACAAAGAAACATATAAGCATGAAACCACAGACAGAAAATGCAAGAGGCCGTCGGTGAGTGAGGGGTCAGTAGAATGGCATAGCGCGCACACACACACACACACACACACACATACACGCACACACACACAGACACACACACACACAAGAGACATGTAAATCGACACACATGTAGACCAACAAAGACGCACACAAGAGACGTATTGAAGACAGACAGACATGAAATGCATAGAGTGAAGGGTGACTGAGGGTTCAACACACACACACACACACACACACACACACACACACACACACACACACACACACACACACACACACACACACACACACACACACACACACACACACGCGTATTGCCATACTCATGAGGACATACACATTTAGGACGTCATATTATATATACTGTAACTGTGTATATATATAATATATACTTAGTTAGTTGTTAGTTGTGCACCTGTGACGCGCACCGGGAATAGCCGACGTACAAGCTCACATCGCATCACACATTGTGAGCTTGTAGATTGGCTATTTTTGGTGTGTGACACTGGTGTGCAACTAATGTAAGAATAATTCGAACCTTAACCTGAATATTTTCCTAATTGTGTAAGCCTTTGTCTAAAAATCTTTTTCACCATAAAACAACCATTGAAGACCAGAAAAAGTGTCCACGCACGCGCGCACACGCACACACACACACACACACACACACACACACACACACACACACAGTACCTTTGATGGTGTTGATGACCTGCTCCAGGTGTTTGGAATCATTGCGGTCTGGTCTACAGCTTGGGCAGATCTCCAGAGAATAGTCTGGTCCGTACTCTGTGAAGAACTGACAGACAGACAGACAGACAGAGGGGAACAGCGCCACATCAAACACCATGGCATTTTCTTTCAGTCGTATATAACTCATGAATAAATTGAAAACATTGTATTTATAAAATGTAAATACAAGTGTAGAGGGTATAGTAGTTACTTTGATGTCGGCTGTCAGGCTCTGCTATACAGTATATGCCTGGCATAATATTAGAAGGACAGACTAGCTTGCAAGCTACGCATTAAATACAAAATATACTCTGTGGTCCATTTTTATTGTGTGGTTTCAGTGTGCAGGATTTGTGATCAATAAATTCAATTTGACCCACTGCTGTATAAATTGTGGATTGCAGCCGTGTCACACACACACACACACACACACACACACACACACACACACACACACACACAGCTAATACTACATGCACGCACGCACGCACACACAGAAATCAGATGCTCCCAATGTTTTTGACATTAAGTGTACCAGAGATGAGGCGATAAGATGGACTCATATTTTGCTAAGAAACTCCCCCGAAAACAAAACAAAAACAAGATATTTCATTCCCACAGAACACTGTTGACCCTCCAGACACGAAAAAAAAACTATTGATATCATTTCAGCAAATAGCTGCGGTGCCGTCAGCCAGGGGACTGCCGCATCGCATCGTAATCTGACTTCAGATCTGCCCACACATGCCCCTCCACAAGGCTTCATGAATCCCATGGTGACAGTACGCTATCCAAACCACCCACAGAGAACGTACTTAACTGAATAATGAACCAAAAGTGACGGGTGAGGGCCAGACGTCTTTGTTTAGCTGATCTTCAGAGGAGATACGCTCACATAACTGATGCACTGACCGTGTTGTTTCAACTTTGACCACATGAACCCTAGCGTCCATATTCTGGACCTAATATGTCCTAATAGGCGAATATTTGGCAGAAATAGCAGTTGAATAAGATCACAACGTTGGGGACCGAGTATAGAAGCCTTTGGGGACCCCGGTCAATGATGTATATGGCAGTGATTCTCAAAGTGACCCCCTTGAGGGGGTTCCAGCATAGATATAGAAACCTAGATACCTCGGAGCGACTGGTATCTCAATACAAGGCTCTTCCGCAGGGCTACTTGACTACTGGCCTATCACAGCGCGTTGACTACTGGCAAATCACAGCACGTCTAACTGACTAGTTGCTGCACGGCTGCCTCTTAAGAAAAGACCCACCCCACCTGCCTCTGATTGGCCTACCGAACGCCCCCCTTCTGTGACTACACGGAAGTTTCCAGCTTGCCCTGCTGAAACGGAAGGAAGTGGAAGCACGGCCGAGATACGCACGCCTCAGAGCCGACTACCTTTATATGTCTATGGGTTCCGGGGTGTCCCCAGCAAAGTGAGACACAGTTTAACCACTTTTCAAACATAGCCGATCTACAAAACCTTGGATAATTGTGAAAAAGTGAGAATAATTTTGACCAAATAAATATACATCTGGGGTCCTTGACTTGTTTGGTCTTTTCAAATCACTGAATGATCCAAAGAGCTGTGTTGGAAAACACCCGCAAAAGGGTGGCAAACGTCAGGGCTTGGGTGCCAGTGACATTAATGGAAACAGGTAATTGTGACACATGTTTTACGTTCATGGCTGTATCTGGTGAGCTAACTGAATGAGCCGACTATGCTCACCCACAAATCCAACAGCCCAAATCCTAGAAGCGAGTACTGATGACTGTTCAGCAGTGGTGTAAAGTAACTAAATACATTTACTCAAGTACTGTACTTTGAGGTACTTTTACTTTACTGGATTTCCAATTGTCTATACTTTACTTCTACTCCACTACATCTCAGAGGCAAATAATGGTACTTTTACTCCACTACAATTATTTGAAAACTTTAGCTAGTTACTTTGCAGATATAAAT
>NC_137620.1:39259945-39272445 GCF_963280865.1 Gymnoscopelus braueri | reverse complement strand
TTGCCGTGGACCACAGCAAGGAAAAATGTGTGTGTGTGTGTGTGTGTGTGTGTGTGTGTGTGTGTGTGTGTGTGTGCGTGCGTGCGTGCACGTATTCCTAAGATTGTGGGGGCCAAGTATCCCCCACAAGTATAGTAGAATTACTATAGTAGAACACCACCGAGCGAGCTAAAGCGAGCGAGTTGCCGCGCCGAACGTTGCGAAGTTCGCTTGAGCCGACTCGGCGCCGCCCCGAGTTATTAGGGCTGTGAAACGTCTTGCTATCTCACGATTCGATTACGATTCCGATTCTTGGGGTCACGATTCCGATATTTTCAGATTTGTTCCATTCCATCCATGCTGTATTGATGTCGGTACCATAGGAGAGATAACAGGCAAATGTTGATCAAAATAACTATTCTTCTACATTCTCTAATTGTGTAGACTTCTTGTAAATTAAGTTAAGTTAAGATGTTTAACAATAATTTAACTCTTGAGAGTGTAAAATGAAACCAAATGGACCCGTAAGGGTCCATTTGGTTTCATTTTACACTCTCAAGAGTTAAAGATCTATAAGGGTCCATTTGGTTTCATTTTACACTCTCAAGAATTAAAGATCTATAAGGGTCCATTTGGTTTCATTTTACACTCTCAAGAGTTAAAGATCTAATAAGGGGTCCATTTGGTTACCAACTCTCCATCATTTAGCTGGGGACCACCTGGAACCCCCTCAAGGACCACTGGTGGTCCCCGGACCACTGGTTGAGAACCACCGACTTAGACCAATCAATAGTCTGATTAAACGTGACAATGTCCCATTCAGATGCATTGACAGCATCCGAAAGCCGGTGAAACAATTGAGGTTGGGGGTTAGTGTTAGGATTGGGCATTAATTAAAGGTTAGGTCTAGGGGTTGGGTTTGGAGTTATGCCTGATAAGTTTATACGTAGTTGCGCACCAAAATCAGCTGATCTAGAAGCCTTGTTGTGAGTCACAGAACACAAAGCGTTGTTAGTCTCATTGCAAATCTAAACTGGGCTTAAAAAGGTGATATCCTTTTTGTTCAAATAAGTGTTAAATCGCTCTATATTATGATAGTACTCAATTGCTATAGAGTGTTTGTTCAGCTCTTTTAGATACAGGATATATGATGAACAAAAGTGATGAAACAAAAAAATTGGCAGACAAGAGCGAGAGAGAGAGCGAGAGAGAGAGAGAGAGAGAGAGAGAGAGAGAGTGTCTCCGTGCATTTGAAGTTTGGACAACTTCATGTGAAAACACTGTACGATTGTGTATGTGTTAAGAGATAGTGTGTGTGTGTTTATTTGTGTCTTTGTGTGCACATCTGAGGATAACAGTGTGTTGTAGAGATGTGAGAGAGATGGTGACAGTGTGCGTTTGTGTTTGTTTGCACACAGACATCTGTGCACAGCTGTGCATGTTATGTCTGAGTATGTATCTCTGTGTGATTGTGTGTGTGTGTGTGTGTGTGTGTGTGTGTGTGTGTGTGTGTGTGTGTGTGTGTGTGTGTGTGTGTGTGTGTGTGTGTGTGTGTGTGTGTGTGTGTGTGTGTGTGGCCTCTGAAAACAGCAGATACAATCTCACAATGCATTGTGATGCTAGATGTATGTTTGTGTGCAAGCCTGCATATAAGTGTGTGTAATTCTGAGAGTGTAATAGGCTGTGTGTGTGTGTGTGTGTGTGTGTGTGTGTGTGTGTGTGTGTGTGTGTGTGTGTGTGTGTGTGTGTGTGTGTGTGTGTGTGCGCTAGGGATGGGCATTTGGGCCTTTTTTGCTAACCTTTGGACTGTGGGCGTTTAGCCGCGGTTAAACGTCTATGACGTCACGTCAATAAATAAAGTTGCAGTCCTATGTGTGGGCAGTTTAAACAGGGCATAAACATGTATTGTAACATACATTAGGCCTATATCTCATTCTGTAAGGTTGTTTTCTTCTCTTGAAATGTTTTTTACTTTAACCGTCCCATCCTTAGTGTGTGCGCTTGCATGCTTGCGTGTGCGTGCGCTTGTGTTAGTGTGTGTGTGAATGCGTGTGCATGCATGCTAGTGTGTGTGCCGTGGTGGAAAAAGCACTCAAATGTTTTACTTAAGTAAAAGTATCAATACTGCAATGTAGAAGTACTCTGTTACAAGTAAAAGTCTGGTCTGGTGTTCAAACTTACTTGAGTAAAAGTACAAAAGTATTGGTATCAAAATGTACTACCAAAAGTAAAAGAACTGAAATGTTGAATGTTGAAACAACTGAAATGTTGTGAAAATAGCAGATCTACAAGCTCACAACACGCCGCGATGTGACGCGTTGTGAGCTTGTAGATCGGCTATTTTCAAATAGCCTAAGTATAAAATAGGGCTAAAGTGGTTAATGTATGTTTTGTAATGTAATATTTTATATCTGCAAAGTAACTAGTAACAAAAGTTTTCAAAGAATTGTAGTGGAGTAAAAGTACAATATTTGCCTCTGAGGTCGAATCAGGTGTGGAAATACTCCAGTAAAGTAAAAGTACCTCAAAATTGTACTTAAGTGCAGTACTTGAGTAAATGTACTTAGTTACTCTACACCACTGTGTGTGTGTGTGTGTGTGTGTGCGCTTTTTGTGTGTGTTCTACAGTGTGTGTGTGTGTGTGCTTTTTCTGTGCGTGCTAGTGTGTGTGTGTGTGTGTGTGTGTGTGTGTGTGTGTGTGCTTTTCGTGTGCGTGCTACAGTGTGTGTGTGTGTGTGTGTGTGTGTGTGTGTGTGTGTGTGTGTGTGTGTGTGTGTTTTGTGTGCGTGCTACAGTGTGTGTGTGTGTGTGTGTGTGTGTGCGTGCTACAGTGTGTGTGTGTGTGTGTGTGTGTGTGTGTGTGTGTGTGTGTGGGGGTGTGTGTGTGTGTGTGTGTGTGCACGCCAGAGCCTGTTTGTTTGTACAGCTACCAGCAGGATCTGTGTGATGCACGGAGCTCCAGCTACGAAGGACGCCCAGCGCCAGAGAGGACCATGGGAAATAAAGAGAGGAAAAAAGAAAACATCTCGGAAAACAACTGGACTTCTTCCGCTATGAATGAAATGTTTTCAGACACGGAAAGAAAAATGTCTCCATGTCCAAATCAGTCACATAATGCACGTACGGCGTACGCCCTTCTCTCTCTCTCTGTCTCTGTCTCTCTCCCACTCTCTCTCTCTCGCCATCCTTCTATCTCTCTCGCTTATCATCCGCCCTCCTTCCCTCTCTCCATCTCTCCATCAGTTTCTCTCCATCTCCGTCAGTGTCCATTTTGTATATCAAATCAGAGTGTAGTGTATTACTTTTTAATATTATGTTGTCGTTAGCTCACTTAAGGATAAGGATAATTCCTTTTAACAGGACGTTCATGAAAGTCCTTGCGGGCTTGTTTCCAATGAGGGCCTGTGAGCAATTAGGGGTTAAGAGTCTTGCTCAGGGACAAATTTCATTTCATCGACACATATGCTGGCGTGGCCTGGAATCGTACCTGGGGCAACCAGGGCCTCTGGCTCCCTAGGCGGGCTCACTAACCACTCAGCTATGGCCGCCCCTTGGACATGTATGCTCATGTTTTGCTGCTAAATAGGTTTTATTTATTATCTTAGCGATGTTAATTCAACATTTTTATCAACAAATCGATCAACGACTTAAGGAAGCCTGAAAGAGGAATCAGCACCAGAGCAACCACTCGAGGAGATTGTGAAGTGCCGCACCGGCAAACAACCTTCGGTCAAAATGTCCTCTCAGTACAGGGTTGTGTAGCATGGAATGGCCTTCCTCTACATATAAGGGATTGTGCTACATTTCCATCTTTTAAATTCAATGTGAAAAGATGGTTGCTTGAAAACCAAAGCTGCAACCATTTGTGATCATATTTTAGGTTTTTTTAGGCTATGTGATGTAATGTAATTGTATTTCACCGTTTGTCTGTTTTCTGATGTTATTGTTTTTCTGTTTTGTGTGAGGACTGCGGATGAAAATTAGCATCTTTGCTAAATCCGGTGTATTTACGTTCATGTGACGTTCATTAATATGCTCTGTCCTGTCTAAATAAACAAATAAAGTAAAGTAAAGGGGTATTTTATATTGTATCACACAATGACTAAGTGCACACGTTGTGAGCTTGTAGATCAGACTAGGATTTTCCAAAATGTTTGAATTGTTTTGAATTGACCTGAACCACAATAGGGCTCGATTATTAACATTCACTGCCTGAACTATTTCTGGCCGCGTTTGCCCACAGCCAGAGATTTTTCATTGAAAAAAGTACTCAGGAGCCGAGATACAGCATTTTTAAGTTTTAAGTTAACAAGGAAGTGGATAGGAGTCTAGATCTTCGAAAAATCATATCTCCTTGGTCTTTGGGTAAAAAAAAGAAAAAAAAAAAACGTTTTTTACGTTCTTGGCAGAATTGGTAATTGGAAATAATTACGTTTTTTACGTTCTAGGCAGGGAATGAGTTAATTGATTATTTTTTATTAAAGTCAATTAAAGGTAGGGTAAGTGGTATTGCTATAGAGTGTTTGTTCAGTCAAAGGGGAATCCCCATCTCTCAAACTCTTTAATAAACAGAAAATATATTTTCAGGTAGGTGGCAAAATGTCAGCCTATCAAGAGAGAGTACCCATTTATTAGCTTCATGTTCCAGTTCCAATTATGTCTGCTTATTTCTTTGTGTCACCACTTCCAATTTCACTTCTTTAATGTATCCTCTCTGAGTTCTCTATCCTGATTGGATAAAATTGGTGTCCCGATCTGAAAATGCATTTTCTGTTTAATAAAGAGCTGGAGAGTCATGGAGACTCCTGTTACTGAACAAACACTCTAGTTCAGTGGTTCCAAAACTTTTTAGCTCAAGACCCAAAAAGAAAGAAATTAGACGGGACTCAAACTAGTGAAAATAGCAGATCTACAAGCTCACAACACGTCGCTTCACGAGCTTGTAGAACTGTTTTTTTCCCACTACTTCTTAAATGTTTTTTTTACATTTATTCATGGCAATTATTGGATTTTTTCATTTTATTCATGAAATACTTTTGAAAAATATTGGAAAGTTTTGGTTTAAACTTTGTTAAATCTTTTGAAATAATATATACATATATATATATATATATATTTTTAAATGCAGGAAAAATCTGAATATAGAACAATATAATACTTATATTTTAACCAAAGAAAATCACTTACCCCGGTACCCTAATTTGAACCCATGCCCAGTGGAGGTGTGTGTGTGTGTGTGTGTGTGTGTGTGTGTGTGTGTGTGTGTGTGTGTGTGTGTGTGTGTGTGTGTGTGTGTGTGTGTGTGTGTCTGTGTGAGTGTTTATGTTTCTGCAGAAACAGGGATGTGAACCACTGGGCCAGTCAGTCAGTGTCTCCGGATGCTGGCCTCAAGTTCCCTGCCGCTGTGTCTCCATGTGGTCATGTTCCCCATGACTACCACACAGACATAAACCATAAGCCAGCACTTCTAAAACTGCCCCGTTACGTAACGCACAAAACTCTGCCTCAAAATGACACATCCGCTGTTTGAAGCCAATGTCAAACTTAAAAGTTTGCCATTACGAGATGATTGATGGCCCAACATTAAAAATGAATCTCTGCGATCCGAGGGCGCGGACTAGCCGACACACGAAATGAAATTAATCTAAAAAGGATGATTTATACCTATTTGCACGTCGGTGACGTGCATGGAAAATGCACAATCTAAAAGCTCTACAAATGCCCGCGCTGCGACCGCGTTGTGGTCACGGGTGTTCTAAACATGGGTAAGGCCATGTTAAACATGGGTAAGGCCATGTTAAACATGGGTAAGGCCATGTTAAACAGCGTAACTACAATTTCACTTTTATTTTAGTGAACAATTAACTAATTGTCTATGATCGTTCCTTTTTTCCCTTAGTTTTATTTCGCCCTGGTCTCTCAAACACAATCACAATTGCAACACAGGCTTTGTCGTCTCCTGTGTGGGAATGAATGGAGGTCGTTTGGGGATAATGGAGTATTGATAAAGTGTGTTTGTGTACGGTAACAGGTTCACTTCAATTCAGCTTTTTATTTATTTATAGTGCAACAATCACCCCAAGGGGTCTCTGCACACTTCACAGCAAAGAATGCAGTTTAAATGTGACACGCACAGGCACACGCACTCAACTGACCCGCACATGCACACACAATACACACGGACACACACAGTGCTGTGCAAAAATGTGAAGAAAGAAAAAGTCATACATACACACAACTTTCTTTTTCCTTTGCACACACACATTGTACAGTACAAACATTCATGCATATCGCCGCTGTCGGATAGAAGCCATGTATGGGGAAAAAAAGTGGATCCAATGTAGTTATTATTATAGTCACAAGCTCTTGTTAATACTATTCATTGGTTACATATTTATAAAACCCACAGACACACTTAACACTTTCAACCTGTCGTCCTTGTTTTAGGTTTCTCATCATAGGCCAAAACGTTGAAAGATATTTAAAGAATGTCAAAGCTTTTAAATTGGCAATTTTCGCTATGTTTGCGCAACACTATATCGTACAATGAATTATAGGGCATTCATTTGTGAAAGAACAGCAACGATGTCAATACATTTCTATCCCCCAAGATTGATTATTTCATTCAAATTGATCATTTACATAATCGATCAAAATGTATTAATTTGATTAACTGTTGCACACCTACAGATAACTGTCCTATACACCAATTTGTGGTGGCAGTTTTCCCAGCCTGGCATATAGTGTAGCACAGTGGTCAAGGACCCCCAAATTGATATGTATTTGGCCGCGGACCCCCATCTGAAAACGTTTTGTGCCGGGGACCCCCAGAAGAGAAGATTTATGTGGAGAAACAAAATTCAACAGCAACGATACTTTCAACCGAGTCCACACACACAGTAAGATATATTCACTCACAGGCTTAGATAAAGTCCCTCACACACACACACACGCGCGCGCTACACACACTTCCCGGTGGTTTCCGGTGATTGAGCCGCCGTGCCCCTGACGACAACAACACAGGGCCGGACAGGAAGTGCCTGCAGACAGGAAGAGAGGAAGTAGGAAGTGGAGGGGCGGGACACTTCCCCCCGGCTGCCAATCTGGGGCCAGAGATGCCTTTCCTGTCCTGTATATATGTATGCCTCTATGACAGGGCCTTCACATCTATATGACACAGTCTGCTACACTAGTGGTTCTCAAAGTGGGGTCCAGGGACACCCAGGGGTAAATGGTGCATTTATATAGCACTTTTATCCAAAGCGCTTCACCTAGATTGGGCATTACATTCACCCATTCACACACACATTCACACACCGATGGAGGAGGAAACCAGGGGGTCCTCAGTTAAAGTAGGTCATATAGCATCACAAAATTGTAATCACTTTATCCTTTTATACGTTGGCTATTCAAAAATAGCAGATCTACAAGCTCACAGCGGATCACTCCGTGCCGCGCTGCGAGCTTGTACAGCTGGGACAATGCCCATCAGCCGCTAGCTAAATAGGCTCCATTTTTAACATGGGGCTTAAAATTGGTACGTTGAGATAAATGTAATGACTCGTGTATACTACATACATTCTACAATGAATAGTGTAAAGTGCGCTTTTCACCTCTAATGACATGCACAGCATAGGGACATCAGGTTAGCGAATTATCCCTTTTTTTTATTACCAAGAAATATTCCCACTGACATTCAGAAAGTCTTTCACAAAGGGGAGACCTGGTCAACACTTAACTTCTACAAACTTTAACCCATTAAGACCGGGAACGCATTTAAGATTTCTTTGGCTATCCAAAAAAATAGCAGATCTACAAGCTCATTGCGCGGGACCGAGTGCCGCGCAATGAGCTTGCAGATCTGCTATTTTTGAAAAATCGTGAAAATGTGTGCAAATCTTTGAATATAATATATATATTTTTTTTTTAAAGTGAACGTTTTTAACTAAAATCTTTGCTTCTGGGGGGGTCCCTGGAACAACATATTTTGAGATGGGGGTCCGCAGCCAAGTACATATCATTTTGGGGGTCCTTGACATGAAAAAGGTTTGAGAACCACTGATATTAGAGCAACGTAAGTTTCTTTAAAAAAAACTGTTAGGATTTATAAGACATTTGTAGAATCCCCCAGAAGCAACAATTTGAGTCAACATTTTTTGCTTTAAAAATATATATATTCAAAGATTTGCACACATTTTCCACAATTTTTCAAAAATAGCAGATATACAAGCTCATAGCGCTTGTATATCTGCTATTTTTGAATAGCCAAATAAATCGTAAAATGACAGACACACAGATGCGTTCCCGGTCTTAACGGGTTAAACTTATGAACCAAGTTTAAGTTTCTCCGGCTTTACAATTTACTTGTCAAAAGAATGTCCATGTAATACATCCCAGTGCAAGAAGAAGTGAACCTTTCCTCCCCGGGGATAATAATGTTTTGTCGTCTATACAGACGAGAGGGAGGCACAGAGTTGGCTTGGCTGTGGGTTTTCTGTTGTTCCTCTTTGATGTGATTGATTCAGTTGTCTCCAACCAAAAGCCAAGAAAGTTCAATCAATCATAAACGGCGGCAGAGAGCAGATTGCTTTGAGAAAAAAAAACACGAGAGGGCCCGTCCCCTCTACAAGTGACCCAACAATAGCGGTGGAAGAGGTACTGACTGTACAAGGAGCGGTACACAGGACACATTTTAAGCACCAATGTTCACATCGTTCTACAGCGGTGTCGCGCAACCGAACATAGCCTGATCTACAAGCCCACGACGTGTCGCGTTCGCGACACGTCGTGGGCTTGTAGATCAGGCTATGTTCGGGGCGCGTGACTCCGTCGTACGGCGAAGCGTGAAATCGGGCCATGAGACAGAGAACATGGATTGAACTTGACAGCCCAACTATCACAGACGCCCCCGACTTCAAGCTCTGCAGTGCTCACCACAGAAACCCCAAATCGACGCGCAAACCGTGTTGAATTTGGACCAAATGTGTTGCATTTGGACCGGGTTCAAACTTGAAACGGTGTAGCGTTACGCTGCTGGCAACACAGGCACGGCCTTGGAGTTGTGAAAGAGCCCTGTTTAAAGGGATTTTAAAACAATTTCAACCTGGCGTCCCTCGCTGCGTTGGGCAAGTCGTTATAGGGTCAACATGTTCAAACGTGTTCAGAATTTGTCAAAAGTTAAAGGTAGGGTAAGTGATATATATATATATGTATTTTTTTGTTTTTGTTAAAAAAGGTTAAAGTACTATATTCTGATAGTAATCATTGCTACAGAGCGTTTGTTTGGTCACAGGGGTCTCTCTAGCTCTTTAGTAAACAGAATATATGTACATTTTCAGGTAGGTGACAACATTTAAGCCAATCAAGAGAGAGCACTGATAATGCATTTTCTGTTTAATAAAGAGCTGGAGAGACATGGGAGACTCCTTTTACTGAACAAACACTCTATATCAATGAGTACTATCAGAATATAGAGCTATTTAACACTTATTTTAACCAAAATAAATCACTTACCCTACCTTTAAATTGTCAAAAATAGCAACTCTACAAGCTTACAATGTGTCACATCTCATGGAGTGCCTACTTTAGACATATATTCTGCTTTGAAAAACATTTCTTTTTTTGTATTGTGAAATGTTCGATACATTTCACAATCTTTCAGAAATCTTCAAAAATAGTGAAAAAAGCACATCTATACAATTGTACGCTAAGTATAAAACAGGGCTTAAGTGGTTAAAATAACAGTGAATGTGTTGAATTTGGAACTAATTCAACTTGAACCGGTGTAACGTTACACTCCGCCACATGCACTGCCTTCAGTTGTGAAAGTATTTTACAATAGGGACGAAAAATAATGGACGAAAGGACGGTATTTTATAACAGTGAGAGTGCAGTCGGTACTGTAACGTTACTCGACGCAACACCTCCAGCTGTGAAGCATTAACACTAACAGTGAGAGAGAGTGCAGTCAGGACTCACGTCAGCGTAATTGATGCTCAGAGGAAGTGCATTCCTCTCTATACACACACACACACACACACACACACACACACACACACACACACACTGCTCTGCTCTGTGTTTAACACCACTGTCTGTCTGGGTTACTACGTCTGAAACTGGATATATGAATCAGGCATTACAGTACATACGTGCATGTCTGCTATACCAGTTTAGGGTTGGGATCCAGGAACCGGAGGAACTGGATCCAACAGTGGGGAGCCGCCCGGAATCACATTTGGAACCGTTTCCGGAACCGGTTCTATCACACTGTCAGAGCTGGTTATGTGGAACTTCACGTCTGCTTTATAATTACAATACCAGTGGTTCTCAATTGTTTTAATTTCAAGGACCATCATAACTCTCAGAGTTACAGACATGCAAGGGTCCATTTGGAACCTAACCCTAGTGATTCTCAACCCTTTTCATTTAAAAAACCTCCGGTTTGATATTGCCGCTGTTGTTCAGAGACCTGGAATGAATTCATGTAAAAAAAAAAAAATTATGTTTTATAATCAACTAAATTGATTTAACCAATTAAGCCCTACGTTATACTTGTCCCTCCAACATACTAGCTTCATGTCCGGGGGCAGGAGGGGGGGGGGGCACATGACTCGGCAAGGTTTACTTATTATATATTATACTTGTCATGCAACAGTGTTGAGCAAACATACCAAAAACAGCAGAATCACAACCCCACAACGCATCATTTTGAATACGTGCCTAAATCAATATGTTTTTTAATAATCAATGAAATCGACTAGTTCAATTAACTGTAGCATCACTAAATAACTACTACTACCCTATACTTAGTTGACCGGGGTCCCCCAGAGCTCTGTACTTGGTCCGCACCTTTTTCCCCTCTACACCAAATCTCTTTGCCTGTCTACAAGCTCACAATGTGCAGCATTTTGAGCTTGTAGATCGGTTATTTTCTGCAAAGGGTCACCCCAGAATAGGGACGCTATAGGCTTCATGTCGTTAAGACGGTGGGAATTTCATGAAGGCCATGGCCGCTGTTTGTCATTAGGTCCTTCAAAGAACGATCTGCCCTGAGGCCACACAGTGGCCTTGATGTCCCGCCCACACGGTGTTCACTTCTGCCTCTCTCCTGTCAATACTGACTCACATTCCCTACATACATCCCAACCCCCCTTTGTTTACCTTTCTTTTATAGTTTTTTAACTAGTTTTTTCCTAATAAAGTTTTTTTTATCTTGTTTCTATAAAGCGAATTTGAGTACCTAGAAAAGCGCTTATAAATCGTATGTATTATTATTATTATTATTATTAATACCAGGCCGATTCTAGAAATGCCTTCGAAATCAGTGGTTCTCACACTTTCAAGATTTTTCAAAAATGTATAAAAAAAGCAGCTGTACAAGCTCGCATCGTGGCACGAAGTGACACGCAGGTACAATTTTGAGGATGGTTTCGTATGAACCGTTGGAAAACTGGGATATCCATGGACTTTTGAGTTTATACAAATAACTTGCAAATACTGGTTATTTCTTTGTGTGAATAATTTGTTTATATTCATTGATAGTTACTATATATTAAAAATAAAACCATCCTTAACTCTCAAGTTAAATTCACCATTTCTGTGGGCTTTAAATCACTGTTTTATTTGATGACCTTACTGCCCTTGCATTTGGCCTTTGTATCCTCAAACAATTGACAACACCAAAAGGTCAAGTGGCCTTGCCCCCTAAAAGGATGACATTCCAGGCCTGATTCAGAAAGCCTCCGCTATAACGCACGGAAAGTCCACAATATTGTAAACAAACTTTCAAACTAGCCATGTTAAATGTGATAGGAATCAATATTGCACAACTGAAGTGAATAGCCTGTTTCCTACCTAAAACTAAATCTGACATTTTCAAACAATTAGTTTGATGCAATCACATGTGTGTTTTTTTTTTTATTACTTTGAACCCAGCTCAGCCAATCATAATCCATGACTTGGATCATAATTAACTAAAGCAAATTAAACAACGAAAACTAGATGTGAAAAAACGTAACTAAAAAGAGTTTTTTGAAAAAAGAAAACTAATACATTTACAAAACTAACTAAAACAGAGTAAAATCATAGAGGAAATATCCTTAGTTTTCATCTTCATCAATATTTTAAGTGAAAGTGAATTTGATTTAATAGTATGACATTTTGTTTTTATTATCACACAATACTTTTTTCTACTTTTTAAAATCTCACCCCTTCAAAAACCTCATATTATATTATATAAAATAAATTAAAACTAAACAAAATGTCAGGTGGAAACCTCACTTGTCTGCCACATCTTGTGTCCAGCCACCCCACTACACACCTCAACAACCGTCTCAAAAACTCCAAACCCTAACCTTTCAAAAGAGAAACCAAGTAGGTCACAAGTAACAATCGCCCCAAAAAACCCAGCCTAATCAGGGACCCTAACTAACCTCTGAACCCTTACATCTATTCTTAGCCCCCCCCCCTCATCTCATACCATTGCCCCCCTGATTCACACGCAGATTAGCTCAGACGCT
>NC_137620.1:39224945-39257445 GCF_963280865.1 Gymnoscopelus braueri | reverse complement strand
GACTTGTTTAATATCGCGTCAAATAAGAACTGTGTTCCAAAAATAAACAAATTACCCGGCGGTTTGACTCATATGGATATGAAGCATCAACTGACGGTGAGAAAACGCTAATGTTACTGCGGCCAAATTAGTTACATTTTCTCCAGAAATAGACTTTTATCAAATATGAGTGACTGACTATCATAAACGATACAGCGACACCTCCCTGACAATATCGCCGGGACAATTTGTTTATTTTTGGACCACAATTCTTATATGAGACGATTCTAAGATGACCCAATGTTATTCTCCATAGAGAAATTACTTCCGCAAACCAGGGGATGAACGAGGGACATCAGGACTTCAGTACTCTATTCATTTGTATGTATGCGTGTGTTGGGTTCAATCGTCTCCAAGTTCCGGCAGGGGTTACGAGGGGGTTTCAGGGGGTCCCCAGCTAAAATTAAATAATAATTAGACCTGTTTGCTCCGACTGGGGAATTTTCATTTTTCAGAGTGAGAGATGGAGACGGTCGTTTAAACAGAAAGAAAGAGAGAAGAAACAGAGCATGTGAAAGAGAGAGAGAGAGAGGCAGAAAATAGAGAGAGAGAGAGAAACAAGCCTCTCTCTGTCACTTGAAGAGGACAGAGAATAATTGTCAAGAATCCCCCCCAACACACACACACACACACACACACACACACACACACACACACACACACACACACACACACACACCTGGAAACAAACCCCTTTATTGAGGTCCCGGCGGCCATCTTTGATTAGATGGAGTGACTCAGCATAGACGGGACACAGAGAGAGATGTGTGTGTGTGTGTGTGTGTGTGTGTGTGTGTGTGTGTGTGTGTGTGTGCATGATAGTGATAGTGAATGGAAGCATTTGTGTCAGTGTGGGAATAATGTAAAAGGCTTGTGACTGTACGAGCGGTGTGTGTGTGTGTGTGTGTGTGTGTGTGTGTGTGTGTGTGTGTGTGTGTGTGTGTGTGTGTGTGTGTGTGTGTGTGTGTGTGTGTGTGTGTGTGTGTGTGTACCTCGTGGTCTGGTATCTCGGAGGCCAGTGTCTGTCCCAGTACTGCAGCTGTCAGAAACGTCCAACAACGAGCTGTATTAGGCAGGTTATAACCTCCTGTACAGACAGACAGACAGAGACAGAGAGAGAGAGAGAGAAAGAGACATTAGGGGATTCTTAAAACCGCAAAAGGTTTAAAACCTAAAACCTCGATTGATTGAATAAGTTATTAGTCAAAAATTGTAAACAGCACAGAAGCAAAGTAAAACACGTGGGTTAAAGCAGTGCTTTTCATCCTTTTTCATGCCAAGGACCCCTAAATTGATATACACTTGGCCGCGGACCCCCCATCTGAAAATGTTTTGTGCCAGGGACCCCAAGAAGCAAAGATTTGAGTTTAAAAAGTTATGTTAAAAATGTATATATATTAAAAACTGTTCACTAATGTTCAAGATTTTTGAAAAATAGCAGATCTACAAGCTCATAGCGCGTCACGCTATGAGCTTGTATATCTGCTATTTTTAAATAGCCAAAGTATAAAAGGTTAAAGTTGTTTAAATGATTGCGATGCTATATTAACACATTTTGCTGGGGACCCCCTAGAACCTCCCCAAGGACCACTGGTGGTCCCCGTACCACTGGTTGAGATCCACTGGGTTAAAGGGATAACACAAAAAAAACTCCTTCATGGGGACTTGTTTCCATCGCGGTCCTATGTATTCAATTCATCAACTACAGTATGAAGGGCAGTATGAAGGGTTGGCGCTTCAGTCCCCTCAGTCTGTATGTCTGGGACAGGCCACCACCTGGCAGCTGCTTCAAGTGTTCAAAGGTTCAAAGCTTGAAACGTGTTATTAGGGGGCGCGGTCACTTCTATTCTACGGGAGCAAAAAGGGGTGGAGTCAGTGGTGTCTGGTTGCGGCGTTTTGATGTGTGCCGCTTTCAACGCCGTCTGAAACAAGCGCAGAGTTCAACATCGCTGAACTGTGACCGGGGCGTCAACCAATTAGGAAAGAAGCACCGTGGTGGTTGGTTGACCCCACTTGGCAGCGGTGTTAAAGTAATACAATGCAGGTCCACAAATAACGATTTTTAGCAGCCTCTGCTGGTCATTACCGTCACTACAGGTTGTTCGTTTATTCCTGCGTTACCCAGAATTCCATTTGTTTTCACCGGAAGACGGAAGCGTTTCAAAAAGCGTTCTTTTAATTGTTTTATACTATATGTGGATCGTTTCTCTTAGCCAGTGGAGCTTTAGTTACCGTGAGCTGTGTTTTCTTTTGCTGTTGTTTTTCGATCTTCAAATCCTACAATCCCTTAAAAACAGCGTGAGATTCCTTTTTGTTATTAGCTCGGTAGTTCCTGGCCAAACAGGAAACCGGTGCGGTAGTTCCTGGCCAAACAGGAAACCGGTGCATTTCCGTTTCCGTTTTCCGGCCGGATGACGTCATTTTCGCGGGAATGACTACCCTAGCCACCGTTTCAACATAAAATAGTTTATAAAAGGCTTTCGGGGGTGAAATTCATGGAGTGGGTGTTGTGAAACATTTGCCACTCACAAAAGATATACAATTTAACTTTAGTTTTGTTGAAAAAGTTACCTAGTATTACTTTAATTTCGTCGACAAAAACTATGATGAAATTTTTTTCGTCGACTACCTTTTTTCACTGACGAAAACTAAATGAAAACGAAATAAAAACTAAGCTATGATGACTAAAACTAAGACTAAATATATTGACAATTTTGTCAACAAATAAAAACTAAACTACAGTGTTAGGGAGGGACTAGGACTAGTGGAGAAGAGATCCAGTAGAACTAAAAGACAAGTCTTTTTGTGTTTGGTTGCGCTCCAGTGTTGCGCTCTGAAAATAGCCGATCTACAAGCTCACAGCATGTCGCAGCGCGGCACGTTGTGAGCTTGTAGATCGGCTATTTTCAGCATGCAACCAAGTGTAAAATCAGGCTTTACGACGCCATCAAGGCACCGCCAAAATACATTTTAGTCGTCAAAATAAACTGTAGATTTAGTCGACTAAATTGTACGATATCTAGTCGACTAAAACTAGACTAAAACCAAAACCTTTCAGATGACTACAATATGACTGAAACAAAATGACATTTTATTCAAAAGACTATGACTAAAACTAAATCGAAAGTTTCTGTCAAAATTCACACTGCTTGGCAGGCTTTTTTTTTGCTAACCAACCACTCCAAGGTAAGTCAAATGCACCACACACCACAAAGCTTTGTGGGACAATGTCCCGTCTTTGCTATATATGTAAAGTCGTGTCTTGATGTGTCTTGTTGTGATTTGGCACTATAATAACATTAAAATGAATGGAATTGAATTGATAACCGACACTGCCCACTGAGCATTCTTCGGGCTATTAGACGTCTAAAATATAATTGGTCTACCAGTGAAAGTTTTTTAGACGTCTAGGCTTAGCCTGGACGTTGATTAGCAGTTTTTTAAGCGTCTATTTATAGACCGTCTATATTATAGCCGTTGAAATGACGTTGTCTATAATATAGACGTCTATATATCGTCTAAGAGGCTAAGCCTAGACGTCTAAAAAAGTTAGACCAATTATAACCCCGTTTTTAGAGGGAGGTCTAATAGCCGACTATGGCTCACTGGGTGCCCACAACCCACAAGACAACATGGGGAAATGGATGTGTCTGACGCCTCAGCATTACGTCGGCTACAACGCCTCTGACGCAGATGTGTGACTGACTGACTGTACCCTTATGGTTCAATCTGTCTTTGTGCAAATAAACCTCCGTTTGGAGAGAGAGAGAGAGAGAGAGAGAGAGAGAGAGAGAGAGAGGGAGAGAGAGAGAGGAAGAGGTGTGCTATGGTCAAGTTAAGTGGGTGATGGAGAATGTCAGACTGACAAGAGGGGGAACGAGGGATTGTTTGAAGAAAAAAAAAGGAAAAGGACAAGAAATAGGGGAGAGAAAAAACAGTTGGCGGAAGGATAGAACGACTAAGAGAAATAGTGTGGGAAGAGGAGAGGGGGTGAACAGAAACAAAGAGAAGAGAGAGAGATAATGAACGCGAGCGGACTAGACATGGTCGTTGACAAAACTGGAGGAAGAGAGAGACAGAAAAAAAAAACTAAAGAAAATGATAGAGGGAGTGATAGGGAGAGAGAGAGGGAGGGAAAGGAACAGAGAGAGAGAGAGAGAGAGAGAGAGAGAGAGAGAGAAGAGGGATTGTAGTTGAGTAAAATGGCTTCATTGTGTCGTGTAATTAGTAGCTATCATCTGGTGTAGGGCTGAGGGCTTTTGGAACAGAGCGTGTGTGTGTGTGTGTGTGTGTGTGTGTGTGTGTGTGTGTGTGTGTGTGTGTGTGTGTGTGTGTGTGTGTGTGTGTGTGTGTGTGTGTGTGTGTGTGTGCGTGCGTGTGCGTGTGTAATTGTGTGCGAGTGAGTGAATGAATGAGATGGAGTCTGTCTGTGTGAGAGAGCCAGAACACAAACAGACACACCTAAACACATTGCACATGGTCCCTGGACTGCAATGCATTTAGTACAACAGAGGACCATTATACATCACCATGGTCTAACGCACGCGCACGCACGCACACACGCAAACGTCACGCACACGCAAACGTCACGCACGCACACACACGGTTATACGCATAGTCATACCAGACATAATCATTTACATTACACATTCACACGCATGCATACATACTAACCGGGAACGCATCTGTTTAACCAGATAAACCATTATTCTATACTTTGGCAAAAAAATAGCAGACATACAAGCTCATAGCGTGGCACCGAGTGCCAGCTGCATGACCGAGTGCCGCACTATGAGCTTGTAGATCTGCTATTTTAGAAAAGTCGTGAAAATGTGTGCAAATCTTTGAATATAGTACATATTTTTTAAAGACAACATTTTTAACTCAAATCTTTTCTTCTGGGGGTCCCTGGAAGAAAATGTTTTCAAATGGGGGGGAAACATCATAAATATATCGGTCAAAACATGAGTAATCGGGGTGTAGGACTCTCCAGAATTTGGGTTCAGCATCGGATCCAAAAATCTGGCATCGGTCATTCTCAGTGGTGGAAAAAGTACTCAAATGTTTTACTTAAGTAAAAGTACCAATACTGCAATATAAAAATACTCTGTTACAAGTAAAAGTCCAAAATTAAAAATGTACTTGAGTAAAAGTACAAAAGTATTGGCATCAAAATGTACTTAAAGTACCAAAAGTAAAAGTACTAAATATTTGAAAATAGCCGATCTACAAGCTCACAACGCGTCGCATTGTGAGCTTGTAGATCTGCTATTTTCAAATAGCCTAGGTATAAAATAGGGCTAAAGTGGTTAATGTTTGTTTTATAATGTAATGATTTATATATGCAAAGTAACTAGTAACTAAAGTGTTCAAAGAAATGTAGGGGAGTAAAGGTACAATATTTGCCTCTGAGATGTAGTGGAGTAGAAGTAAAAGTATTGGAAATTGGAAATACTCAAGTAAAGTACAAATACCTCAAAACTGTACTTAAGTACAGTACTTAAGTAAATCTACTTAGTTACTTTCCACCACTGGGTCATTCTCTAACATTCACACACGCATGCACACACACACACACACACACACACACACACACACACACACACAGGCCTACCTCCTCCCAGCAGCAGTGTGGGTAGGTGCCACTGCAGCACGTGGCGCAGACACTGGCCCACCCCGACGGGCGTCATGTTGAAGCAGCACATGGGGTCGCCCGCCATGGTGTCCGCTCCCAGCTGCATCACCACCGCTTCCGGGTTGAACAGCGCCCGCACCTCCTGCATCACGCTGACAAACAACCAGCCCAGTGGGGACAGGAAATGAGACGTCAACAGGGCGGGGGGGGGGGGGACTCAAAACGTTTACATTCACTAGCCACTAACAGTGGAGGGTGTGGGGGAACTTACAAAGTCAATTCCTGTGGTCACAATACGTTTATTTTATTAACCCATTAAGACCTGGAACTGTGTCATTTTTTAATTTGAGCTAAAAAGCATTAATTTACACTTTGAGCTATTCAAAAATAGCAGATATACAAGCTCATAGCGCGGCACCGAGTGCCGCGCTACGAGCTTGTAGATCTGCTATTTTTGAAAAATCGTGAAAATGTTTGCAAATCTTTGAATATATATACTTTTAAAGCGAACATTTTTAACTCAAATCTTAGCTTCTGGGGGTCCCTGGAACAAAATATTTTGATGGGGGTCCGCGGCCAAATACATATCATGTTGGGGGTCCTGGACATGAAAAAGATTGAGCACCACTGATACAGAAACATACGTTTTTCAGAAAACTGTTGAGATTTAGGAGACATGTAGAATCGGCTTCAGGTCTTAAAGGGTTAAATGTATTTATCTTATCTTCATAGAACAATCAGAAATATACTATATATACTGTATACACACACAGTCAGACACCGTATATAAATTTGAGTTTCTTCGCTGTTCGTCTTACTGTAGTTAGAGCTAAAGGTCACTATACGCAGACTGTGCAGTGCAGCATTGACGCATGTGAAGTGACGCTCATAAAACCAACTGGAAGGATCGCGCTGCCGCATGCCCATTGAAAAGACATACAAATAATGTTGCACCGCGTGACGACGTCTGGAAATAGAACAGTGGCGCATGATTCGGAACGCCGGGCGGAACGTCAACTCATGCTGGCGCGCGACTAACGCCGGCGGTGTGGGGTAGGTTCATTGACAATAATGGGGGCCTGCCGTTTTTACGCGTGCCGTTCGCAGCCTGTGTGTAATGGCCTTAAGATGCTCGAAACCTTGGTAGTAATTTATTATAACTCACATTGGGAGCATGATCCAGCGTGCAGACTCTGTTTTTCTGCTTTAGTTTGTTCTTCTGTCCAGTAGGGCATTAACGAATAGTGATTTATGGTATTCGAATTATTCGACCCAAAAGTATTCGAATAGTCGATTATTCGGTTTGATTATAAAAAAATAAAAAAATAAAATTAAAAAAAGGTTTTGTTTTTTTGTTTTTTTTTCAATGGCATTGATGACTTGACTCAAGGAATGCAAGTTGACGTCACACCAGAGCTCACAGCTGCGTGTCTGCTCTAGAAAAGCCACTAAAAAAAAATATCAAAAAAAAACACAAAACAAACTTTTTTATTTTTTTTAATAATCGAATAGTTGTTTGATAGTCGAATAGTCGGTTTGATATTCGAATATTCAAATATTCGACTATTCTGTGAATGCCCTACTGTCCAGCACGTTCAGATGAGCGTGCTCTATTAACTTTTTGTGTCCTATCCTACCTAGTAAACACCTGGTAGTATTTGTGTCCTATCTTTCCTAGTAAACACCTGGTAGTATTTGTGTCCTATCTTACCTAGTAAACACCTGGTAGTATTTGTGTCCTATCTTACCTAGTAAACACCTGGTAGTATTTGTGTCCTATCTTACCTAGTAAACACCTGGTAGTATTTGTGTCCTATCTTACCTAGTAAACACCTGGTAGTATTTGTGTCCTATCTTACCTAGTAAACACCTGGTAGTATTTGTGTCCTATCTTACCTAGTAAACACCTGGTAGTATTTGTGTCCTATCTTACCTAGTAAACACCTGGTAGTATTTGTCATCCTTGATACCATCCTCCATTGGAACGTTGACTGCATACCAACGACCTTTCCCCAACCCTGTGTCACACAGGTCCCCCGTACCTACAACACGCACGCACGCACGCACGCACACACAATATTATTATATCATCATTATAACACACAGCATTAATCTGACCAGATAACAAGGTCAAAGGTGAATGCTGATATCATGTGGACACACACAGCTTTGGTACTGTGCATGGATGTGAAGATTAACCACTTATGCCCTATATATAATTAATCGTATGACTAATTAGTGAAACTAGCAGATCAGCCATTCGTGATAAAAATGCCCAAAGTAGACCAGGATAAAAGAGGTTAAATGGACAGACAGATGGATTGGATTTGACCGTAAAGTGTACATCAGCCACTGACCAGGGAAGAATCCAGGAGAGAACTTGTGGAGGGACACGGTCATGACCTTGGAGGTGAAGCTGAACGCGTCTTCCACACCTGAGAGGAGGAGACACAATCACAATGGATTGGATAAAGAATGGATGGACACACAGACTGGAGGACAGACAGACGTATGTAGCATATGCTTAGTGAGAAGAACAAAGCATGGTATTGGACTATAGTATACCGCAGTCATAGGTAGGTTAAAAGTGGAGGAATTAAATTATATTGATGGCAACATTCATTAAATATAATATTTCTGTAAAGGTGAAGGAAAAGGAAAAGGAAAAAAAAAAAAAACAGAACAGAGTTCATATGTATGTCTGGACTGTGTGTGTGTACCGTCGCCGTGGTGCAGGTCTACGTCCACATATAGAACTCTCTCATATTTCTCCCTCAGTTTGAGAATTCCCAGCACAGCATCATTGACATAGCAGAACCCTGACGCCTCATCTCTGAGAGAGAGAGAGAGAGAGAGAGAGAGAGAGAGAGAGAGAGAGAGAGAGAGAGAGAGAGAGAGAGAGAGAGAGAGAGAGAGAGAGAGAGAGAGAGAGAAAGAGAGAGTCAGAGAGAGAGAGAGAGAGAGAGAGAGACAGAGAGACAGAGAGACACAGAGAGACACAGAGAGAGAAACAGTGAAAGAGAGACATAGAAAAAAAGAGATATAGAGAGACATAGAGACATAGAGACAGAGAGAGACAGAGAGAGACAGACAAAGAAGAAAGAGAGAGATGGAGAATGAAAGAGAGACAGATTCGAGACAGACGTTGCAAAAGTCAATTATAGCAGACCTCATGAATATAAAGAGAGAACACTGAACAACTCTTTTACAAACACACACACAGAGAACTGTTCTACACTTTAACTAATTATAAGTGTTTCACATTCACTCTCAGATAGGCTTTATTTATCCCTCAGGAAGCTGCTTTGCTCGTTTCAAAACAGCATAAAAAAAAGTACCAAAGCACAAAGAAGGGACAACAACAATTAACCCATTAAGACCTGAGGCCGATTCTACAAAGTCCTAACAGTTTTTGAAAAAACCTATGTTTCTATATCAGTGGTTCTCTAACTTTTTCATGTCAAGGACCCCCAAAATGATATGTATTTGGCCTGCGGACCCCCATCTCAAAAGATTTCGTTCGAGGGACCCCAAGAAGCAAAGATTTGAGTGACAAATGTTCGCTTTTAAAATATATATATTCAAAGATTTGCACAAATTTTCACGATTTTTCAAAAATAGCAGATCTACAAGCTCGTAGTGCGGCACCGAGTGCCGCACTACAAGCTTGTATATCTGCTATTTTTGAATAGCCAAAGAAATCTTTAAAATGACACAGATACGTTCCCGGGCTTAATGGGCTAAACTCCTTTTCCCACTTGCACTGAAAGTGTCAATTTCTGTGAAATTCTGTTGTTATAAATTATATATATATATATATATATGTCTGTTAGGTTCTTGCCTAAGATGTATTGGGTCAATTTGAGAACTGCTCAGCCGATCAACTTCACACTCGGCACCGACTGCACTTCCTTGGGTTCTCAGCAAGTGTGAAGTCCAAGAGGATAAATGGTTCTCTCTCTCTCCAGGCATGCAAAGGATAGACAGATATGTGTGTGTGTGTGCGTGTGCGTGTGCGTGTGCGTGTGTGTGTGTGTGTGTGTGTGTGTGTGTGTGTTCTTACTTCTTGGCGTGGTGCCAGCCCCCAGCCCAGTTGATGGCCACCTCACAGCGCTGGTCCAGCAAACACTGCGCTGCTGTGAGCGTAGCGCCCCCTACCGCCGCCGCATAGTCATAGATCCCCTCCACCACGGGGCAGTCATAACCTGCAAGACAGAGAGACAGACAGAGAGACAGACAGACAGACAGACAGACAGACAGACAGACAGACAGACAGACAGACAGACAGACAGACAGACAGACAGACAGACAGAGAGACAGACAGAGAGACAGACAGACAGACAGACAGACAGACAGACAGACAGACAGACAGACAGACAGAAGATAAGAGATGGGTCGCACGTACCGTATATATGTAAGACCAGCGCATGTTCAGAAATGTTATCAACGTGAACTGTTGTTCCTGTCAATTCATCTATTCTTCTCAAATGCAGTGGTTCGGTAACACTGTAAATTAAGGTTGGGTCTATAATGCATTATAGACACAACCTTTAAGTGTATGCAGTGCATTTCCCCTCATTTCAAGGGGATTTAATATCTATCTCTACTTGTAGAGAGAGAGACAAGTCAAGCTGGAACAAAGAATAGGTGAAGCAGCAGAAAAGGAGGGGTGACTAATGCCTGAGTTATACTTGAGTTATACTCAACCAAAAACGGAGGATCACAACTCGTCACAAAGTTCTGGTGAGTGTAAATTCAGGCTTAAAGGTGAGTCAGGAAATGAGGAGGAGACTGCAAGACAGACGAACACACTCACCCAGACATAAAAACAGAAACACAGACAGACAGACAGACAGACAGACAGACAGACAGACAGACAGACAGACAGACAGACAGACAGACAGACAGACAGACAGACAGACAGACAGACAGACAGACAGAGAGAGAGAGAGAGAGAGAGAGAGGGAGGTGTAGACGACAAGGAAGGATGGGAGGACTCAGGACAGACAAGACAGAGGTGTGGAAAGGAAGAGAGAGAGAGAGAGAGAGAGAGTCCCGAAAACAAAGGAAGGATGGCAGAGGGTGGAGAGGATGGAGAGGGTGGAGCGATGGAGGGAGGAACAGAGAGATGAACAGAGAGAGAGAAAGAACGGGGGGGGGGGTTACTGGAAGACGTGTGTCTAAAGTTAGATACTCTGGCATAAGATAGGAAGAGAAGCCCGGTCCGCCGTCCAATAACAACAAACTACGCTGGGATACTTCCAGCAACGTCCCGCCCTATTGGTCGGGTCGGGTCACGGTGGTGGGTGGGGGGTGGGTAAGGTTCTGTGTGAAAGCCCCGGGACGCTGGGCAGCAGCAGACAGGAAGACGGGCGGGGTGAATCTGTCAGCGAGGCGTACTGGCGTAGTGCAGAACAATAGAGAGGACACTCTCTGACACGCGTCTGTAGGACGAGGCGTGTGGACGGTGTGGAGACTAGAGGACAATGGGACGGTTTTGGGCAGCGTGTTCCTTCCTGGGGAGTTCATCTCTACGCTGGTACAATGTGATGTCAATGAACGAGACAGTATCAGGGAGCTTGTAGAAGAAAACTATACACACAATATGGACGAAAATTCATAATCTCAATATTTATCTAACTATCTCAATAGGGACACAATATACTATATGACTATGGGGTCACACTTTTTTTTTTTTACAAATTAAAGGAGTTAGTTCACCCCAAAAATTACTTATTTTCTATCAATTACACACACCATGAAGCATTGAATTCATGGAGATTTTTTTGTTTTGTCACATTCCTGAGCCAATGATTTGATTACCGGCGGAAAGATGCTAATGTATCCGGTTGGAGACTCAAAGTAGAGTCTTTGAGTCTCCTACCGGAAATAAACACGGTCATCAAATTATTGGCTCAGGAATGCGTCAAAAACAAACAAAATCTCCATGAATTCAATGCTTCATGGGGTGTGTAATTGATAAAAAATAAGTATTTTTTTGGGTGAACTATTCCTTTAAGTGTCGCAACAGTTAAAACTGAACATTCTTCAAAAAACAGTGCTATAATAGCGGTATATTCTTCTGACATTTAGTCTCGGTGCCGACCAATTCAGTCTCTGTGGTACGCCTAGACTGAACTGGTCTGGCAGAATCATATTTACGCATTAAATGCCAAGACACATACTCAGACTCATTCATTCCAAATGGTATAATACCGTTTAATTACTCTGATGTATATTGATCCACTAACTGTGGGATGTGGATACTTTGGCCATGACTGGATATAAATCTGGAAAATTATGTCACAGATCTGATGAAGGGTCATTTATGCGGCTGAAACGTCCTGTTTTTATGTAATTTAGTGAATGCTGGGAGAGAATAGCGCCTACACGTACAAAAAGAGAAGTTTCACCTACTGTATCTGTTTCATCATCAACCTGTTATTTTGGTGTATACCGGTGGTTCTCAAAGTGGGGTCCGGGGACCCCCAGGGGTCCTTGGGCGAGTTCCAGGAGGTCCCTAGTAAAATGTGTTCATATAGATCACAATCGTTTTGACCACTATATCTATTTATTTGTTGGCTATTAAAAAATAGCAGATCTACAAGCTGCGCTATGAGCTTGTAGATCTGCTATCTTTGAGATTATTTGGAAAAATATAGAAAATGTTTGGAAAATTTTGAATAATTTTGAAAATAAATTTTACCCATGGGGTCTGTGGCCAAATTCATATCAATTTGGGGGTCCTTGACTTAAAAAAGTTTGAGAACCACTGGTGTATACGATTTAGCAATCCAGTGTTGCAGTGCCCTCTGCTGTCCAAAAAGTGCTACTACCAGTGGATACTAAAGGAGCACTGGTCTCTCAAGACGGACATGTTGGCTCCCACAATGTTCAAATGCCTCTGCCCGCCTGGCTTTGTTTTACACATTTTGTTCATTATTAAGAATAGCTACTTTAATTATTTGTATTACAGTTGTAGGCTACAAGACATGTGGTATGATAGGTGAAAAAAGTCCCAATAAACCATTTGAAAATAGAAAATTTCAAATACTGTCCACTATAACTACAAATGTGTAAATTGGCCCACAACCTTTTTTATGTTGGCCTGAGTGCTTCAAACTATCAAACTCAGTCTTTTTATTGAAGTGATGAAGTAAGGAAAATATCAATGAATCACGATAATATGATTAATGCTTTAAACTACCTATTACCATTATAATGTTTTCAAAAATATCCAAAATGGCAAATTTTGATGGTGTAGCCAATGAAATTTCATCTAAATCACTTGCTGCCTCCAGACACCTGACATCTCTTTGCTTTAACCAACTTGTCAATGTCATAATATAACTTAATGCCTATTATGTGTCACCTATTAGTTTTCTTGCAATGCACACACACACACACACACACTTAGCAGTCTGTACTTCGGAGGCTCTGACAATGAATAGAAAATAAAGTAGAAGTCCTGCTTTATAATGCGTTTAATCCCTACTGAAGCATAACTAAATAGCTGCTTCGGCAAAAAAATAATAGCTACCTGTTCTCAATTTTTTACCAGGTGGAATCACAGATTCTCTGTATAGTGTTCGAAGATTGCTTGAGAGACTACGGGAGAACTAAAACTACATTTTTCTCCATCACAAAATTCCTCTATTTCCCATATCATCTCTTCTTCTGTAGCCTTCAGAGGAAATATGGAAACGGCTACTCCATTCCAAACCTCCTGTGGACTCCGCAGTCCTGTGGTATGTTATCAAGGCAAAGCTCGCCAGAGCTTTCACTCGTCACCTGTTGTCTCGCTGAAAATCTCTAAAGTGTTCATTCGGGTGGGGATGGGCCACATGCTTTTACAGAGCATGTTTATTTCAATGATCAATCCATTGATTGTGTTCCGGTATAGTATAGTTTAAATTTCTATTTATCCGTATCACAATGAAAACTAATTTTCCCACACAATGAAAACTCATTTTCCCACAGGTTGGAAATCGCTCGCTGCCCTATGCCAGGTTATAATCAGACCCCCTCTTACCCAGGCCGTAGTCAGTAGACTGGGGGTCATCGTTGTCTCCATCCTGGCTGATCTTATGGAGGTGCTCCAGGTAGGCGTCTGTGTGGAACTGGGCCATCTCCTCAATGGTGGCAGCACGAGGTTTGACGATGCTGACAGGGAGAGAGAAGAAGAAGCAACATGTTGAAGTGTAACAGGTGCACATAAGCAAGTAGAAGACAGTAATTGAACGGCTGAAATTCTCAAGATGTGTCATGATGTGCTTGTTGGTTTGAGGAACTATTTTGTGCTTTGGGTCACTGATATGCTTCAGCCACGTCCCTGAGTTACAATTCACATAATCGTCGCTGTCGGGCGTGAACCTTGTATGTCCAAAACCATTACTTTTCAGGGGGAAAACAACTGTGTTCCCAATGGATTACATGTAGTTATTATGTAGTCACAAGCTCTTCTCAATACTTTCCACTGGTTGAATATTTATAAGACACACACAGACAAAACGATTCAAAAATAGCAGATAAAATATTTACTTTAAGTGTCTGCTAAATGGCTAAATATTCATTGCAATTCAGCCTTTCCCAATTCTTTCTGTTTACACTCCATTTGAAGTTATTTTTATTAATTATTTTGTTGTCAAACCACCGTATACAAGTTTACTGTACAGAGATGAGAGAATAATTTCAATTTGATTAACTCTATAGGCTGTACTCAAATAGTACATACTGTACGAAACCTCTTCATGGTCTGGCACCTAGCTACCTAAGTTGAGCTGCTAAATCCTTATGTGCCTGTCCGTAGCCTGAGGTCCTCTGATTTGGCCCTACTGGTTGTTCCTAAGTCCAGATTGGTGACCAAGGGTGACTGCCGGGCCATCAAGGCACCTAGACTCTGGATCAGCCTGCCGGAGGACCTCAGGTTAGCCTTATCCCTTAAGGCTTTGAATTTTAATTACCTTGTTGTTCTGATTGTTTTGATTTCACTCATTACTTGTTCCTAATTTCCTTTCTGTTTGATTTCCTTATTGTATTTCTTTTATCTGTACAAGTACTTGTAACATTAAGAAAGGTGCTGTATAAATAAATTGTATTATCATTATTATGATTATGTTGATTATTATTATTATTATTATTATTATGAAAACAATTCATAACTCACGTCATATGTTCCAGAAGATCGTAGGCTTCTATCAGTGAGTGGACCATGCTGGCCTGAAAAGAATCACAACAGTGCTGGTTAAAAGACACTTTAAAGGCAAAATCTCTATTTTTATTCTCTCAGTCAACGATTCTCAAAGTGCCATTTTCAAAACATTGTTGACAAATGTTGACAAATCTGGACAAGATTTGTGCCAGGGTCCAGCTGGCACAAAATGGTTTCAAAAGGGGGTCTGTGGACAAATACATATCAATTTGAGGGTCGTTGACGTGAAAATGTTTGAAAACCACTGCTTGTCTAGGTGATTGACTCAGCTCTTCGTAGAAGGACAAACACTACAGACCACAGAGAATAAGAAAGACAGTTCCAAATAGCATATTTTACATCATCAAATAAAACTCTTTAAGAATACATGTGAATGCAATTTTAAAGACAACGAATCTCGGAATGAGCCTTTACCTAATGAAGTCATTCAAACTTGTAACTAACTAGTAACTAACTAGTAGCTATGAGGCTGCACTAAGATCAGTGTTAAATCCATATACAAGGTTTCATTTATGTCTCTCTATACTCAACTGGTAATGTGCCCAGATCAGGGACAACCCCCAAAAAAACACCCCACATTTTTTGGGGGTGACACGTGCCCCTGCAGTGGCCCTAGTCCTAGAATAATGGCTGTGATATTACATGCATGTATGTTATGCAATATCACAGCTTTCTAGGGCTACAGTGGCCCCTGCACGGTCTTGCAAATTAATGCCACCAAATTAACACTTACAGTACGGGTTCATTTGGCTACATTTGTACGCTTTCAGAGTTAAACTACTATAATTCAATAATTTAGTAGTAAACTACTAAATGCACTGTAGAAATCTGGGTTAAATGCACTAACTCTGATTTTACTGTGGACCAACTGGTCAGGTTACTCCTTGGCCTCACACCCAGAACTCATTTACTCCTGCTCATTATGCTAGGGTGGGATGGCTCAGGGTAGAGCAGGACAGAGTACAGCGACTTACAATAGGCCTGGTCTACAAGATACATGACTACGCCACAAAGACACCATCCATGTACCTGTCAGACTTCTTCAAAAACGTAAAAGACGCACAACACCAGAGGGAGCTCCACTGATCTCACTCAATCCAGATTCAACACAAACCATGGGGTCAAATAATTTGTTCTACTGCTAAGCCACCAAAATATGGAATACCCGGTCCCTACCAACAGCCATAAAAAAGTGTGGATCCTTACTCTCCTTCAAAACCGTTCAAAAAGAGCACTTATGGCGGCTGCAATTCGAATCCCCCCCCTCCCCCCTGTTTACTGTACATATTTTTCTTCTTGATTACTCATTTTTTGCATAGTAGTGTATAATTGTCTGTCATTAAACGTTTCGATGAATTGAGTACAAAGGACCCCAATGGAAACACACAGCCACGGTGCTTACTGCTTTCTTGGGTTTAAAAACCTCTAAAAGGACCTTGTATTGAATTGTACTTTCTGTGCTTTTGTGCAAACTGTTAATCAATCAATCAATCAATCATTCAATCAATCAAGTGCTGCTATTCTTGGCTAAAGTTCCCCTCAGAATAGAGATGCTACTGCTAGGGTTCAAGTGGTTAATGTACAACAAATTATCCTATCACACAAAGATTTGATGGTCCCCCTGTAGTAACTCTGAGGACCCCCTCGGGGTCCCGGACCCCCTGTTGAAGACCCCTACTATACATTGAAGTAGTGGTAGTGGTCCCTGGCTGCAGCATCTCATCCATAACTCACCCTGTTGGGGACTTTACTCAGAGAGTCGCAGGTCTCTATGTAGTCTGGACTGTACACGTAGCACACCTTCCGTTTGACAGCACCGTCATGCTCTCCGTCTGCTTGACAACTCATTGATAACCGGATAAACAAAGTAGTAATTAAGAGGGATAGATATTAAAAATAGAGTATGATAAAAGAAAAGGACCAGTTCCTTCTTCTTTTCTTCTTTTCCCTCCTGGTGTGTTTCACCATCAACAGTCCGCCACGGAACAGGTGTTGCTGATACTTAGGCCCCCCCTGGTGGAAAATGCTTCCAAATCCAAATGTATACTTATGTTGGTGTTTTTTATTGTTTTATATACAGACGAATACTCATTTTAATATTTATGATGAATGTGCTGTAATTACTCTTGTCAAATGCTTGTCATAGCTGATAACTACAACTCTCTCTCTTTGCGAGCCGTGTTAACGGTCGGACATGTATAGGCGCGAGGCATTCTGGGTCTTGTAGTTCTTTTGAGTTCCCAGGAGACTTTTATGCAAAGAGGTGCAGGAACAAATACAATCCCATTGCATCCCCCTCAAATATCCTCATGACAGTCAGTAATTGTCTGGTCTGATTAAAATATGGTTTCTTCTTCATTCATCCATTTGTAATTGTAAACAACCTTATTTTACCCTTTGTAGAAAACTTGTAGACATTTTAAAAAGACATTTTATCAAAACATCTCATTTGCCCCCCTGCTTTATGCAAGTGTCCCATAACCACATTCACCCTGGTGTATCTGTTTTGAAGTTACATAGTGCTTAAGTTAGACGTTATACAGGAGAAAAACACATGTTACATCATGTTCATCATAGAAACGTCAAGGATACAGACACAGAAAAGTCTTGCGACTTGTTTTCATAGTGGTCCTTGGTATTTCTACATTGCAGTATTGATACTTTCACTTAAGTAACAAATGTGAGTACTTTTTCCACCACTGATGTTTTTAAGATGTCCATTCACTGGAACAAAGAACACTATAATTAGAAACACTAATTAGACCGGATGATTATACATAATCTCTTGCCAGATAGATCATTTATCATCTTTTAAATCACTTCCAGTCCACTCCAGTCTGCATAGATGGCACATTGGGCTGATGGAATCACTTTATATTCCCTCCATCCAGCCTGTCTGACCGAGGACTGGAAGCCAGAGAAGAAAGGAGACGCGGGCCGGGGTACTACCAGTGTTGCCATGTCGGCTTATTATACGCGATTTTAGGCTTGTTTTTCTGGTAAGTTGCTTTTAAATATTATTGGTGGTCGCAGTTATTTGGCCTTGTTTCTAAAGTGTAGTTGCTTATTTGGGATTGTTTCCTATGTTGTTTAAACCAGTGATTCTCAAACATTTTCATGTCAAGATTCAAGAACCCCGAAATTTATATGTCTGCAGAGTCCAGACCCAACTGTCTGAAAATATTTTGTGCTAGAGACCCCCATACAAGATTTTGTGGATTTGAATATTCCTATCACTTTTTTTTCTCCAAGATTTTTCTTTGAAAATAGCAGATCTACAAGCTCACATATACCTGCTATTTTCAAATATCCGATACGTGCTCGTGGCCTAAGTTGCTTCTTTTGGGCTTGTTTTCCTAGACCTGGTTGCGTGTTTCTTTCGTAAAACCTGGCAACACTGTGTACCACTTGAAGCCGCTTGAAGCAAGCAACGCTCCTCTACCTGCTCTGCACCAATCGGAGTGCGTCATTGGTGGACGTCAAGGACGTAGGTGACGACGTACAGCCAATGAGAGAACGGCCTGCAAACGACCCCGGAAGAAGTAGACTGAACGTTGTAGAAAGTTCCAATAAGAAGGAAAACATTTCTACTAAAACTTCATAGAGATTATTAATGACGGCGCAGGTAAGACATGTGAATATTCATAACTGTGTGGTGTATCAGCACTAGCACTGTCTGACAGTGGAAGACAGTACTAATACTAGTAGTAGTAGCCTTAGATAAAGACTCTAGATGTATTGTATTGATTTGGACTTTAAAAAAAAAATCTACGATAGTCTTAGCGACCCCCCCCCACCCCCCCAGAATGCCCTGGAATGTCACCAGCAAAGCCCGTACTTCTATGGGCTATTATGTACAAATGCAAAATATAAGGTGCTTATCCGTTTGCCCCAAATGTTAACTAGGTGTCCGGAGTGTTCGTGTAATGTATTACTCCATATTTTTCAATAAAGAAGTGTTTTAATCCCGTCTGTGACCGAACGCCATTTTTCCCCCCTCGTTTACTTCCTATTTACATTGAGTGTAATTCCGGCTTTCACCGGATGCGCCCCGCCACTACCGCCCATTGGGAACTTCCGACAGAATCGGCCACAGACAGGATTAAAACACTTCTTTATTGAAAAATATGGACTAATACATTGCACAAACACACTGGACACCTAGTTAACATTTGGGGCAAGCGGGTAAGCACCTTATATTTTGCCTTTGTTCATGTTTTGAGAAGTACGGCCTTTGGAGCTGACATTCCAGGGCATTCTTGGGGTGCTCGCTAAGACTCGTTGAGATAAAAAATGTCAAACATCGATCAAATACTATCTACGAGAGTCTTGATCTTAAAATAATTGTAGTGGAGTAAAAGTATAATATTTGCCTCTGAGATGTAGTGGAGTAGCAGTAAAAGTATTGGAAATACTCCAGTAAAGTAAAAAAAAATACCTCAAAATGGTACTTAAGCACAGTACTTGAGTAAATGTACTACTTTACACCACTGGTGGCACTGGCTAGTAGTTAGTAGTTGTATACTACTGTTTTGTAGCTACTATAGTAATAGTATTACTGTAATACTATCAGTAGTAGTAATATTAACAGTAGAAGGCTACTATTACTACAAACTAAGATTTGTAGTAATAGTATTACTAGTAATACTAATAAATAATTGTAATAGTAGGCTAGTGGTTGGCTGTAGTAATAGTTTTACTAACAGTAGTATAGTAGTAGTAGCAGAATCAGCTGTATTATTGTCACATCACAGGTTTACAGGTGTAAAAATGGTGAAATTATTTAATTGGTGCATCATTTAGTAGCAGGGTCCCCACGGTCATGAAATTCCTGGAAATATTTTGAAATTAAAAAAATAATAATCCAGTACTGGAAAAGTTTGGGAATTGATCAAAGGTCCTGGAATTTATCAAGGGTCCTGGAAAAATATTTGGCTATGCATTGTTTTTGGCTATTGATTTTGTTAATACAAAACAAAACATGTATAACATTACACGAAATATGTAAGTAGTTTTTCGCCGAACGGGCTGTGTGATGGCATATATTATTTAAATAAAATAAGTCATACGGATGCCATAATGAGTCTTCCAGTGAGCTATGCCCTAATTTTGCATTCTACATAGGAGTAAGAGACACATTATTGCGCTGAATGATTGTTATATAGGCCTGGAAATTGGGCTAAATATTCTGGAAAAGTTTTGGAAAAGTTTTGGAAATTCATTGCTAAAAATGTGTGGGGACCCTGTAGTAGTTTTGGTGAGAGGAGAAAGCTGCAGGAGAGGTAAGAAAACAAACATAGGAGAGAAGAGGTCAAATAACCAAAGCTATAGATAGCATGTTGTGTAGTAACAGGTTTAGAACTTTAGCATCGTATGCAATGTTTTACAATTTAGGCATTTAGCAGATGATTTTATCTAGAGAGACTAACAGGTGTGAGATCAGAGTAAATGTCATGAACCCTAGTAAAAAAACCTAAACAATAGAGTAAATATATATATAAATAAACTCAAAAATAAGTATACCAGGTGAACTCAAACCTAGCACCTGTTTAAACAACAGGCCATCTATATGACATTGTGTAGTGGTCAAGCAAAACAAATGTAAATATAAATGTGAACAGTAGCGTCTAGCTGGGGCTGTCACCATTACACATTTAAGTTGACCATTTATTGTCACTCGAATAGTTACGATTAACGATTTTAATTGTGTGTTTGGCTTTGAACACATTGGAACATATGAATACAACTTTTATTTCTGTTTGCCTTTTAGGCTTCGTAATAAAACATTGCACAGGGCGGTCTGGGCAGATATGACAAATAATTAAATATACAAAGAAATTATTGACATTTAATATTTTTATACATGGAAAAATGTGCAGAAACGAAGCTTGTAGATCTGCTATTTCTGCCTTTTTTAATATTTGAAAATGTATGAAATTTTTCGATTTTCTGAAATAATTGCGAAGATGATGTCATAATTGTGACAGGCCTACTGCTAGCCAGTATGCACAGCATTTCTAGCTTCCCACCATTTCACAATTTTTCCCATATCTATTGAAATATCCTCTGCCTCTTTTTAGCCATTCTAAGTTCCCCCTGTCATCCATGGTTTATCCTGGCAATTAATTGTTTTCCTCTGTAACAAATTTTCTATATATCTCTATATCTATATCTATGTCTATATCTATATAATCTATATCTATATAATCTATATCTATATCTATATCTATATATTTCTATATATCTATGAAATATCCTCTGCCTCTTTTTAGCCATTCTAAGTTCCCCCTGTCATCCATGGTTTATCCTGCAATTCATTGTTTTCCTCTTTAACAATTGAGATTATTATCAGTTATCACAATGACACTATTATCAATGTCTTGTTTTGATGTAAATAAATGATAACAACATTCAACCATTAAGTTATGAATGAAATCTCTCTCTTCTTCCCTCCTCCCCTCTCTCTCTCTCTGTCTGTCTGTCTGTCTGTCTCTTCTCTCTCTAGGTGTTAATGCTGTATTTCATCTCTCTCTTCTTCTCTCCATCTCTCTGTATGTCTCTTCTCTCTCTAGGTGTTAGTGTTGTATTTCATCTCTCTCTTCTTCTCTACATCTCTCTGTATGTCTCTTCTCTCTCTAGGTGTTAATGTTGTATTTCATCTCTCTCTTCTTCTCTCCATCTCTCTGTATGTCTCTTCTCTCTCTAGGTGTTAGTGTTGTATTTTGCTCGGGGTGCAGAGGCAGCTGGACTCAGGTCAGAAACCTTGACTCTGCCGGCACAGCTCACCAGTAGCCTCCTGTGGCAAGAGCTGGTACTGCGACACCCACGGTATAGATACATATAATTAATTATTAATATATATTGTATTTTTATTGTTGTTATTAATGATTTGATTATTAGCATCAAACTACGAAACATGTTTTGCTCTTCTCTCCCTCTCCCACTCTCTCATATTCAATTCAAGATAGTGTATTGGCATGAATGTACCAAAAACAATATTGCCAAAGCATGTATGACATGGAAATAAATAATGAAATAAAAATATGATGAATAAAAACAACTATGGGCAAACAACAAACGTCTACTTGAACATACTCACATTTTGTGTGAATCAATCAGTTGTTGCTGTTGTTGTAGTCCTGCATAGCCAGACCAAAGCCTTCTATTGCCTCTCCATTGAATATTCCATGATTTGTCAAAGGTACAGTAAAATGTTGGCTGTTTTTGCTGGCAACAGTGGCACACTATTACACTATTGATCTGTCAGTCAAATAGTTAAAAAGTTAAAAATAAAAAATACAACCTACTGCATCAAAAGTAATCAACAAACTATACGATTAAAAAAATGGCCAAATAGTACAGAATTACCTAAGAAAAATAGCAGATCTACAAGCTAGATCGGCTATTTTGACAATATTTATCTGTGGGACCGAGTCAAGCTAAATGTAATGCAGGGTGGGGGGTCCCCAGTTCAAATATGATTATTTTGGGGGGATCGCGTTCTGAAAAGGTTGAGAACCACTGATCTAGGTCTCCTCACCCTTCTCTCTCTCTCTAATGTGTCTCTCTTTCTCTCTGTTCTTCTAGACTGGACGTTCTGAGTGACCAGGTGGTTCTGGCAGTGGGCCAGCAGTACGTGGAGCTGGGCGACCAGACGGTAACGCTGTCGGAGGGCGAGGAGGTCGCGGTCATCACTCCCGTCAGTGGGGGCTAGAGGGTTAACCGAAGGTAGGAATTTGTTTTCAAATTTAACTCATTAAGACGGGTAAAGCATCTTTGTGTCATTTTTTTGATTTATTTGGCTATTCAAAAATAGCAGATCTACAAGCTCGTAGCGTGGTACCGAGTGCCGCGCTACGAGCTTGTAGATCTGCTATTTATTTTTGTTTTAATCGTGAACATTTTTGCAAATCTTTGACTATATATGTTTTTTAAAGCAAACATTTTTAACTCCAATCTTTGCTTCTGGGGGATTCTACAAATGTCTTCTAAATCCTAACAGTTTATTTTTTCTTAAACGTATGTTGCTATATCAGTGGTTCTCAAACTTTTTCAAGGACCTCCCAAAAATATGTTGTTCCAGGGACCCCAGAAGCAAAAATAGCAGATCTACAAGCTCATAGCGCGGCACTCGGTGCCGCGCTATGAGCTTGTAGATCTGCTATTTTTGAATAGCCAAAGAAATCTAAAAATGACACAGATGCGTTCCCGACTTCCCGGTCTAAAAGGGTTAAAGTCCCTTTCCACATGTGGTGTGGTTTAAATCCATAGAAAAATCACCTCTGTTCAGTTGATGTCAAACATTTTTCATTTAATGTTTAATGTAATTTTACATCAGTGGTTCTCAAAGGGGGGTCTTTGAGGGGGTTCCAGGGGGTCCCCGGCTAAATTAGTTAACACATTGCCTGCCAAGGACACATATATGCGTCCATGTTTTTTAGTGATTACGCTAGAGGGGCGTTGTGTCCCTGGCACAAAATGTTTGCAGATGGGTGTCCGCGGCTAAATGCGTATTAATTTGGGTGTCCTTGACGCGAACGGCCTTTTGGCGTGTAGTTGAAGCGCAAGGGGGCGGGTCCAGTAATTCGCAACTACTACCACTACTTTTGTATTTGAAACTTTCAATTTCTCTAAATATTATAAACTTTCAGGACAGCTTAATACAAATATACTTTATGAAAAGGCTACTATAGGCTACAGTGAAGTCGGACTGAATGACTGAAACGTTTTTTTCTTTTTTTACTCTCTTGGTGATTATCTGGCACAGTAGTTGTGTGAATTAGCAAACTGGACATTTAGACTGAATGTTTCCTTTATCCTCATCTTGCGCTAATGCAAGCAACTGTTTTGCCAGGTTTTATTTTTGATGTTTCTCATAAGCGTGCATCCGTTGTCCGTCAACAACACAGCAGTCTGTGCCTTAACTTCAGCGAACTGACTCTCTCCCCACCCGCCCCCTTGCGCTTCAACTACACGCCAAAAGGCTGTTCGCGTCCTTGACATGAAAAGGTTTGAGAACCACTGATTTACATGAGGGCTAAATAAAATGATGACAGTTTCGGGGGATTCACCATAATTCAGCACACAGGGTTTCATCAGGACATCATAATGCTGATGAACTCGGCCAAAGAGGTGGAGGAGGAGAAGAACGCCAAACGAAGGGATGAGAACGGAAGTGCAGAAGGAGCGATGGAGGAAGGGAAGGGCAGTGATTGGCTGAAACTGACGTGCGAGCCGCTATCGGTGGACGACGCCACGCGCCTTGTCGGCGATGAAGGCTGTGGAGCCATCGCTATGTTTATAGGTACTACACTATGTGTGTGTGTGTGTGTGTGTGTTATTTGGAGGACAGTGCTTTTTGTATCCATAACTCTCCCGGTGTCAGTAATATGGCAGACGGAACTGTAGTAATGCAGTGGTGTAAAGTAACTAAGTAAATCTACTCAAGTACTGTACTATTTTTATGTATAATCTATATGATCAGAGGCAACTGAACAACATTTGGGCCTTTTGTTATATATTTTTTAAATTTGGACGTGTGTGTGTCCGTCCGTCCGTCCAGGCACAACACGGGACACGTTCGAGGGGAGGCGTGTGATTCGCCTGGAGTACGAGGCGTACGAGGCCATGGCCCAATCGGAGCTTAGGAAGGTCTGTCGTGGTGCCAGAGAGGCGTGGCCAGGTGTGAGACACATCTGCATCCATCACAGACTGGGGTATTCTGTGTGTGTGTGTGTGTGTGTGTGAAGTAAAATAAATAACTTTGGTTTTATAAAAAAAAAAATATTGGATTACTGCGAAAAGTAATAAATAATATAATAATACTGTACATGCTTATATTTTCCATTCATAATGCACTGCTTTTCAGTTAATCATTCAAGTTTGAGCCAATAAAGAAAACTGTGATTATTTTATTTTGTGATTAACTAATCAAAATCATGGCACTGGCAAATTATTTAGAATAATTTGAATTGTTTGACAGCACTAATGTCTAAAAAACGTTTTGTGTGTCCGTGCGTGTGTGTGTCCAGCATCGTGCCAGTGGGCGAGGCCAGCGTTGTCATAGCGATATCATCACCCCATCGTCAGGACTCCCTTCAGGCCGTCCAGTACTGCATCAACACACTGAAAACCACTGTCCCCATCTGGAAAAAGGTACTGCTAGTGTACTTGTAATGTACTAGTAGTACAGTGATAGTGGTGCAACACTTAATATAAGCCATTGGAACTATTATACAAAATAATCAGTTTATAATAATAATCTAATCATCTAAATTATATATATATTTTTTTAAAATGGCCGATCTACAAGCTCACAACGCGTTGCGATGTTACTCATTGTGAGCTTGTAGATCGGCTATTTTCACTACTTCAATGTGAAACTATTGACAAAGTGAAAAATAATTATCAATTAGAATTTTTAGCAGCAATTTTTATTAACAAAACGTCTTGATTATTCTATTAATCGAAAAAGTTATTGATGGACTAATTTACTAAGAAGATAATTGCTAGTAATATAGTAGTACAGCAGTAGTTGTAGTAGTATTAATGTACAGTAAATAGTATAGTAATATCATGTTTTTCTACACTGAATTTAGCTGAAGTGTGTGTGTGTGTGTGTGTGTGTGTGTGTGTGTGTGTGTGTGTGTGTGTGTGTGTGTGTGTGTGTGTGTGTGTGTGTGTGTGTGTGTGTGTGTGTGTGTGTGTGTGTGTGTGTGTGTGTGTGTGTGTGTGTGTGTGTGTGTGTTACAGGAGGTATATGAGGACGATGGTTCGAGCTGGAAGGAGAATCAGGAATGTACATGGGGTCGCTCTAAACGAACCTGAATCCAATCTGGATCCATTATTATTATTAAAACAATGCTTATAATAACAATATATCTTATCGTTACAATTTTATAATCTTAATAATTTATTATACTATTATCTCTATTGCTATTAATATTATACTTTAAACAGTAATGTCGCGCTGCGACACGTTGTGAGCTTGTAGATCGGCTATTTTCAGCATGCAACCAGGTGTAAAATCAGCCATCAAGGCACCGCCAAATTACATTATAGTCGACTAAATCAACTGTAGTTTTAGTCGACTAATAATCTTATGATATTTAGTCGACTAAAGCTAGACAAAAACTAAAACATTTCAGATGACTAAAATATGACTAAAACTAAATGGAATTTTATTCAAAAGACTATGTCTAAAACTAAATAGAAAATTGCTGTCAAAATCAACACAGCTTCCTCATCACAACACCCCTGATGCTGCTGGACACACGCGGCCACTCTTGACGAGGAGGAACGTCCCCCCTGCCACCACGGCTAGAGTGCCCAGAGTCAGGCCCACTCCACAGAACACGTCCACACCAGAACTGGGCCTCGCCACCTGCTCAGCGTCTGCAGAGGAACGACAAATCACAATGCCACCAGATACACAAACAAAAGGCTGAAATAGCTGTTGTTGCTTTGAGTGCTTTCTTTAGTCTATCACTTGGCTTTAGTATTAGTTAAATCTAGCTTTGTTTCGTTTCGTTATTCTCAAAGTTATCAGTTTCAAGGACCCCCAGTTTGGTATGCATTAGACCAGTGGTTCTCAACCTTTTCAGGTCCTAACCCCCCCGAAATAATCCTATTTAAGCACTTGGAATGCAGGAGTTAAAGCATTACATTTTGTTTGACTCGGTTCCACAGATAGATATTGTGAATATAGCAGATCTACAAGCTCACAACAGATCAGCTATTTTCACAATGTTTGCCTCTTTCTTATATTATTTGGCCAATGTTTGACCAGTTTTTATACTGTATTATTATACCAGGGTCCCCACGGTCATGAAATTCCTGGAAATATTTTGAAATTAAAATTTTAAAAATCCAGTACTGGAAAAGGTTTGGAATTGATCAAAGGTCCTGGAATTTATCAAGGGTCCTGGAAAAATATTTGGCTATGCATTGTTTTTGGGTTTTTTTTTAATACAAAACATTTTCATAAACATGTATAACATTACACAAAATATGTAACATAAGTAGTTTTTCGCCGAACGGGCTGTGTAACACCCCATCCGCACTGCCAGCGATGCGACGTGATGCGACGTGACGCGAAGCGAGCGGGCGATGAAATCTCATTAAAATACATTTTTTTATGAGACCGTCCTGACCTACCGCGAGCGACAACGAACCGTGCAACGACGTCGTCCACCCCTCCTATTTTCGCTCGCAGGGTCACTATGCCCTAATTTTGCACGAAATGTTGAATGAAATTGTACTATTTTATATTCTATGCTTTATTTTTGCTACACTGCCTATCTTTGGGCATTGTACATAGGAGTAAGAGACACATTATTGCGCTGAATGATTGTTTTATAGGCCTGGAAATTGGGCTAAATATTCTGGAAAAGTTTTGGAAAAGTTTTGGAAATTCATTGCTAAAAATGTGTGGGGACCCTGTTATACAGTTTATTGATTACTTTTGATGCAGTAAGAGTATTTTTTTCTTTCTTTCTTTTTTTTAGGTATTGAAAAGGTCTTAAAAGTTCTTAAATTGTCACTTCACTGTCATCTGGGGACCCCCCCCCCCGCCCCAAAATCATGTGGGGGTCCTGACCCACAGGGTGAGAACCACTGCATTAGACCACGGAGTGGTGGCGGTAATGGGTCCATTTGGGACCATAACATACTACTGTATGTTGAAAGCAGAGTAGGTTACTGACCAGTGGTGGGAAAAGTATTTAAATGTTTTACTTAAGTTAAAGTATCAATACTGCAATGTAGGAGTACTCTGTTACAAGTAATGGTCCGGAATTCAAAATTCACTTGAGTAAAAGTACAAAAGTATAGGTATCAAAATGTACTTAAAAGTACCAAAAGTAAAAGTACTAAAATGTTTGAAAATAGCCGATCTACAAGCTCACAACGCGTTGCGATGCGACGCGTTGTGAGCTTTTAGATTTGCTATTTTCAAATAGCCTCGGTATGAAATAGGGCTAAAGTGATTAATGGATGTTTTGAATTTCTGACTTTACTTGTAACTGAGTACAGTTTGATACTTTTACTTAAGTAAAACATTTGAGTACTTTTTCCACCACTGAGTCCTCCTATAGCTCAATTCTGGAGTATTTCAAACTTGACTAAATGAAGGCTAACATACAAAAGAACGCTTCAACAATACTAAGAGACTTCTGTTATGAGTGACTGACTGATGATGTAGTGATCTAACCATCAGACTCAGCACGGACATTCCATGTTCAAGTCCCTGTTCTCCTATAGTTCAATGCTGTGGTATTTCAACTTATAACTTTACTAACTCAAGGCTAACATACAAAATAATGGGTCAACTGTACTAAGAGACATGTTGTAAGTGAGTAAGTGATGGTGTAATGGTCTAATGATCAGACTCAGCATAGAGGTTCCATGTTCAAATCCCTGTCCTCTTATAGTTAGTTCATTGTTCAGTACTGTGACATTTTTAAGGCTGTAAATACATACGATAAACCTGCTGAGAGCCCAGAAGGTGCCTTGGCACAATGGTGTGGTGTGCTTGATCTATTGCCTCTGCTACAGACAGTTCACAGCTGAAGTTTTACAGAAATAAATTCTAAATGATCAAAAGTAGTCAAATAGGCTGCATCCACATACTTCTTGTACTTTGACATGTAAACTCTGTGCCAGCCAATCAATGCTAGTAGAGGAATGATTTGTTTTGACCAAAGATTGGGATTGCCTTTTGACATAATTATTTGTTTTAGATTTAGCAAAATTTCAGCTGGACAAAGAATTAACATATTTTGGTGGGGACCCCCTAGAACCCCCCAAAGGAACCCTTGGGGCCCCGGACCTCACTTTGAGAAGCACCGGCCTACTACACAACAGAATAAAATGTCTCACTAAATCCGTGTAGCACACTAAACCAGTAACCATATGTATTGCAGTGTGATTGGGTGGTTCAGTTGGCAAAGCATTCACCTTTGAATTATACTGTTTTCTGTTAATACTGGGCACACTGCCAGCTCAGTCAGTGTATGATTATACAATGTCAAAAGATAAGATTCATAATCAACTATTAAAGTGATCTTATAAATTGTTGTGTAACTTTTGTGTTGGTGTCGATTTTAAGGGCTGGATGTTGTCACCTCACTGTAATTACCTTATTTTTTGGCATCACATAAATGCTGTTCATGAATTACTTTAGCAACAGGGCCCTATTTCACGAAAGGTGAATTGGAGTTAAAGCCTGGCTTTAACACCTATCCTGGCTTAATTTAGCCAGGATTAGGGATGAATCGGTTTCATGAAAGCTGAATTATCTTGAAGATTAGTTTAGCCAGTTCACCCTGACTAAGTTTAGCCATGACTAGATTTCACAAAAGAGAATTGAAGCAAGCCTACCATAGTTACCATGGCAATTTAGCTGTGAAGTTAGCCTGGTCAGGAGCAGGCTAACAGCCAAGCTTACTTAATCCAGTGCCTTGTTCTTCAAGTTTTTCCACAGTTAATTCAACACATGTGTATTTATATGGACTCATTTGAATGACCCTGCATTCAAATAAAATGAAATCAATACAATATGATAGATATAATCAATGTAATTATATTACTGAAATAGTGTGTGACCATGAATCATAATTGTTTCACAATGACTCATGTGATATGTCATTGTCACTCTGTTAACACTATAGTTCATATTGTAGATGTTTGATAATATATTCGGTTTTTTTAGATTATAAAAAATGTCTAACATATATATATATATATATATATATATATATATATATATATATATTTATATATATATATACACACACACACACACACACACACACACACACACACACACACACACACACACACACACACACACACACACACACACACACAGTATATACATATTATATTATGCGGAAAATCGAAGATCTACAAGCCTGAAAAAAATGTAGGCTATACCTTTTGGTGGCCGAACCCTCGTTACCCCCGCGGGTAACGGCGACCCCGATTACTGCAGGTAAAGAACAACTAAGTGTTCTTTATAATTTGTTGTATAACTGTTGCGTTGGCATTGATTAAATTTTTTCAGGGCTGGTTTTTGTCACCTCACTGTAATGACCTTATTTTTGGCATCACAGATACAGAAGATATGAGTTACTTAGGCTACAGGTTGGGAAAAGCCATGTAAACACTTAAAAGTTCAATACGAAACCCATAATTCAACGTTGCACAAATAAAAAAAAGGGGGAAACAGCGCCCCCTGCAACGTCGTATGGACGTCCAAAACGGACGTCCAAACGACGTCTGAGTCAGGACCTCAGTCACACACAGTCTTTACTGACTGAGGTCCGACTGGGACGTCGTATGGACGTCCGTTTTGGACGTCCAGACGACGTCGCAGGGGGCGCTGTTTCCCCTTTTTTTAAATTTTACATGGGTTCCCAGATTGCCGTATTTGAGCAACATTGAATTATGGGTTTCGTAACTATGGACGTAACGTTGTATGGGCGTCATATGGTTGTGCGCACAGTGGGGGTAGTGCGTTGAATATATTCCTTCACTTCAATAAATCAAATATGATTGTTATTAACTAACTACCATAAAGAACATAATGTAAAGTAGGCTAAAATAATTATGTCAACAAAATGTTAGCTGGTATTATTATTATTATTATTATTATTATTATTATTATTATTATTATTATTATTATTATTATTATTATTATTCATGAGTCACATGACTATCAAGTATATTGGTCTCATGTTGACATTTGCTCAATTAGTGCATTCCCCCCCACTGATATAATAATAGTATTCTATATTTTTTGTGATATAGTGTAGTGTAGTACAGTGGTTCTCAAACTTTTTATTTTTTAATATATATTATCAAGGACCCCCGAATTAATGTATTTGGCCGTGGACCTCTTAATCCAGTGCCTTGTTCTTCAAGTTTTTCCACAGTTAATTCAACACATGTGTTGAATTACTGCATAGTATATGGACTCATTTGAATGACCCTGCATTCAAATAAAAATGAAATCAATACAATAAGATAGAATCAATGTAATTATATTACTGAAATAGTGTGTGACCATGAATCATAATTGTTTCACAATGACTCATGTGATATGTCATTGTCACTCTGTTAACACTATAGTTCATATTGAGATGTTTGATAATATATTCGTTTTTTTTAGATTATAAAAAATGTCTGACATACATATAAATATATATATATATATATATATATATATACATACATACATACATACATACATACATACATACATACATACATACATACATACATACATACATACATACATACATACATAATGTACATAAAACATAATGTACATAAACAGAATGTTTATGCTGAAAAGTAACAGTTTTGGCCATAATGAGGTTTCCGTCAGACAATATATATTTATATTTATATTTATATTGTACATGCAAAATTGCTGCTATACGAAAACGTATTGTTACTGCACTGTTTCTTATTTTTATTTTCATTTGTAATAAAATGTCACTGACATCACAAGGTATTCTTCATTTTACGTATGGTCCAGTATATTATTAATTCATATCAGTCACTGTATTCCAGTGGGGCAAGGCAGCCTACTGTAAGTCTTAAACAAAATATATAAAACATAACCCTAACCCTCAACAGTGGGATAAAATCAATATGGTAACATCTTATGCAAATGATCCATGTGGTCGAATGTAAACAAACCGCTAGTGCAGTCTGAATCTATCATGACCGTCATGGATGAACTTCAACCTGGTGTTTGCACTTTGTCCATTTTTGACCCGTTCATCTACATGAATGTTAGGATTTCAAATATAAAGTTTTTAACTCTGGCGAGGATGGGAGTTGAACCTGTGATATTCTGAATGTCATGCGGCTGCTCTATCCATTGAGCTGGCTGCCCCTTTAAATAATTCAGTGGTTCTCAAACAATTTCATGTGAAGGACCCGTAAATTGATATGAATTTGGCCGCATACCCAAATCTGAAATGTAGTCCCTAAGGGCTCCCATAAGAAAGACTTGTATTTAAAACTTTAAAAAATAAATTCAAAATGTGTCAAGATTCTTTAAATATCATGGATAACTTGAAACAACTGGGAATCAAACCTGTGACCTCTTAATACCCAGACTGGCTCTTAACCCAGTGAGCCACCATACATATTGGGTTCTGAAAGCCAAATATATATAATGACACAAAAGCCAGAGCTTTAAAAACAAAGTATTCCAGTTTTGTCAAGATGTTGGGGAGACTTTGACAGGGCCAGGATTCAAACCTGCACCCTACTGTCTCCCAGGCAGGCTCTCAACCCAGTGAGCCACTGTGCTTTGCTGTGTGCTAAAAGCCAAATGGTTAATGACAGAAAAGCCAGAGATTTGTTTCCATTGTTGTTCATAAACATTCAAACATCTAGAAAAGCAACAGCACATTAACAAACCATAGACAAATATGTTAATGTGAAAGCTGAATTATCTTGAAGATTATCTTAGCCAGTTCACCCTGGCTAAGTTTAGCCATGACTAGATTTCACAAAAGAGAATTGAGGCAAGCCTACCTTAGTTACCATGGCAATTTAGCTGTGAAGTTAGCCTGGTCAGGAGCAGGCTAACAGCC